>NW_024081593.1:0-565000 GCF_003009895.1 Hyaena hyaena
CCCGTGCGGAGGTTTTTCTGTTTCGGACTCTCTCCTTTTCCCCTCTCACTCCCCGTGGAGGGTAGAGGGGGGATCGCCTCCCACCCTGGAGTCTCCGATCCCAGCCCGATTTTATCTTCCCCGGTTCGCACTCACGTTAGAAGTCTCTCTCAGTGGATTCTGCGTCTTTTTTCTCCCAATCTCTCAGGTTTTGTAAGGTTTCCAATGGCTTCAGATCTTTTCTGTGTGATGTACGGGCGCGAGTGCAAGTATGGAGCTCCTTACTTCTCCGCCATCTTGCCCTCTCTCACCTAAAATGGTCTTTTTAAAATAAACAATGTGATTGTCTTTGTAGAAATACCAAAGAATTAACAAAAACTCTTCTGGATCTACTGAGCATCTGTAGCAAGTTTACATGATATAAGATTAGTATAGTAAGTTAGTTTTTTATACCAGCAATGAACAATTTGAATTTGAGGTTTAAAAGCATGATCTCATTTGTATTAGGATGAAAAATAATGAAATAATGAGATAAAAAGCTAACAAAATATTCAAGGAACTATACAAAGAAAATTACAAAACTCTGATGAAAGAAACCAAAGAATATCTAAATAATTAGAGAGAAAGTCTATATTTATGAATAGGAATACTTAATATTGTTAACTTACCAGTTCTTCCAAACTTGATCTGTAGATTCAATACAATCCCACTTAAAATTTCAACAAGTTCTTTTGTGAATATGAATAAACTGGTTCTAAAGTTCATATGGAAAGTCAAAGAACTCAGAGTGGACAACACAATGCTAATGAAGAACGAAGTCAGAGGACTGACACCAACCAACTTCAGGGCTTAATGTAAAGCTACAATCTTTAATACAATATGGTATTAGTGGAAGAATAAACAAATGGATCAATGAAACAGAATAGAAGACAGGGTTACTTTTAGGGTAGTAGAACTCTTATGTATGAAACGGTAATGGTGGATACTTGAAATTGTGCAATTTGCAATACCCATGAAACTGTACAAAGGTGAACCTTAATGTAAGCCATGCACTTTGAGAACTAAAATAATGGGGGTGCCTGGGTGGCTCAGTTGGTTAAGCATCCAACTTCAACTCAGGTCATGATCTCACGGTTTGTGGGTTCGAGCCCCGTGTCGGGCTCTGCACCCTGTCTCTCTCTCTCGGAAATAAATAAAACATTTAAAAAATTTTTTAAAAGAACTAAAATAATGGATTTATATTATTAATTAATTGTAACAAACATATCACATTAATAGACTCCATTAATAATGGAGGAAATTGTGGTGGGGAGGCATATGAACTCTTTTTTGTTCTGTAAATCTAACATTTCTTAAAAATTCAGCCTATTAATTTAAAAAATATGAGGGCATAAACCAGAAATGTGGTTACTATTCTTTTTATTTTTCAAATTTATATTTAAATTCTAGTTAGTTAACGTGTAGTGTGATTTGGGGGCCAGTAGAATTTAGTGATTCATCATTTTTATACAACACCCAGTGCTCAATATGATAAGTGACCTCCTTAATATCCATCACCCATTTAGCCCACCTGACTGCCATCAAGTCTCAGTTTGTTCTCTATTATTAAGGATCTCTTATGGTTTGTTTGTGTGTTTTTTTCTCTCTCTCCTCCTCCCTCCCTCCCTCCCTCTCTCCCTCTCTCTCTATTCCCTCCCCCTCCCCCAGAGATGGTTAATACCTTCCTCTCCATGTTCACTCTCCATTCAATCAGTCCAAGGATTGAATGTTCTAAGTAACTTTCAAATTCATTTGCTTTTCTTCTTAACTCTTGGCCATTTTCTACACAGATCATCATTATCTCTATATGGATTCTACAGTATCTTCCCAGCTGGTCTCACTGGCCTCATATATTGCATTCTTCCAACTCATTCTTCAAAAAGTTGGCAGAGTGATATTTCTTTAATACAAAATATATCATGTCATTACACTGCTTAAAACTCCAGTGGGTTTCTATGTCCACCCTTCTTTCCAGATCTTATAAGAACTTTTATTATCTAGCCATTGTTTATCTTTCAGTTATTTTCTCTTAACTACATTCTTTCTTGTCTTCAAGAACTTTGCATAGTGCTACCAGTGCTATACTTTGTTTCGTCTTCAGTCTTAATATCTGGTAATCCCACTGCTCGAATACTTCCCTTGCTTTTTTTTGCTTAGTTTATGTTTTATCCTTTGAAGTTTAGATGAGATATTACACCATCTAGGAACCTTTCTACTCTCCACAAAGTGAGCTTAATATCCCTCCTAAGTTACCTCTAATTTTCCTTTATGTGATATGCAAATATCTTGCTGTCTTCTCTAATAGCTCCATTTGACCATTACCTCTGGACAAAGTCACAGCTACATTTTGCATTGAGATCGTCCCCAAATCTCTACTATAACAAGCTCCCCATTTACATATTTGTAAAAAGAAAACTGCTTGGAATTTGCCCAAATAATATTTCACAGTTGAATTCATGTCATTAATAAAAAGATAACCCCCAAATATACATATACTTGCATATATATGTATGTATATGTACTATGACCTATAAAATATGAACTAAAAAATTTGGATCAAGGATTATAATATTAAATTCTTATGATTTTCCAGGACATTCCTAATATCTTGATTGTATTGAGATATAATTCCCATTCTATACAATTCACTCATTTAGATTATAAAATTCTGTAGTTTTTTAGTATATTCAAAATTGTGCAGCCATAATTGCAATCAATTATAGAACATTTGTTGGGGCGCCTGGGTGGCTTAGTTGTTAAACATCCGACTTCAGCTCAGGTCATGATCTCACGGTTCGTGGGTTTGAGCCCCGCGTCGGAGTCTGTGCTGACTGCCAGCTCAGAGTCTGGAGACTGTTTCAGATTCTGTGTCTCCCTCTCTCTCTGACCCTCCCTTGCTCACGCTGTCTCTCTCTATCTCAGAAAAAAAAAAACAATTGTAGAACATTTGTACACCTGCTCTTTAGCCTTACTCCTCCATCTCTCACATCCCCAAACCCTAGGCAACCATTAACCTACTTTCTGTCTTTATAGATAGAGGGATCTTGGACATTTCCTATAAATGGAATCATAAAATATGTGGTCCTTTGTGCCTGGCTTCTTTTACTTGGCATAAGGTTTGCAAGGTTTCTGCATGCTGTTCAAGTAACTTTTGACAGTTTTAGCTCTGAATCTTGAAAGTTTTCCACAACAGCACTAGCCAAAACATATTCAAATCTAACCTAATCCATTATTTGAAACAATTTTAAATATCGCTTTTGACATTCATCCTATTGGCCAATGTTACATTTTACCGTATATATTTTACATGAGAAAATTTAAGGTTTATTGCCAGTTATGAAGAACTTTATTCTTTAGGCCAGCCTGTCATTTGGGACTCTGTAAAGTACAGTATATGCTATAAATATGACGCACATTTTTCTTCACTGGAGTTTAGTTTGGTGCACCATGGAATAGAATAATACCAGATAGTTTGTGTTGAGTCTGTAAATATATCTATAGTTACTGAAACTGACTATTTAAATGTATGTGTCAAGAATATTATGTGACTGAATCTTACTCCCTTATGGAAAGAGTTCAGCATGCTTCTGAAAACATAAAGGCTGCCTTTGTTTGACACAATTTGCTATTATCTTCTTCCAACAGTTTGTGATGAAAACATAGGGAATGGTTTTAAAATATTGATGAAATACACATTTACAGTTTAGAGCACTTGTGAACGGTTGATTTACTGCCGATAAAAAAAAAATTAACAGCTCCAGTTTGCTTCATTCTGTGTGCAGTAAGGTAGCTAATGTTCTTTTCCTTCCTTTTGTAGAAATGGTAAATGAAGATTTGCATTCAGGGTAGAGCTTCCTCTTGGGGAAGCAATAGAAGCCTAGACTGACATTCCCTAAGCCCCAAACCTTGTTAAAAGTGGTTTCAGTCCTGGGGACCTAATGCACTGATTGCTTCCCTAGAAGGAGTCTCATTGCTTGCTCCATTCGGTCCTATTACCGAAGGTCTAATTACATCTATTATGCTGTTCAGTTCACAGAAGGTTGGGGCAGGAAATTAGGGGTATTAGGGAATGGGATTAGGGGAGTGTAAGGCACACACACACACACACACACAGATGCTCAAACACATACACACACCCCACATTGTGGGTTTTGAGAAATGAACTGGTGACCAGACTAGAGTATTTGTGAGATCATATCTAAACTATCAAGTGTGTTACTATAACAAGACAAAATGGAGATAGTTCCAATTCTGTATGATTGCTCAGGCAACAGGGAACCAATTAACTGTCAAAATCTGAGATACTGAAGCTTAAAAGCCCCCGAGGACTTTTCTGCAACTTTTTTTTTTTTGCCATCAGTGAAAGGGCAAGTAACACTTTTTTAAAAATCTCGTTGTAAAGTGTCACTTACCTTCTGAGTTCCCCCAAACCTTTCTGAGAACATCCCTTGCCTGCATAGTGCAAACAGTATACGCTTATGCTATGCTTTTGTGTAACCTAGATGAAGACTATTATCATGGCCTAATAGAGCTCAAAATGGAAAGGGAGAGGGGGAAGAAGGGAGGCTCATTATTTTTTAAATGGCTTCACTTTTCCCATAGGAATCCTATAGATCCCACTTAGCAGAAGCTCTGATTAAGTGGGAAATACACAGAATCTCAAAAGGTCAGACCTATAATCAGCTGTCCTCAGGGGTTGATATGGAAAACTTCTTAATCCAACTCGAATTTATTGCCATCTTATAACAGTGCAGCAGAAGATACAACATTAAGAAGAGAGATACATATCACATGTGTTTATATATGTATATGTACACTTCGGCCACATGTGCGTGCGTGTGCATATAATGGAAGGCTGCCCCCCTGAACTCACAGGGACATGGTTTACCTGAATTATTTGACTTCTTAGGCAGGCTTCCCTCTGGTGTTTTTACTTTATTTATGTTATTGATTTATTTTTAGATTGCTAGAGACTTTGGAATTACAGCAAATTAAGTTTACATGGAAATGGCTTTGTATTTGTAAGAAACAAGTCACAAATTATAGACTGTAAAGGTATATGACTAAAGAAAAAGTATGTAAAAGAAACAGGATAACGAAAAAAGAAGAAAACATATATAATTCTTAATGTGTCTCCAAACTGTGTGCAAGCCTGTGATAAACACTTCTTTGTGGGAAGAATATACTTGTGGAACCAGATGGCTTAAGCTGGACAAAGCTTGGTTTCTTGTCTCCTGAAATGCATTTTTACTTACTTTAGTGAAGAATTATTAGTCAATATTTCATTAAAAAAATGACTTTGGACCAAGGCTGAAGGATTTTTGCTCATCATACCTTAAAATGGCATCTCTATTTATGTCCACACATAAATTCGTAGTCATTTCTATCACCTTTATGCTGAGAGCGTCACCCAAATACAAAATGTTAAATCAGTCATGAACCGTCGTGCTTGCTTATCTGTGTGGAAGAAAATAGATTGTTCTCTCCTCTCCTGGTTCCAAGTAGTTATTAAGTTAAGCCTGGAAGAAAATTGACCTTGGAGTTGTCTTGAGCTGTGAGATTGAGAAAAGGTGTGAAGGCGTCTCATTTAAACACCATTCCATTCCCCTGCTTCCTGGGAGACAAGTGGTGGCGAGGAGGCAGTAGAAGCAGCAGAGCAGCACTTCTTTTCATTACGTGAGTCGCCTTTTCTTTTCTGGACTTATGAAAGTGGTGTGAGTCCCATCTTTTCCTACTTCCTGGAGAAAAGGGAGGAAGAAAGAAGGGAGACCCAGAAGTTCAGAGCAGGAAGGTGGAGGGGAAAGCCAGGACACCCATATGTAGCAAATGGAGATGATGAAGAAATGAATGTATCTGTCTCCTTGTACTTCTGAATATGTCACCATGAGTCACATGACTCTTCTGTTGGTGAGAGACACTTAGAGCACAGCAGCTAGGAAGCAGGGCACATTGAGAAGGAGGAGCTACTCCCGGGGTATGGGAACACACCGGTGATGGCACCATTAGAAATGTGAGCATGGATTGGCCAGTAACACAGGACACGAGTCACGTTGCTGGACTTGAATCTCAGCATGTGACCCTGGGAAACCTAGTCAGCTTTTCTGGGCCTCATTTTTCTCATCTGCAACATGGCGATAATAATTGTAGTTGTTTCAAAAGTTTTGAGGGAGAATTAAGTGAAATAATGGCTAGGGATTAATGAGCAGAGTGACTACCACTTAATAAGTGCTCCTTAGAAGTCAGCTGCTGGTGGGGCGCCTGGGCGGCTCAGTGAGAGAGGCGTCTGACTTCAGCTCAGGTCATGATCTCACAGTCTGGTTAAGATCTCACAGTCTGTGGGTTCAAGCCCCACATCCGGCTCTGTGCTGACAGCTCAGAGCCTGGAGCCTGCTTCAGATTCTGCATCTCCTTCTCTCTCTGCCCCTCCTCCATTTGCATTCTGTCTCTCTCTCAAAAGTAAATAATCATTTAAAAAATTTTAAAAAAGAAGTCAGCTGCGGATCCCATTCATGTTGGGGCATTATAACTGGTGGTAAAAAAATTCTTGTCTTCATTGGCAACAATGGTGATGAGAAAATAAACCTGGATGTGTTTGCCAAGAGGCACAAATGTCTTGTCTAAATGGTTCCAACAGGCCAAGTATTTCTATGTATTCTGGAATGCACCTATAAGGAAATAATTAACTGTTGAAGAAGAGGAATAGGTTGATTTGAGATGTCTGTATCGGTTTCATAGAGGAGTGCATTGTTCTTCCATTCCTAACCAGGTGAGGACTGACTTCTGATGGAAAGATGTTCTTCTTAAGGTGAAATGAATGTTTTTGCACATTTACAAATATCCAGGCCACTTACTACTTTATTTAAACATGTACACAATTTTCAAGAGTTCCATGGTTCTGATATGAGCTTAAGAAGTTTGGATGCTGGCTATGGCTGGTTAACCTAATGCTGCTATAAAGTATCCTTGAAAAGTCCTCAACCAATACCCTTGTCACAAAAGAAGGGACAAATATTCAGCTAGACTCGAATTTTTTGTATCTAACTGATAGTGAGATGGGTCATTTTAAACAACTATAAAGAATAATAACACATCAAATAGTGCACTTTTTCATGTTACTATTTTTGCCCTGAAAAAGTAATTATCCATGAACAGTGTGGGCAGACTGGGAATCTTAAATCAGCATTAGTGTTTACCAGATAGGGAAAAAATAATGCACATTTTCTCTAATCCATGCCAATTAGGACAGTCATTTGAGGAATCAGCACTTGTGAATAATCAACAAATTAGCGAATTACATTTTCATATGTTCTGCAAGTAACTTTTAGTTGTACAGAGCAAAGAGCACAATGAGCTTTTGTTATCTTATATATAGAAAAAAATTGCTTAAGTGCCATTCTCCTTCATTTGAACCTAACATTTCATGTTAAGTATAAGCATAATATATCATAAGCAGGTCTCCATTTTCATATATTTATTGAGGGCATACTATGTAACAAGCACTGTGCTGAGTACTGAAATTTAATGGGGAATATGTCTGATGACATCTTCTTTGCTCATAGAGGGAGACAAATAATGAGCATATAAAGGAGTAAATAAGCAAACAGGTTGGTTCCAATTGTGATGACCATTATGAAGGAAATCCAGGGGGCTTAGAAGTGCTGCTTTAGAGAAGGGTTTTGTTTTTGTTTTTTATTTTTTTAAATTTTTTTCATGTTCTTTATTTATTTTTGAGAGAGAGAGAGGGAGACAGACATGAGTGGGGGAGGGGCAAGAGAGAGAAGGAGACAGAATCCCAAGCAGGCTCCAGGCTCTGAGCTGTCAGCACAGAGCCCAACGTGAGGCTCAAATTCACGAACCATGAGACCATGAGCCAGAGTCAGACACCCAACTGACTGAGCCACCCGGGCACCCCAGGAAGAGTTTTTTAAGGTGCCATTTGAGCCAAGACATGAAGAATGGAAGGATGTTGGTCATGTAAAGGAAACTATCAGCTTGAGAAAGCTCAATGTGTCTGGAGGATGAAAAGGTGCTGAGCATGGCTGGAACACAGTAAGGAAAGGGAGAGTAGTACCTGAGGCATGGGTACCAGAAAGAGGCAGGGTTAGACCCAGTGGGCACTGGGGACCATGGCAAGGTTTAGGATTTAGAAGCCACCAATTAGTGTGTGTGTGTGTGTGTGAGAGAGAGAGAGACAGAGACAGAGAGAGGGAGAGACAGAGAGACAGAGACAGATTCAGTCAGGACAAACGAATTATTGGTTTTCATTTTTTTTTCCACCCTTATTTTGGCATACACACAGACTTACACCCAGCTGAAGATCTTAACAGCTGTGAATACTGCACCTCTTAGGTGGAATTCCTCTTCTGAAGCAACCATACTACTTGAGAGAGAGAGTTTTCATACACATCCACATACATATACACATACATACACATACATACACACATGTGTGACATATCTTTATATTTCCTTCTTTAAGCAGGGATGGGAGCTTGCCTAATTTACAATTGAAATTAACAATTTGACTTTGGGGTGAACAGTGGACTCTAGCAAGGCAAGACTGGAAGCAGGCAAACCAATTAAGAAGACTGTGTAGTATCCTAGGGAAGAGATGGAAGTGGCTTGACATAAGGGAGGGGCTGGGAAGATAGTGTCATATTCATATATATATATATATATATATATATATATATATATATATATAGTATATTTTGGAAGTAGAGTCCATAGGACTCATGATGGATTGGATGTAGAGGTTGAGTCACAGGAAAATTAATGTGGGTTGTGGTACAAAACAGGCAGGGAGCTGGTGGGTGTTTAACGTGACAGACCTTTGTTGCAGCAAAACACTGTGGCCTTCCATAAATCACTGTAGCATGCAACATCAGGAATTCAGAAAGACCAAAAAACTCCAGTAGCACTGAACCATAGCATCTGTATAATAGACATATTTAACAAAATGACATTAGCGCTATTCATTTTTCTTGTTATGCATACTTGAGAAAGCAGGCCAGAGAAATACAGAATAGTACATATGGTATGATCATATTGTTACTGAGAATACCGGAAGAAAGGCGAGGCAAGAGCAGACTGCTTTACTGACGTTGGGGGTGAGTGCACTCCCCGTTGCCTCAAACCTTCGCATTTCCCGTGCTGTGTTCAGGCTGGGCTGCGACGTGATTTCTGATGGGGCACATTCCCTGCTGTGCTTAGGAGAGGTGGCTGCTGATGTTTCCTCTGAGGCCGTGTTTTTCAAATGATGGCTACAACCCTCCAGTGGGTAGTACAGTAAAATTAGTGAGAATTGACCAGCATTGGAAAAATAACTTTAATAGAAAACATTATAGTGTGCCTTCTCCAGTATTCTTTTGTAAATTCTTTGTTTTTACTTCATTTATATCTATGGATGGAGGGATGCGCCACAAAGGTCCCAAATGGAGTCACTTGTGTTAAGACCCCCATATCGATCAACCAAGACTTAATCGTAACCTAACTGCCATTTCAGCCCTCCCCGAACACCCCTAGAAGGTAACCTCTAACCTGTCAACCTGGAATTTCCGGGTTAGCACTAGGACATTTACCAATAGACCCTTTCCATTCCCCTTAGGAGGGAGGCCTTGCCTCAAACAATGGATTCTGTGGCAGTGATGTCCTTTTTTCTACTCCTTCTCTACCTTTAAAAACCTTTAGTTCTGCAGCTAGATGGAGCTCCTTTTCATTTGCTAGATGGGATGGTACCTGATTCTTGAATTGTGTAATAAAGCCAATTAGATCTTCAAATTTACTTGGTTGAGTTGTGTTAACAAAGGGGGCACCTGGGTGGCTCTGTCAGTTAAGCATCTGACTTTGGCTCAGGTCATAGTCTCATAGCTGGTGAGTTCAAGCCCCATGTAAGTCTCTGTGCTGACAGCTCAAAGCCTGGAGCCTGCTTCAGATTCTGTGTCTCCCTCTCCACTCATCCCCTGCTCACTGTCTCTCTCACTCACTCTCTCCCTCTTTCTCAACATTAATAAGAAAATTTAAAAAACAAACCAACAAAAAACAATTGCAAGAAGTCTAGGTTAAAAAGAAGAGTTAGAAAACTTCTGCTCTCAGGTACATTCTCACTGGGAAATTCCCAATTTCGTGCCTCAGTTTAACTGTTCAAAGACTTGGACTAGATTTGTTTACCTGCATCCATGTTATATCTTTTTGGCAAGCAGACAAAGAGGAATTGAACAGATATTTGAGATCAGACTAGTTGGTGGGTGGTGGGTCTTGGAAAAGAGGTGGGAAATATAAAACCTAGAGACTAGGGCAATGAGATGAAAACACCAGAGCCTCATGGCAGTACTCAGAGGCAAGTTATCATTTGGGGAAGGGTTGGCATAATAAAGAGTGGAGGGGGGTGCCTGGGTGGCTCAGTCAGTTAAGTGTCTGACTTCAGCTCAGGTCATGATGTCTCTGTTTCTGGGTTCAAGCCCCCCATTGGGCTCTGTGCTGACTGCTTGGGGCCTGGAGCCTGCTTGGGATTCTGTGTCTCCCTCTCTCCCAGCCCCTCCCCCACTCGCACTCTGTCTCTCTCTATCTCTCAAAAATAAAAATAAACATTGAAAAAATTTTTTAAAAATTTATAAAAAACAGTGGAGGGCCTCATAGGTAGTCTTTGCCTACCCCAGTTCTGACTTCGTCCACCTTTGGGTACTTGACAATGTCAATACGAGACTCATAACTGTCATCTAAAGAATTTCTAAATGAGGAACCTAAATTCTGCCTCTTCCTAATAGAAAATTCAAGACATTAGAAACGTCACTACATATTTGTAGCTCTGCATCCTCATTCACCTGGCCAAACCACATTGATTGGATTTGCACCTTAGACAATGTCTGCACTTGATTTCTTTATGTCACGAACACACAAACCCTGAACGACTGCTGAATGGTCAGAGCAAAGTCAAAGTGTAAGGCAACTGTAAGAATGAAATGAAAGAAGCCCTTCTAATCACAGACTGATCAAACGTCCTTCATCTCTCCTGGCAGTAACGAGGGAAAGGGTTCAAAAGTTTGAGAGCAAATAAAAAATCTTTTGGATTTCCAAACGTTTGCCCAGGCACGTCTTTCAGACAGAAGTAGTTGCGTAAGACGGGGGTTCGAGTACCTGTTCCCACCTTTTCTCCTCTCAGGCTCTTAGGGTGGTGTCAAACCTGAGTACTCACATGGTAGGCCAGCCCCTGAGGGTGCTAAGAAGGGGCCAGTTATAGAATACTTGTCATATATAATACTAATCTACTTCAGAAATCTAATCCTATACAAAATATGTGATATATGATAAAACCTTCCTTGGTTTTCTTTCCAGCATACTTTAAATGCTCTTCTGAAATGGACTTTGTGGATAATTCTAGTCCTGGAATTGAGACCATTGTTGGCTTTTTAAGAACTTATCTAAATGAGAGATACGGTTATAAATATCCATTTCATGCCTTGTAGTGTTTCTAAGTAAACCTCTGATCACTTTTTAAAGTTAGATTTAGAGAGGATAGTATGGGATGGTTATCAGAATCAGACTAAGGGAAAGAAAGTGTTGAGTGTTTTCATTAGTGAATATTAAACAAAAACTGCAGGCTGTGTGCATTGTCGTATGTGCTGTTTTAAGAAGAACATCAGCAGACTGGAATGTGCTCATGAAAGGGAAAATGGGACAGTTTACACATCACAGATCGGGAAAACAAATTATGTGAAAAACAAGTAAAACAAAATAAGAATTCATTTACTCAGGAGGAAAATATACGCTATTATATTGCTGGCAGTAGGCAAAAGCCTCTGTGAGAAAGTGTAGTAAAAAGAAAAAGAAGCTTTTGGAGAGATGTGAAAGTGGTCATTAAATATATTTAGCCTTCATGTAGGCAGAGGATCGATTAAACTTCCTTAGGTCTCCATTTCCTTACTTGTTGAAAAAGAAGGAAAAGAAGGAGGAGAAGGAGAAGGAGAGATAGAATCTGAGCAAATGTGCTTTTCAGCAGGGGGGTCCAGCTTTTGTGAGGCTAAAGCTTATGTAATTTGGGGACCTTCTTTAAGAAAAGAAATTTAGGTATTTATTTAGAATACAAACTAGTCCACAACAAGTTATAATGTTAAAAAATGGGCAAATGCTACAAACATCCTAAAGTCCAGAGGGGGGGAAATGCCGGTACATCCTCACTGGTTAACTGCCTGATACACATCTGATACATTTTAGCCTACATTTTGGACTGCAGACTCTTTGAGCAAGTCTTCCTGTTACAGCATATTGTAATATACATTTCTATTCTCTACAGAGAGAGAATAGAAAGACGTCTCAGTCTTCCTTCTAGCATGGTGGATAGATGTTTTTAATTATGGATAACTTGGAAATTTTTCCACAAGGTAAATTTTGGGCCTGTCCATTTCAAAGCTCCTCTCCCCACCACCACCAGCCACATGCTTCCGGTGCAAACCGAGATGTTTTCAGACAAGTTTGACTTTGATGTGTGAATGTCTTCCACGGAGCCCTGGCACTTCTGTAGAAATACCCTTAGGTGGATCGTAGCTGGCTCTTCCCCCGCCAGGCACAGGCTCAGGTGCTGGAGAGCCTTCTGCTCAAGTTTTACCTGGAGTAACTCTGCTCTCCCCAGCTTTAGAGAATGGACTTCCACAGGGTAGCAAGGGAACACTGACTTTGGTACGGGCACCAGAATGATGCAAAAATAACACCAAGGAAAAGTTAGTCTGCTTTTTGTTATCTCCATGTGTCAGCCATTCTGAATTATGTCGGTGAAGAAAATATTCCTCCACCAAAAAGCTTTTGTTGGTCTGAGTTCAAAATAATTGTTGCAGTTACTCTGCAATAGATACGCAAGCTTCAGATTGGCATGTTTTTACTACTTATACTTCAATAAACATTGTATTCTGCACGGAAGCTAGTTTGGAAATCTCCCAGGCTCCAGAACACCCAGACCATTCCAGGAGTTGGTTTCTAGATTAAGTTCCTAATGGTACTGAACCGTTCATGCTTGCTTCCGTCACAGTCTTCAGCCGCTGTGGGATTACGTATTCCTGCAACGAAAAAGTAGATTTGAAATAAACAATGTCAGTGGAGTGATTGTGAAGTGGAAGAAACAGAACTTGAAACACAGCGATTTTGTTGTTCTATCTGACCACTTGGAGATTTGTTTGGGTTTAAATTATAAAGCTGTGAAACAGATTACAAATTGCAAAGTTGTCGCAGTGCATTCAGACTGCTGTAACAAAATGCCACAGACTGGGTAGCTCATAAACAACTCACGTTCATTCATTTCTCACCTTTCTGGCGGCTGACAGTCCAGGATCATGGCACCAGCAGATTAGGTGTTTAGAGAAGACCTCCTGGTTCTCTGGAAGGCCCAGAGATGGTGCCTTCCTGCTGTGTCTGCATGTGTAAGAAAGGGCCAGGGAATCTCTCTGGAGCCTCTTTTAAAGGCACTAATCTTACCCGTGAGAGCTCTTGCCTTCAGAACATAAGCATCTCCCAAGTCCCCACCTCCAAATATCATTACTTTAGGGGGTTAGGATTTCAACTTATGAATTTGGCGGGGGGAGGGGAGACACCTAATACCTGTACCATAGCAGAGGAATACTATTTGTTTGGTGAGTGTAAATTTTATTGCAACAATACTTTACTGAATTGGAATAATGTCTCCAACCATGAAATTTATTCTTTCCTTTAAAATTCTTTTTTAAAAACAGAACAATTTATAAGTAATTACTGATTACTTATAATCATTACTGATTACTTAGCATCATTATTACTGAAAATAATTTGGCTATATAGAGAAGGTCTGTTTCATACGTCAAATATAATAGGTACGCCAATCTAGAAACTTTGGAAACCACTGTATTAGAGGGTCAAGCCACAGAGCCTGAGGTCAAACAGTGATACTAACTTTTGAGACTGAAAGCTTTGCTCCAGTCTCTTTTTAAAATGAGAATTGTCAAAAACTGAAACCGACCTCTTGAGAGCTAAGGAATTTCCAGAGGAAATGTTGAAACAGAGTCTGATTGACTTACCCAAGATTTTGTTGAAGAAAAAAAAAATTTCACTGAAGACTCAAGATCCTTTTCAAGATTCTGATTTATTTCTACTCAACCCATCTTTATTAGTTATCTATTGCTGTGAAACAAGTACCCTGAAAACAGTGACATTAAACAATAAATGCCTATTATCTCATAGTTTTTGTGGATCAGGAATCTGGGCGTAGTTTGGCTGGGAGATTGTAGCTCAGGGTCTCTCATGAGGGTTCTCAAGCTGTGGCCAGAGCTGCAGTCTCTTCTGAAGGCTCTGTTGGGGAAGGGCCTGCCTTCAAATTGAGTCAAGTGGCTGCTGACAGGCCTGAAATCAGGAGTCAGCAAACTATGCTTTCCGGAATCACAGCAATGTTCATTAGTTTACATATTGTCCAGGGCTCCTTTTGCTCCTTTGACTATTTGTGTGTATTAACTGTATTTTCCCATTTTCTGTATTCTTGACGCTCTGATATTTGGGGCTTTGCTGACCTGGGAGGGACAGCCCCTCCTAGAGTTAGCTGATTCTCAGAGATAATAAATAACTTGCCTGAGAGATCATTCCAGAGCCCATACCTCCACCTTTTATACTCTGGGCCACTCTCCCCTGCCCTAATCACCCCAGGCCCAGGTACTGGACAATGAAAGACAGCCCCTGAACCCAGCACCTGCCCCCATTTTCAAACCATTGTGTCCTAAGCTTGCTTACCCTGTTTACTTTGCCAGCCCATTCCTTCCCAGGAAAGCTATAATAAAAGCTCTCAACCTGCGGTTCCCCTCTCTGATCGCTCATTGTACCTAGATACTTAGTCCCTGTGGCATGCTATGTTAATAAAAGAAAAGCTTCTTTCTTCATGACAATCATTTTCCTGTCTGTATGTCTTCCCATACCAAATTACAACAAACCCTGTGCATTACTAAAACATGGTAACAGAGACTTTACGGCCTACAGTCTAAATTATTTGCTATCTGGCCCTTTACAGAAAAACGAGACTGGCCTGTTCTTTAGAAGATACTCTTCCAAGTTAATTCACATGGTATTTGTCAGGCATCCAGGGATTCCAAGCTTCCTCACATGGCCCTCTTGCCAAGATGACCGACTGTTCCATATTCAGGACTTTCAGCGTTATGAGCAGAAAAGTTCTAGGAACACTTTGACAGTTGGTCACCCTGGCAAGACATGGCAGCTAGTTTTTCCCAAATTGGGCAACCAGAAAGCAAGTGTTCAAGGTGGAAGCCATACTCATTCTGTAACTTTTCCCAGAATTGCTCTCTTGTCACACCTGCCATATTGTATTAGAAGTGGATTAACTCCAGTTCTCACCCAAAGGGATATTAGATAAGCCCAGGAAGCTGGGCTCATTGGGAGGCAAGTCAGAAGCTGCCTACTATACCACCATCTCCTATCTTCCCACCACTTCAACAATAAATGAAAAAATTTTATTTTTCAGTTTTCAGTTTGTATGCAACATGAATCAACATTTCTTAGGGGCGTGTGGGTGTCTCAGTCATTTGAGTGTCCGACTTTGGCTCAGGTCATGATCTCACGGTTTGTGAGTTCAAGTCCTGTGTTGGGCTCTGTGCTGATAGCTCAGAGCCTGGAGCCTGCTTCAGATTCTGGGTCTTTCCCTCTCTCTGCCCCTCCCAGGATCATGCTCTGTGTCTCTCTGTATCTCAGTAATAAATAAACATTAAAAATTAAAAAAAAAAAATTTCTTTCAGCCATTGTAGGTATGTATGTCCATCAACACAAGAAAAGAGTAAACGAACCTGAAATGCATAAATCATGCTTTGTGGGGCAAGGGTATGAGATCATGATAAAATATGAGATTTAATCTCTACTCTGATAATTAGTGTAAAACTGCTTTTATCACTAATACGTGAACGTGGTTTATGGCATATCTTCCTCAAAGTACCTCAGTGAAAACACACAACTCAAATTTCCCTATGGATTCAGCAATGCTTGCAATTATAATTATCTCTTTAGTGCACATGAAACACGAAGCATCCTCAGCTATATTTAAAAAATATATAGTCACCTATATTTAAAATAATAGATTAGTTCATAAAAGATCCTCTCTTTGATATACTTCCTTCATTTTTTCCCCTTTTTCAATTTCTATCCTTTGTTCTAGGAAAGAGGTCATTAGCCGAATGATTACTTAATAAGCATCTACATTCTAATTATGATTTTCCCTTAATGTGGGTAATCTTTCCATTCATTTCTTTTCTTTTAGGAACATCTGCTTGAAAACATAATCTTTATTTTTAAGATATCATCTGTCCCTATAGTTCCCTTCCCTCTTGAAACTCCAGTCTTGAGCTCTGATATCACCATTAGTTGCTATGGAAATAATTATGATGCCACAAACAGAGAATTATGACTTCATGCCGGGAAGTAGCAGTGGGAAGCCCATGATTAAAAAAAAGTTGTTAACCTTCTAGCTGATTTTAAAATGAGTGGGAGGGAACTCAATTCAAGGAAGAAAACCCTAGCTTCTCCAAATGCCCTGCTTCTGGAATTGCCCTTATCTGTTTTAGAAGAATTTACACCATTCAATCTGATTTTTCTGATGAGCCACCACATTTGTCAAACACTGAGGGACCTTTTATTCAACTTATCTAAACTCTGCCCATGTCTATATGCAGTGGGTGATGGAATTGTGAATGTGCTGGTACTGCCATTTCAGTCTCCTTAATGATAAATACCAATCTCCATCATCCTACCAATCACAGGGCAGTCCCCAAAGATCATTCTGAGGGCAAAACAAATGGTCTCCGAGTGCTGCATTTCATGTGTTTCATAAGTATACACAGCCTTCATCTAAAATAAATATCATAGCACTGAGCAACTCCTATTCATACGAATTCTGCTGCATAAAACATGATCAGAGAACCAACTTCCAGAACAGCAATGTTATTTATTGCAGAGAAAAAATGCCAGATGGAAAGGGAGCCCAGGGACCTGGATTCCGGGTTTAGCTACTCCTTGGCTTCAAGTCTATAACCTTGAGCAATTCAGGGAACCTCCCAGGACCTCCTTTTCATGGGAATGGTGATAGTAATAGGAAAACCTCTACTCCAATTGCTTCCCAGGGATCCTCCAAGAATTAATGAGATCATGTCTACAGAGCGTTTTGAAGCCCTTGGACAAAATGAGAAAGATAACAATGAAACATTTTAAGATATTTTAACTCGGGATTAGACTCCAATTTGGATTTTTTTTAAAAAGTGGCCCACATAAGGCTGATTTTTTCCTCAGAAATTCAAAGGTAACAAAGCTGTCAGGCTGAGTTGCACTACAGATTTTTAAATAACCCAATTATCCTTATCAATTATGAGGTCGATTCTGGCAAACCCAATGAATTTCTGTTTGTGATGTGGAAATACGAAGAAAATTGTGTAAGGCTAAAAATGGCCAGAATATAATTTATTTACCAACCAAATATTATCTTTCAATTCACTTTTGATTTTAAGGTGCCCATATAGAATGTCCAGGATTGAAATATTCAGCCAGTAGTTTTTTAGCTTCCATTTTATTGCTTAGTTGTGAAAAAGAGAGTTTATACTGAAGTGGACCCTTTATATCTGGGTAATATTTTTAAAATATTTAATATATATCTATATATTATATATATCTATACTATACTATATACTATATATATACTATATACTATATACTATATATATACTATATACTATATATATACTATATACTATATATATACTATATACTATATATATGTATATACTATATATATACTATATATATATACTATATATATATACTATATATATACTATATATATATAGTATATATATACTATATATATATACTATATATATACTATATATATACTATTTATATACTATATATCTATATACTATATATACACTATATGTATATACTATATATATACTATATATACTATATATATATACTATATATATGTATATACTATATATATACTATATACTATATATATATATATACTATATATATACTATATATCTATACTATATTAAATAGTAATAATAAAGGAGTACTTATATTTATTATTAACCACCTTACTGCAGTCAGTTGTCTAATAACTTCAGTTTTCTAAATAGTATATTTGAACATTGATTGTATTTTGGGAGCAAATGGACAGCCATTTCAAAATCATAACTTAGGTATCTAATTAGTGGACATAAAGTATGCTGATGGAATATGAAAAAGGCATGGGGCGCATGGGTGGCTCAGTCAGTTAAGTGTCCGACTTCAGCTCAGGTCATGATCTCACAGTACGTGGGTTCAAGCCCCGTGACCGGCTCTGTGCTGATAGTTCAGAGCCTGGAGCCTGCTTCGGATTCTGTTCTCCCTCTCTTTCTGCTCCTCTCCTGCTCACTCTCCCTCTCTGTCTCTTAAAACAAAATAAAGACATAAAAATTTTTTTTAAAAAAGGAATATGAAAAAGGCAGCTTAAAAATCATTACATATTGTATATTTTGTGTACATTTTTAATATTACTTGGAAAAGTTCTTTAAGTCTATACATGGAAATATTTACATTGGTTATCGGTAGAGTGGTATGTCAAGAATTTCTTACTCTCTTTAAGCAACTTTTGTGAATTATCAAAAATTCCACACAATAAACAAAAAAATTAAGCTAATTTTGTTTTTAAAATGAAAATAATTTTGGGGGTGCCTGGGTGGCTCAGTCAGTTAAACGACCGACTACTGCTCAGGTCATGATCTCGCAGTTTGTGAGTTCAAGCCCCGCATTGGGCTCTGTGTTGACAGTTCAGAGCCTGGAGCCTGCTTCTGATTCTGTGTCTCTCTGCCCCTCCCCTACTCATGCTCTGCCTCTCTCTCAAAAATAAACATTAAAATATATATAAAAATGAAAATAATTTTTATAGATGGAAATGTTTTCTTCTTCCCTCTTCTCAGGGTTTTCTGAAGGTAATTTGAAATAATGAACATAAAAGTACCTCAGAAATTGTGAATTGCTTTGTAAATGTGTATTTCTGGTGATATCATACTCCAAATTTCTTTAAAATTAAGACTATTTCTCTATTCATTCCAGAAATGTCCTTACATGGCAGCTGTGTAAAAATATTTTCTCCATTTGGAAACCAACCCAAGATCACTTTTATATAAGTTAGAAAACGAGTACAACACATTTCCTTCACCCCTCAAATATCACAGATGGAAAACTGTCATTTTGTCTCACTATTTTCTATGCCATAATGATAAAAAAAAATAATGTGGCAAATTTCCTAATCTATGCTTTGGGAAAATTTAGGATTTTAACTATTTCTGCTTACATTTGACTATTTCAAATGAATTACTTTTGCCTAGTAATAGCCATTTCTCAGTGAATTGAATGTGCAAATATGTGTGTAAGTTTATGTACAATTAAGAACAAAACTTGGGGTGCCTGGGAGGCTCAGTTGGTTAAAGCATCTGACTCTTGATCTCAGCTCAGGTCTTGATCTCAGGACAGTGAGTTCAATCCCCACACTGGGCTCCACATTGGGCGTGAAGCCTACTTTAAATAAAAGGAAAAAAAAAAAGAACAAGTTTTTTTTACTATTCTGTTTCTAAAGAAGTCAAAATCTATTCTTTTAAATGGAGGACCTACTTTTGATCCAGAAGAGTTCAGATTGATATTATATATAGATAGAAATTATATAACAGCTCATTTCATTTTCCTTTCTTTCCTTTGCTTTCCTTTCTTTTTTCTTTTCTTTTCCTTTTCTTTCCATTTCTCTTTAGGCTTATTTATTTATTTTGGGAGGTAGAGAGAGAGATAGAGGATCCCAAGCAGGCTCCATGCTGTGAGTGAGGAGCCAGACGTGGAGCTCAGACTCACAAACTGTGAGATCAAGACCTGAGCTGAAATCAAGAGTTGGACGCTTAACCAACTGAGCTACGCAGGTGCTCCTCATTTCATTTTCTGATATGTAAATCTAAAAAGTAAAAACAACAAAAAAACAAAAAACAAAACCAAAAAAACTATAAACTAAAGAAGCAAAAAGAGGGGCACCTGGGTGGCACAGTGGGTTAAGTGACCATCTCTTGATCTTGGCTCAGTTCCTGATCTTATAAGTTCATGAGTTTGAGCCCTGCATCAGGCTGTGGGCTGAGAGCATGGAACCTGCCTGTGATTCTGTCTCTCCTTCTCTCTGCCTCTCCCCTGCTGTTGTCTCTCTCTCTCTCTCTCTTTCTCTCCCTCTCTCCCTTTCAAAAACTAATAAATAAACTTAAAAAAAAAAGAGGCAGGGGCAGCACCTGGGTGGCTCTGTTGGTTAAGTGTTTGACTTTGACTCAGGTCATGATCTCACAGTTCATGAGTTCAAGCGTCTGTGCTGACAGCTCAGAGCCTGGAGCCTGTTTCAGATTCTGTGTCTCCCTCTCTCTATGTCCCTCCCCTTCTCATGCTCTGTCTTTCTCTCTTTCTCTCAAAAAAGTAAATGTTTAAAAAAAGAGGCAAAAAGATAATTTTGATATTTAAGATAATCTGGTGTTGATTTTTAATGACACCATGAGCAATATGATCAATAGTCCAGTAGAATCAATAATACAGGCAATGATGAAGCCTACAATACAGCAACATCTAAATACAGACATGTCAAAGTAACTTAAAAGAAGGCTCTATTTCAGATATTAGAATTTCTGAAATGTTTCTTGTACTGGTTTCTACCTCTTCAGTAGATATGGACATTTATTTTATCATTGTGAATAATTATCATCTTAGCTGGTTAACTCAGATACATAAACGATTTTCAAAAACATCATGAGCTAGTTAACGTTATTTTGTCTGCTAGTTTTGATTGTGCTTTGATGGTCCTACTATTATTAGCCACCTCTGTAGCTGGATAAGTACACCAACTTTCTATTGCTCCCTGTATTGTTTTAATAGATTTTGTGACCTTTAGAAATGCGAAGTTGCAGATTTAGCCTCTTTGGGAATATGAGCCCACAGACTTGGTATTTCTATCATGTGCACACCAATATACAGGCTTTGGTAAGTCCGAAGGCATCAGTAATGGAGTCTTACACACAAGGACCAAAATGACCATCACTGTAAACAGATTTCCTTTCTAAGTAAAAGAGCAATATGGAATAGATCTTTTCTGCAACATATAAAAAGAAAACATTAAAGACAAATGTATGAAAGAAAACGAAGATAATAAAAATGTAATTTATTTGAAATCAGCAGTCACTTATTACTCATTGAAATCAATCCTCAGTCATTAAGGAAGGCTCCAATGGCATGATGTTCTGGAATTCTGTGCTTCAGAAGAGCTGATGATTGACAGTATAGCCTCTGCCTGCTCCTTAAGGGATGAGCTGATTGCAGGAACTTGTGAGAAAACATATGAGGACGCTTCTCTGACTTGTGGTCTGTCCAAAACAGAAACTCAACCCCAACTCCTTCAAGCCCAGGAACCCAAAGATTTGGAAGCTGGGTTCTTTTAGGGAGAATGGACATCCCAGATGGGATTGTCTTTATTTTTCTTCTCCCTTTCTTCTCAGACTCTCCTGTGGAGATAAAACCACCAAGTTATGATAACCACTGATGTCCAAATCTGCACTTCGGAGTGGTGTTCCAGACATGTTTCTAAATGGCCTGCTATAATAATTCATCAGCTAGATAACACATAGGGACCTGAAGTATTTAAAAATAAACTCATGTGAAACCACCACCTATGCTGATGTTCTAAGTTAGAAGTTTTAGGTCCTGCTAAATGCTTCAATATTTCAAACTTCCGTATCCCCATCTGTGAAATGGTGAAAAGAATTTCCTCTTCATAGAGGATTATGCGGCTTAAATGTGGTAATGGGTGTAAAAAGCTTAGCATGAGAGCCAATACAGTGTTAACTCTCAATACATATTAACTGTGGAAGTAGTGGTGATGCTGAGTGATCGCTGTTTCTACTTTTCCCAGATGGTTTTGCTTATTTATTTTTTTCTGAATTTAGAATGCAAGCACACATTTACAGGAACCCTATCCTAGTTATCTTTGCTTCTGGCATAGTAATGATCTGCCGTTTGTTAAGTGACTAGATTCATAAATATTACATTAATTGTATTTTACATGCTATAACCATTTTCACTAGAGGTAAGCCTTTTGTGCTATCTCTTTATTTTGAACTTCGCCGCTCTCTTATGAGGCTTGGAAGACAGATACCGCACAGTCATAATCCAAGGAAAGAGGGTGAGAAGCCGAGTGACTTGGCTGAGCTCACATCTGTTAGGAAATGATTTCCTGACTACGTTGTGCTTTCCTCATTGTGTTGAGAACACAGTCATCTTTATGCCAAATATACCTTTATTTAATTCCAATTAGATATGTGAGTAAGGCCTGCAAGAAGCAATTGGAACAAAAAAAAGTAAGGGTTGGGGTAGTTTCACAAAGATACACATAATAATTTCCTCAATAATGATTTTATCAAAGGTCAAAATTGGGTTGTGATCTTCCATAAAAAAATTGGCTTGACCTGAAAACCAAGTTCAATACCAAATGAAAAGACTTGCCAATGTCATCTAGCTTGGCTCCTTCAGAGCCAGAATAAATTTTTTTAAACTCCAAGAACATGACTATAAAATAATGTTTGTCTGTGTCCAGGCTATGTATGTCTATCTCAAAGAAATTAAAAATCAGATTTTAGGGTAAGTCAAAGTATTTAGCAATCTGTACCTGATATTTCAACATGAACCTGATCTTAAGGTTAGAGAAGACTGGCCTGGTTCTGTGTGATGGGAGACAATTTGACCTGAGAGAATGTAAGCAGAAAGGGGTCCAGCTGAACCTTCTTAGGACCTCGAGGACAAGCATATCAGGTACAGAGAGGCAAGTGACTTGAATCCTTTTTATAATGGGGTTCCCAGTATCTCCATGTTCTGGCACGGTATTCATGTTTCATTTGGGTATCAAATGAAGGGGTGCAGAATTTTTCATTCCCAAAAATCCCTCTTTGACATAAGAATTATTTCAGGACGATTATTTTTGAGAAAGAGCAGACACAGGAGAAGTGCTGAAAACCATGTAAAAGTTACTCTTTTGTAAGAGACATTGACGTTTGTTAGCAGGCAAAACAAAACACTTACTTCACCAGCAAAAAATGAGTTTGTTTGGCAATAACAGAGTTGCAATTTGGGACAAGGAGCAAAACTGTAGGCAAGTCTGGAGAATAAAGGAGAGAAAGGTTCTCTTACAGGAGTTGGGAAGTCTATTATAAACAAAAAGTCTCTTGGAGCAAACTGAGAGTTCACAATGTTGTGGTTTTTACTGGCTGAGCTGTGATAGTGTCTCATTGGCTGGGCCATCGCCAGGGGAGAAGAAAACCTTTCTTGTTCCTGCTGGGGCAGTAAAACAGTATTAAACATCTCTTCCTGTTGGGTCTGCAATTAACAAGAGTGGTCAGCGGGGAGAGCTCCCCCTTCTGGCCTCTCCATTTTTCTTTAAAGGAGCGTTTTCTTTTATTAATTTTCACACATTAATAAGGAATCTCCATTTGTAAGGGTGTTTTCTTCTCTGTACCAGAAAGAGGAGGATGACTCCAAATCTCTAGAAACCTTTACCAATGGAAAGGCAGCAACTTAAATGTGCATGGCAACCATAACTGTTGTTGTTGTTGTTACTGTGCTTGCCTGATAACTTCTCATAACTGGCTCCTCCATCTTCCAACATCTTTCTTTTGTTTTTAACTGGAGATGGTATTTAAGGTGATGGCTTGGGCCATTTCAGGGAGTTACTCAATTTTCCTGGGTGTCTAGGAGGCATGCATGCTATTAAACTTCTGTTTGTTTTTTCCTGTGAATCTCTCTTGTTATTACAGGGATGTCTCAGACAAGAAGCTAGAAGGGTGGAGGCAAAATTATTATTTCTCCCCCACATGAGGAAGGATCAGAGGAGAGCACATAATTCAACTTTCCCCAAGAATCTGTAACACGTAACTGACATGGTCTCCACTAAAGACCGTACCCAAAATAAAAGGACATTACCTGTCATTTCATGCTTGGGAATATAACAAGACATAAATGTGATAAGAACCCATGGGAAAATCACAGATTACAGAATACAAGTTAGAAGATAGAAGCCTCTACTAGGTACACAGAGGGCCATGACTACAGTTACAATGGGATGACTACCGTCGGGGCTATAAATAAAGACTACAGATAATAGCAATGGGATGACAAACTAGTCTAATAAAATGGCGGGACCCTATGAGAGAAGATGTGCCCTCACCCCTTCTCTTTCAAATGATTTTCTTGCTGGAAGCACAAAGAAAAAGTGAATGTTGAAGCTTTGGGGGATTTTCATTAGGATGACAGAGTGGATGCATCCAAAGTCCCGTGATCTTATATTTTTGACAAGTTTCTAGGAGACATGTTGTCAGGTTACTCTTTTGTAACAATGGAAAAGCATTCCCGTTTCCTTGCAAATGTCAGGCATATTGAAGAGGTAGATAGAGACTGTTAATGTTAATCCTCCCCTCCAAGTTTTGTTCTCAAAGAGAGTCCTTTCTTTCTCTTTAGAACTGATAAGCAGATATTACTCAAGGGTGTAACCATTGATACATAAATATGGAAAAATTAAGGCCACTCCAATTCCATTTTCACTTCTGTGTTTAAAGCTCAGACGCTTTGTGAACTGAAAGTAAATTAGAAGAGGGCACTATAATATTGTGATTTATAAGAAATGTATATATTCGGTCTGCATCCATGGTTCCTGGCCCATAGCTTCCAAAGCCCTTGGAATTTCCTGAGCTATAAGAGCAATGGGGGTGTCTTTTGCTGTAATATTTGGTCTCTTGACCTCAGTTCCTGAAATCACTTCAAAGTCATAAAGGTGGAATGGGTGTCTCATTATTCATAGCAAGCCCCCTTACACCAGAAGTGGGTTTTTGTTAATGAACTGACTTTTGGAAAGTACCATGGTATTAGAGGGTTGGACCCTTCAGTCCCACCCCCACCCACCTCCAGGAAGGAGAGAGGGGCTGGAGTTTGTACAATGATTTAATTAACCATCCCTATGCAATGTAGTCTCCATAGAAACCCAAAAGGACCAGGTCTGGAGAACATCTCCAGTCTGGTGAACACCGGAGTTTGGGGGAGAACGACGCACTCAGAAAGAGTGTGGAGAAGCTCCCTACACCTTGCCCTAGGCGTCTTTTCCATCTGGCTGTTCCCGAGTTATATCTTTTTATAATAAACCTGTGTCTAGTACGTAAAATGTCCCTCCTAGTTCTGTGAGCCATTGTAACCAATTCACTGAACCCAAAAATTCCACTGTAATTGGTGCTTGAAGATGGGGTGGGGGCAGTCTTATAGGACTGAACTCTTAACCCAGAGAAGCTGAAGCTATCTGCTGATAGTGTCAGAATTGAGTTGAGCTGTAGGACACTTAACGGCTGTCTGGGGGCATTGCTTGTTGGAGTGGGGACCTCCTGCCCCACCACGTTGGGGTTCTTGAGTACAGGAACTGGTAGGCACTCAGGGCTGACGGGAGCCCTGCCTTTCCCCTATGTAATGCTCATGGTTGGTTTCTGCACAGCCTTTTCATGCTCTTCCCCCCTCTTGTCACCACTTAGTTGATATGTAATTACATTTAAAAAGAAAAACTTTTATCAAGTAAAAATGCATCCCACTTTAAAGCAACCTGAAATCTTCACCTTTTTGCTGTTCCTTGTGAAATGGCAACATTTTTGAAATGCTGTCAATAATGAGAATTTAGAATGGCTTTACGGATTTCTGGTGTTTACAGAGGTTGTAAATACTTCTTCACAACCCTAGGAATTTTAGGAGCTCTGCTCCCCCCCTTTTTTTTGACCATCAAATGATGGAGTATAGATTTGTGGTTTTCTTTCTATCCTCCCCCCACAAGGTGTAGTGTAGGAGGAAACAGTAGTTGGCTCAGAAATGAGGGATTCTTCAAAATGTGCTGCACCTTATTGTATCTTTATTAAATATTTTGTTTTCAGGATCATTCGTCTGGAAAAAATATATGTCTGTGCATTCATTAGGTCTTATTAGGTAATACTGTGGTAACAAATAACCCTCAATCCTCTGGCTCACAACAAAGGCTTATTCCTCACTCTTATTACATGATCTTCATGGACAAGCTGTGCTTCTTTCAGTTGTGTTTTCATTCTGGGATCCAAGCTGGAAGATTGGCCTCTGCTGGGTTGTACTATGCTCAGAGCAGGAGATCTGGCAGGAACACTTGAGCCCCTAAAGCATCTGCTCTCCACTAGCCAACTGCAACTTTACAGATTTCACTGGGTCTGACATCAGTGAGGTAGGAAACTGTACTCCTCCCACTGAAAGGTTCTGTAAGTCACATGGCAAAGAGTATAAAATACTCTTACAGGATCAAGGTGTGAACAGTTAAAAAGAAAATAAAATCTACCATAGCCTCAACAAAGAAAAAGAGTATTCCTCAGCCCATCTCTCTCTCTCGATCTCGTTGTCTCCTTCCATCTCTGTCTCCCTTTCTGTCTCCAAACAGAATATTATCCACAAACAGAAACAATATAGCATTATTGCCACTATACCTGCAAACTATGTCATAATCATTTATTAAATAGTTCTTGAGCACTTACCAGGTGCTAAACAAAACATGCACACAGGGAAAGAGAGCGTGGCTCCCGTTTTGTGTGGGGAGGGAAGAAAAACTAATCACTGAGTGATTGTGAATCAGAAACATCAGTGTCAGGGAAAGAGAAAGGTTAGGTGATTTATTTTGCCGAGAACAGTGAGGAAGAGTTCACAGGGCGTAGGTCTTGACAAACTCGTACAAGTTTTCCAGGCAGATTAGAAGAGAGGAGCTTGGGGCACCTGGGTGGCTTAGTCGGTTAAGCGTCCGACTTTCGCTTAGGTCATGATCTCGCGGTTCGTGGGTTCGGGCCCCGCGTCGGGCTCTGTGCTGACTGCCGGCTCAGAGCCTGGAGCCTGTTTCAGAGTCTGTTATCTCCCTCTNAAATAAGCACCACAACAGTCATAAAAGGAAAAGCTCAGTGTGGCTAGTACACAGGTTGATGTTGGCTCAGACCATGATACCCAGGTTGAGATCAACATCTGGACCCTGACAGATGATTACTTGGTCCTTTTCCATAGCTTAGACCAGTGGTTCTCAGGTGGAGGGCTACTGTGCCCCAACAGAGGGCAGCTGGCAATTCCCAGAGATATGTTCGGGTTCTTAAAACTGAGGGTGGGGGGAGCCTGGGTGGCTTAGTCGGTTAAGCGTCCGACTTTCGCTTAGGTCATGATCTCGCGGTTCGTGGGTTCGGGCCCCGCGTCGGGCTCTGTGCTGACTGCCGGCTCAGAGCCTGGAGCCTGTTTCAGAGTCTGTTATCTCCCTCTCTCTCTGACCCTCCCCTGCTCACTCTGTCTCTCTCTCTCTCCTAAAAATAAATAAAAATATTAAAAAAAAAAAAAAAAAGAAGAGAGGAGCTTTACAGGCACCGGGCACAACATGGACATAGATAGATATTGCTGTGTATTTTAGGAAGGGAAATTGGAGGTACTTAAAAATGTAAGGAAGGAGCATCACCTGAAAGAAGTTTGGAATCAGAGAATAAAGCCCTTGTCTCTCAAGCAGGTTAGACACTCTCTGTGCTCCTACACCACCCTTGACTACTACCCAGAATACTCACCCATGCCTCTCTGTTGTGTCCCATGCTCCAGCAGCTGACCTCTCCAGACGTTCTTTGGTCCTCTGCTCTCTGTCCTCCTGTTGCGTTTGACCAATGAGAGACCCTGGCAAAAGGGCAGGAAGAGAGTGAGCCCGTGGATTTCATCCCACCCTGTCCTGCTTCAATAAGAAGAAAAGAAAACGAGACCTTGGAAAACACTCCCTCGTGACTTCTGATCATTCATAAAATTGCAACAAAATTGAGATGACCTCTTTCACTGTTCTCAGGACTGTTGGCAGTTATTTACTTCACTGATGAATCAGTTAGCTTTTGTTGCACAATAAACTCTCCAGAAATGCAGTGACTTAAAACAGCAGCAGTTCATTTGTATAATGACTTTACAGTTTGAGCAGTTCTTATGGTCTGAGCTGGCCGGCCTGCTTGTGGCTGGGCTAGCTTCTGCATATGGTCAACTGGTGGGTCAGTGAGCAGCTAGATGATCTAGGATGGTGTCGCCGGCATATCTGATGGCCGGCCA
The DNA here is from genome assembly GCF_003009895.1 of Hyaena hyaena. Lineage (NCBI taxonomy): Eukaryota > Metazoa > Chordata > Mammalia > Carnivora > Hyaenidae > Hyaena > Hyaena hyaena. The sequence goes on from NW_024081593.1 coordinate 28,219, forward strand.
GGGTGACAGAAGCAAATGGGCCACAGAGCTCTCAGCATTTAGTAGTGAGCCTGAGTTTGCTCATTGTGGGTCATGAGGAGCCTCAAGAGAATAAGACCTAAGCCTTCTTGAAACCTAGACCCAGAACTCACAGTGACAATTTCCAGCACATGCCATTTGTCAGAGCAAGTCACCAGGTAAACCTGGGCTCAAGGGATGGGAGGTGTCTCAAAATGAGGTGATACTTTTCCCAGTCCACTACAAACAAGAGAATTAGACTCACATCTCTCCTGTTCTGAGGTTTAAATTGAATGAAATTCCCAATCATGTTTTCCAAGGTGTTCAAAAAAACTAACCTTCCTCCATTACTGTATTCATCTTCTGTTTCATGATATTCTTGTCAGACAGAAGCCTTATCTCCACTTCTAAAATGGAATTCCCAAGGCAAAGTAAAGGACTGTTTTTTTTTAAAAGGTAACCCTTCTGACAAAGCTAAGATTTGCATTTTCAAGTTTTAATGGGCCAGTTCTGTAAATAGACAATGGCTATATTGCCATGGTCCTTCCTTTTTCAGTGTCCCTGTTTTTCAAGAACATGATTATTCTTCATTCTTTTGTTGACAAGCTTTGGACATTAACTTGCAGACTCAACAATGTGATTGTCTTTCATTTTTCTGTTGTTATATCAAGTTTGCAAGTTAAGAGTTCAATGTTTTCAGTTAATGAGTGGATGACTTTTCTTCGGAGACCCTGTGTGTGTGTGTGTGTGTGTGTGTGTGTGTGTGTGTGTGTCGGGGACAGGGAGGGCAAAGATGTGCTGGTTTGTGTCAGGGAGGACTAATAAATAAATCCAAGGAAAGCTAACTAGTGAGAAGCAAAAGCAGAAAGATTTTCAAAGGATACATCTGCACTGCTTCCTATGGGCAGCTACCCAGATATGTGAGATGATGTTGGAAAAGCAATTGAGAATTCCCACTGGCCTCTGTGTAGATCCCTTTCATTCTGGGGTCATCCATCAGTCTCCCCAACTCAGGGGGATCTTCCATTGGCTCCCCACTGCATGCTCCTGTTTCTATGAGTTTTTATGCTGTTGCCAAGAACCTTGTCAGATGAAGAGCAAGCCACATTTACCTGTAACTGCCTGGCACTAGCTTCTGATGCCTAATCTCTTTTATTGATCCTACTTGCTGGTTTCTGGAGACCATTGATTTTCCTGGCTGTCAGTTTGTGGCCTTGCCTCCTTAATGTTTATTTAGACCAGCCTCCATAAATTGTTTCTGGTACGGAGGCTGAGGGAGGCAGCAGGAGGTCAGGGGTGCATGTATACCTGTCCATAAATATAAATCACAGCTTTTGTTCTTTGCTGTGGTTCGTGAAAGCTGTTTGCGAGGTGGATAAAAAAAGGAAGTATTCCACTAAGATGTGGGGAAGCCATTACAAATTCCCCTGTGACTGTCTTTTTTTTTTTTTATTGCAGCCTAGATTTTCAATTTTCTGAATCCTAATGGTACCTCTTGTTGTCTACTCAAACATGTAATGTTTCTTTTTGTTAAAGTGGAGGAAGAAAAAAGCGAAGGCATTGCTTGTTTGCCAGCACAGAGCTGTGCTTTTGAATGCAGGTGGGTTGGTTTCCTCTTCCCACCACTCAAATTGCTTTTTGTCAACACAGGCATATATATTCATAAATTTCCATCTTCCAGGAAAAAAAAAGTATCGCTGGAGTTGACAGCACCTGGTTGAACAACTGAACCAGCAGCAGCTCTTCATACTGAAGTCTGTAAGACTATCCATTTAGACAAAGGCCATGGCTGTAGTGGAAACGAATTCTTAAGGTGGCTGGCAGCTCACAGTCAGCATGTTCTAATAGAGGGTTGAGGGGTGAAGTGCAGAGTGTCACTGTACCCACAATGCCGGTTGGCAAGGCCAGTTAAGCACAAGGCAAAATGGAAAATTGTTGCAAGCAGGTGGCTGCTCTGTTATAAATAATTCAAGGGCACATCCTACAAAATCCAAGGGAAAAGCCCTACAGCTCATTATACCAGTGAGTTGGTGGACTGCTAGATCCTTAAATCACTAGAAAATGTTTTGCAACAGCTAAGAAATTTTTCTCCTCTGCAGTAGTAGACATCATAGGCACTGTGAGGTGACAAGTGGTTCCCCTGAGGCCAGGGGGCAGCAATCAACAGAGAGGCAGCCTGGGCTACTACTCTCTGAGTTGATATTGAAGCATTGTGCACAGAAACGATGCCCAAAATAAATCATCAGGAAAAGGAGAAGTGTCTTCAAGACAGGAAAAGAAGTACCTTCCGGAAAACACCTACGGAACAGTTTGCTTGATTTAGCTGCCCATGTTTTAACTTAGCGTTTTCATATTAATGAACAGTCTGTATCTACTTGACTTATCTAGCCTTCACACTTCCACCTGTTTCTTTAACATGCTTCCTGTTATTTTTGTATTTATTGCCTGTCGTGCTCACATGGGCCCTGCAATTTTATATGCACTCCTCATTCTCTACTTTTTAAATCTCTACTTTTTCATGAAATAATTACTTTTCACTCTTATAGTCAATGGTTTTCCATTTCTCAGAACTCTTACAGAAACGTCAACCCATACCAGAGTGTGATTACTTACATTTGATGTCTGCATTCGTCAGAATAGACATGTTTGTACTGCAGTAACAAATAAGCCCCCATATCATAGGGCTTAATCCACAAAGATTAAGTGATTAGAGGCCAGTGTGGATCTGGAGCTCTCCTTAGCAGTTTTCTTCTTAGTATTGTCTTGGGGGTCCAGGCTCCTTCCACCTAGACATTGCTATCTGAAACACAGTGGCCTCTGATGTAGGCCCAGAGGGGAAGAGAGAATGTGCACAGTCACACAGTGGGTTTTATAGCCAGGGCAGCAAATAGAGCATCTTTCTACTTTAGAAAAGAATTCTTTCTTAATATTTGAGTAGTTTTTGTCTGAAATAATTGTCTCTCTGCACCATCAAGGCTAAAATACATTCCAGATTCATTATTGATCCACACCGAAAAATTTAAGGAATATAAAATATTAGAAGGATATCACTTAAACTTGGCATAAGGCTTTTAAAAGCAACACTGAGAAATAAGAAGTTAAAAGAGAAAATGTTGACAGATTTGACCACCCAAAATATTTTAGAAATCTATCAGGCAATAGACAGTCACCTTAATTATCACCACAATGGAGGTCAAAAACAAATCACACATGAGAAGGAAATATGGAGAATATAAAAAAATAATATTATTCACGTAAAAAGACCACTTTCAAAGCAGGAAGGGAAAGAAACAAAAATATAGGAAAAATGCACAAAAATAATAATCTAGTAAAAAGGGAAAAATACGAACCAATAAAAGTAAAATATGTCTAATATTTCTATTATTTATAGTCATGCAAATTAAATAGAGATGAATTTATAAACTTAGACTATCAAAATTTTAAAAATAATATGATTGTTGGGCACCTGGGTGGCTCAGTCAGCTAAGTGTCTGACTCTTGATTTCTGCTCAGGCCATGATCTCATAGTTGGCGAGATTAAACCCCATGAGATTCTCTCTCCCTCCTGAGACTCTCTCTCTCCCTTAAGATTGCGATTTTCTCCCTCTCTTCCTCTCTTTGCCCCTCACCCACTCAGGCACTCTCCTTTTCTCTCAAAATAAATAAACATTAAAAGTAAATAAATAAATAAATAAATAATAAAGTGCCAAATATGGATTAATTCTGATTGATCACTTAAAAGAAAGTGTGTATTTTGTCTGCCTACTGCTGAAAATCCCTGTACTAAGCAAGTGTCAACTACTACACACACACACAGGCACACATACATGGCTATTTAATCCAAATAACATATTCCCTCAGTAAGTCACTGCTGCGTTTTTTGTTGTTGTTTTAAAAAGTGATTTATTTATTCAACAAATATTTAATGAACACCTGCTATGTGCCACGTGCTCTTTATAGGCACCCAGGGAATAGCGACCCAACAAATGGATTGACATTCTTGCAGGGGAAAATAGATAAACAGATGAATAAATAAATGAGTAATAAGCATCGTAGGGAGTTCAAGAGGTATTGGGTGGTGTGTAGAAGGCTGGATATTTGAGCGAAGCCTAAATAAAGTGATCATCTAAAGAGCAGGAGAGAACGAGCAGACAAATGCAGCTGCTTGGTAGAAGATGAGGTTGAGGAGAGAGCAGAACCCAACGTCCTGCAGACCACCGTCAGGACATCAGATTTTACTCTGAAGAGAGAGAAAGTCATGGAAGGCTTGCATGCAGAGGAGTGACATGATCTAATTTTCAGTTTTAACACAATCACAGAAGCTTTGTGAAGATTTGAGTGGGAGGTCAAGAGTAGAAATTTATGAAATTAAAACTAAAATTTTCTGCCTTCCCAGTGTCAGGATACTAATGCTCTCAGGGTCTCAGTTTCTTCATCTGTGCAATAAGAAGGTCACTGATACTTATCTCCAAAGGACGCTAAGGGAATTAGGTGAGTTGACATACGCAGAGTATAGCTCCTCCAGGAGGGTGTTGGCCAGAGGTAGTGGTTCTAGTAGTAACAACAGAAGTAACAGTAGGAGAGTCACCCTAATCCCCTGCCAGATAGTAAGCCCCATGAACAACTCAGTCTTTGTCTTTCTAGATTTTTTCCTATACAAATGCAAACTACCATACACTTAGTATTTTGCCAGTTTGATAATTTTCAGAAATGGGAGTTTCCATGCTCCACCCCCCCCCCAAATCCTATACGTTTTTACCCAATAATATTCATGGACATTCTATTAAGTAGTCCCCCAGCCCCACTTTGCCTTCAGTGCTTTTGCTTTCCACAGTTTCAGTTACCCATGGTCAATCACAATCTGGAAGTAGATGATCCTTCCTCTGACATAGTGTCAGAAGGTCAATTGTAGCCTAATGCTGCATCGCAATGTCTATGTCATTCACCTTTCTTCATCTCGTCACATGAGCAATTTATTCCCTCGCATGATCACAAGCGGAACAAGAGTACAGGACAAAAAGATATTTTGAGAGAGAGAGAGACTACATTTGCATAACTTTTATTATAGCATATTGTTATGATTGTTTACTTTATTAGTTATTATTGTTAATCCCTCACTGTGCCTAATTTATAAGTTAAACTCTATCAAATATATATATATATTTGATATATATATATATATATATATATATATATATATAGGAAAGCACATAATGTATATAGAGTTCAGTTCTATCTGTGGTTTCATGTATCCAGTGGATCTTAGGACATACCCCGTAGATAAGGGGGGGGAGGGCTACTCTATGTCAGGGTGAGTAGATCTACATAAGTTGTTCAGTATTGCCTAGTATTCCATAATGTAGTCTCACTGTGATTTCCTTAGCATACCTTGCACCTCTTTTAGGTTTTCTGTTTTACTTGTCATGGCATACAGTGCTGTGACCATTTTATGTCATCATGCATCATTTGTGCATGAGTTACTGTGAGATAAATTCTTAGAGGTGGGGCCTATGGCTTGATGGTTATATGCATTTTAAATTTGAACTGTTACTGGCATATTACACTTTAAATAAGTAGTTGTGGCTTATAATCCTACTAAGAGTATGTCTCAGAGTCTTTTTTCACACAACCATAACAATCATATTTTTAAAAAATGTTTAGTTATTTTCAGAGGGAGAGAGAAAAAGCATGGGGGTTGATTGCATGAACCGTGAGATGCTGACCTGAGCCAAAATAAAAAGCTGGACACTTAACCAACTGAGCCACCCAGGCACCCCTATATTTATCACTTTATTTTGATTCATGTTTTTTTCTTTTTTAATAGTTTATTGTCAAGTTGGTTTCCATATAACACCAGTGCTCATCTCCACAAGTGTCCTCCTCCATGCCCATCACACCTTTTCCCTCCCCCCCACCCCTATGAGTCCTCAGTTTGTTCCCAGCATTCAAGAGTCTCTCATGGTTTGACTCCTCCCTCTCCTCCACTATTTTTCCCCTTCTTCTCCCCCATGGTCCTCCGTTAAGTTCCTTCTAATCCTCCTATACATGCACACATATGGTATCTGTCCTTCTCTACCTGACTTATTTCGCTCAGCATAACACCCTCAAGTTCTATCCATATTGCTACACATGGCCAGATGTCATTCTTTCTCATTGCCATGTAGTATTCCATTGTACAGATAAACCGCATCTTCTTGATCCATTCATCAGTTGACGGACACTTAGGTTCTTTCCATGTTTTGGCTATTGTTGAGAGTGCTGCTGTGAGCATTGGGGTACATGTGCCCCTATGCATCAGCACTCCTATACCCCTTGGATAAATTCCTAGCAGTGCTATTGCTGGGTCATAGGGGAGTTCTAGTGTTAATTTTTTGAGAAATCTCCACACTGTTTTCCAGAGGGACTGCACCAGTTTACATTCCCACCAACAGTGTAGGAGGGTGCCAATTTCTCCACATCCCCACCAGCATCTAGAGTCCTCTGATTTGCTCATTTTAGCCACTCTGACTGGCCAAAGCAAAAATGAAAACTGAAAAAAAAGAGAGAGATCAAAGAAGTAGTCTATATAGAGTTTAGCTCCATTGATAAAGAGATGCATAGTAGCTTGGAATAATCTTTTAGTTCCCACCCACCTTCCCTTCATCCTGCACTTACCTGCCTCAACTACCTGTCCCGTTAGATAAAACTATGTTATTGAATAGATGAACCATGTCTGAGAAAACAATAGATTAAATATCTCTGAAGGAAAATGGTTCTCTGATTTTATTTAATAATCAATTAAATCAATTTAAATAACTACATTCTTTGTAACTCTACAGCTCTATGATTCTAACTCATCTAAGAAAACCATTTTCATATCCCTATTCATTCAAATACTGTGTATATCAGTCATGGTTTGGCCAGAAGCCACTTCCCATATTGCAGTCATGAAAAGAGTTTTATAAAGTATAAGGGATGAAAGGCTTAAATGACCTTAAAACTTAGAAATCACAGAGTGATCGGACAGAGTGGACAGAGTCCCCTTTGATGCCCCTCCACCTTAAACACTGAATTATGTGGTTCTTAAGGAAGTCCCAGGAAGCTGCTGCATTTTTCAAGAATTTCTAGAAAATTCCCACCAATGATTTCAGTGTAAGGCAGCAAAAGGGTGACTGCCAAGAGCTTACCAAGAAGTCCCCGTGAATCATGTCTCCCAGCATGTCGGGACAGAACTGCTTCCAGAGAATAATGGCCTCTTTCCCTTCTGCCTTCTAAGCTTTGTGCAAATGACTCTCATTTGGCCAACTCCTTCATGGAGGATACTCTGGAAATTCCAGAAGAAATCTTCAAAGAGGGTGGTGATTCAACAACAGTGAGCACATCTGTTTACAATTGAAAGATTGGTAAACAACACTATCCCTTTTTATCTAAGTGTATGTAGATGTGTTTGTGAAGACCTCAGGCCAGCAGTTGTAAACTAGATAATACTGTGGATTGTGCTTTTTGTTTGTTTGTTTTGTCTTTTTTTTGGGGGGGGGACACAGATTATCTTTTTTTGTTTTGTTTTGTTTTTATTGGTTTAACTGATATTAACAAAGTGGAACACTTCACATATAAACTTCGATTTCTGAATTTTCCTAAAAAATGGAAGATCTGCCAATACTAGCCTCTCTTTCCTGTGATGACTGTCTCTGAAGACCTGTTGCCCTGTCAGACGTGACATGTGTGCTCACAAGTCTTCCAGAGCTCCAGACCTCTCCCAGTGCATTTTCCACCTCATTCCCTCAGCTCATTGATATTACCTCCCTGGGCCCCAAAGATATTAGAGTTTGTAACTTCTGCTCTAGAACTTCAGGGAGGATATAATCATGACTTTTTGTAGCTCCAAAGTCCTAAATATCTCATCAGGTAATATTTTTATGAGCTATTAGCAATGTCTGAAGCATGTTTTTCCCCCCAGGTCATGTGGCCTCTGTACATTTTTACACCATAACTTAGGAACTTTTTCAGCTTTTACAGACTTCTTTATTTTTCACATAAAAGCTATTTTTAATTTAAGGAAAATATAAAGCAATTTTTTTCAAAAGTTACTGTGCACCCCAGGACGTGAAGAAAACACAAAGGTCCCAGTAGTAAGTAGGTTTGAGCACTTAGGTACAACCACTGATGTGGTTAATCCTATCTATTACAAAAAAAATTTAAAAAAAAATCCTATCTATTGCAATTGTAACCCATGTGACTTAAATTCGTATTCAACAAAATGCAAATTCCCTCAGATCATAGACCTTTTGAGTCACTGAAAAGTAGTCAAACACATGGCAATTAAATTTTCAAAAAGCAAGTTTGCTGTAAACTCACATGTACTTTTATATATATCTCTTCCTGTATATAAATGCATCATTGAGTTGCAGGTGACAATAAAGTGAGCCACCTTGACTTTTTGTCCTTGACAAAAAGAAATCAGAAAAAATAAACACACATTCAGATGACAAAAATGAGGTTTAGAGATATGTGCTATAGCAAAAGTAAACAAATAAAGACAAGCTAACTGCCTCAGCAGGTGAAGTATAAATTGAACTTTGAGCAATGAGATTTTTTCCCTGAGATTCAGGCCTGGGTTGAAATTAGGTGAGGAAATACCTTGTCACCTAAAGTGATTATAGACTATTCCAGTAATTTGGAAGCGTGAAGTTAGAAGGCTGGAAATGTACATATTAAAAAATACTTAAACTTTGGAAAGTCTTATAAATAATGTGCAGCTGTCCAGCAGTATGTATAATGTCTGCCAACTGTATAAAGTCTCCACAAATTCTGTTTTGGTTTGGCATTCAGTGTCGAAAAATAATATATCTGTTCCTTGTTTTCCACTTGAAGTCGACTATGCTTGAGTGTTCTATATACAAGTCCTTGTTTTTCCCCATGACTGACATTCAAATACCAGAAATGACAAGTTATTGGCTATTGAGGAGAATAAAAATTCACTTATGTCTATAAATATCCAAGAGTTGTTTAGTTAGGAGGAAACAGATGACCTAACAGAAGACTAAATCTTGGCAAGTTGACTTTCATTGGCTGAGCCCTGCCAATTTCATTCTGGCCAGCTGGTTTCCTCTAATCCTCTCCTGTTCCTTCTGTTTGAATGATTTCGTAGGGTTTTTTTATGCCACACGCATCCATCACCACCAACTCCAAACAAAGAGCATGCTGGGTGAGAACAAAGCACAGATGAGCTGTCTAGGGGTTCACTATACTGGGGAAGCCGCCAAGGAAACTCATCAAGAAATTCACACATCCACGACTACACGTTAGTCACAATACAGAAAATGAAATTTAAGAGGGAGCCCCAAATCCTTTATTCTCGTAGCTTAGTTCACTGGACAGCTGGAGGCTCTCCAAATGACCTTCGGTTCAACCTAAATTATGTTATTCTTTTTCTGCTCAGCGAATCCAAGCAGAAGGGCGAAGAGTCCACAGAGAAAGACTTGCAGAGTGACAAGAACCTTGCCCTGATTGCATAAGGCAGGGTTAGTTAGAGGCCAATTAACCTTATAATTTATTTCTTTCTAAAGATTCCAATTCTTTGTCAAAATAACCCTTTCTTGCATTTGCTTTAAATTTCATATTAATGACACCATCAGATGAGGGTTTGATTATAATTAAACTTTTCCCTCAAGGGCAGGAGTGCCTCATCAAATAAAGTTGGAAGGGTGAGACCGGCAGAGGTGAGAAAGAGTCACAGGGGAAAACCCAGAGCAGGTGTGGAATGAAGCCGCGTACCTTAAGCAAAAGTGGAAGCACCATGAAGAATGTACAAATCCGGCCTGCCTGTTTTAATTCCTACGAGGAAGGGGCCACAAAGAGCACACAGAGAGAAAACAGAAACAGTTGGTTGATGGATGTTACACACTTAGGTTCTGTAATTACATGGGAAGTTGATTTATCACAGTGTCCTTGCATCAGTGAAATGTCAGGGGCAAGACACATGTGTGGCCCCATCAGAGGAAGAATTGTTTTTAGGAAGCTCTGACTTTGCAATCTGGAAATGACAAAAAAAAAAAAAAAATGAGGCCAATGTTATTACTTCTGAGAACTTTCAACGCAATTAATGCATGAAATTAAACATGTAAAGAAGTGGAGAAAGGGAGAAATTCAAGCACCATAAGCAATGCTCTGGCAACTTCGAGAATTGAAATACTATGTAAATCTTCCTGCGACTGGCTTTGCTTAACTAAGTGGCCAAACATTCTCAATTTCACTCTTTTAACACACATTAGACTTTCCTATCTGGCTGATATTCACTCCATGTATCACTAATAAAGATTCTTGATACATTCCATGACATTTTTTCTTGGCCCCTATAAAATGTTAAATACCTGGACTTTGTTCTTTTTAATCATTGTTCATAACAGGGAATGGAACTACTCTTCAAGAGTGAACAATCAGGTGAAGCCAAATTGTCATTGTAGACAAAGCTATAATAAATAAACTATATGATCCTGAAAAATAGATAAACAATTTTGTAAAATAATTAACTAACACTAAGTAATGTAGAAATCTCCATTAACATATTTGCTTGAAATATAATGCTAAAATATTAACTGAATTCATATACACATATACATATGTGCACACATAAACACACACATAGAAACATACAAATGCATGCATATAGGCACACACAAACATGTGCTGTGTTTAGATAGAGAGAAGTGAATATCAAAGCCTATGGATTTACCTCTGTCTGCCTTTATTCCCTCTGCATTTTTCTCAGGCTGAATATTGCATGCATTTAAGTGCTCATGAAAATTTATCAGGGTCAAAGTCATTCAATGTATGATATAGACATAGTATCTCATTGTCATTAAGAATGTAATTATATTGAATGTATGTTGACTGATGTTTAAAAACTTCAGTGAAAATGACTGTAAGCTAACGATTACTTTTTTTTCCCAGCAGAATGAAAACACCTTAGGAAGTAATATAATATCAACCTTTGATGACTTCATTACAGTTCATTCTATAGCCATATATAAGGTAAGTAATAATGATTGGGGACACTTACATTAGTAGCAGTAGTAAGTGATACTACAGTTATTCCTATAAGCATTTTTCAGAGCCTAGGGCACAAGAACCATCAAACTGATTTGATTTGAGGATTACCTAGCAAAGCAAATTTTGAAATCTTTACTATATATGGACAAAACTCAGTCCTAATGAACAAGGGATAGACCTCCAGCATTAGCTAATTACATGCGAGTATTACAGTTGTGTCTCAAGCCAGCTTGCACATGCTTACAAACGCAAGTGTTAAAATTTTCAAGAATGTCGACAGCCAGTTCTTAAAATTTAAATTACACTGGGGCACATGAGTGGCTCAGCTGGTTGAACATCAGATTCTTGATTTCTGCTCAAGCCATGATCCCAGCGTCATGAGATCAAGCCCCACGTCTGGCTCTGTGCTGAGTGAGGAGCCTACTTAAGATTCTTTCTCTCTCTTCCTCTATTCCTTTCCTCCACTCTTGTTTTTGCTCACTAAAAATAAAGTCTCAAAAAGATTTAAGTTGCATAAACTTATAATTAAATAAATTATATTACAACAAACATTAAATACTCAAAACATACCAATTAATTCACTATATTTTATTGTTGTCTATGCTCTAGGGGTTCTTTTTTATCTATGTGATAAATTTTGTTCATATCTGTTTGATGGGAATGCTCTATAATGTGCTATTGAACACCTCTTCCCAACTTTGTGTTTGGTGAAATCCCATTTGTAGGTTGACATTGGCCATGGTGGCATTGACAGCAAGGATATGGCAACAGTACAAATCAGAACATTTTATTTTTTACAGTATTGTGGGTCAAGTTGTTGAACTTTCATTATACCATTTCTTTGAGTCCTTAGCAGTGTGTATAGGACCTTTTCTTTTCATATCCATGTCTATTGTTGGCTTTTAATTCTTGGAGGCTAAGTTATTTGCTTTATGTGTTATTTGTTCTTATGTTTGAATTCTGTGTCTCCAATGTCTGCCTGCAGTGTTACAGGGGAAACAATAAAGTGTGAGGATAACAGAGTAGCATATCTACCCTGAATGCAGCAGCGAGAAGTTTTCCTTGTGCAAGAAGTCATTTGCCACCTCTTTTCTGTTTGCAATGCCCAGAGGTTGTTGCGAATGAAAGTTATGTTTTCACTGTTGGAAAACTGGTTGACAAAATCACTTCAGGCCCCCGCTGTTTACAATACACACTCTGACAAATATGCTGGTTAGGGAAAGAATTATTTCCAACTTACTCCCTTTGGCAGGTAAAAACAAAGGCAAAAGTTGGCATGTGTGTGCACATGTGCTTCTGTATTGGTGTTGTATTTATTTGCTTTTGGTGGTAATGTGAAGCTAGGAATGGTTTCTTCTATATTTCCCTTAGTTCTTTTCTTTTTTAATTCTCTTAAGGCTTATTTATTTTTAGGAGAGAGACAGAGGGTAAGCAGGTGAGGGGTAGAGAGAGAGGGAAGCACAGAATCTGAAGTAGGCTCCAAGCTCCGAGCTGTCAGCACAAAGCCCTATGCAGGATTCAAACTCAGGAGCAGTGAGATCAATGACCCAAGCAGAAGTCAGATGCTCAGCAACTGAGCCACCCAGGTACTCCTATATTTCCTTTAGTTCTTAATGTAAGGCATTTGAATAAAAGTTAAAGAATATATAAAATACAGCCCTCTGAGCAATGGGTGCATCCCCCACCCCTCGTCAACTTGCAAAAACCCATGCAATTGTTCTCAGTAGCCATCAAGAGAAACTCTGGCTGATTTAAGCAGGAAAATTTTTTCAACAACTGAGTTGCTCTCAGAATTACCAAGAGCCTTGGAGGACTAGCCACAGAGCCACAAAGGTAGGGGGGCAAACACTTGAAAACACTCCATGTGCACAAGCGAGTGCTGTTTGCCATCGTTTTTATTGTTGTTGTTGACACCACAACCACAGAACATTGCATGCTGTGATTGAGTATTGCTGTCCCTATCCTTACAACCATCATGATTAGAAAAGTCCATTGGGTTTCTTGCTTCTTTTCCCTGATTACAGATCTAGTATAGAGGCATCGAATTAATGGTGCCGTTCGTGGGCCAATCGCGGCTGACAGAGGCTAGAAAGAGTGGTACCTGGCCTTTTCAGCATTGGTAGTGGGAGATCTCATAATAGAGGAACTGCCTCCGATATAGGCAGCAGTGGAGATACTGACTGGCCAAACAATGACTATTGTCCACAGCATTCTCTTAACACTCATCTTCAGTAGAGAAGCTTAGTCACTGCGATCTCATACTTTTATAGATGTGTGCTGCTTTGCTCTCTGCTATATGGCATATGGTAGGAACCAATTCCAGGAGCCCTGGAGACACTACACCTGTATGTCCTGCACCTAAGTGACGTTTTTACTCTTGAGAAGAAAGAGCAATGTTCTAGCATACATGGAACATATGCTAATCAGCTGCACTCTTCAGGCACAAATGAGGATAATGTGTTCATTGTTTAGACACTGGAATTGTTCATTACAAAATGACACAGTGTTTGCCAATTTTGTCTTCATTATAAATGTAAATATTAACTGGCGATATGCAAAAGAATACAAAAAGTCAACAGCAATTAATTGGCTTCTGCAGTAATTAGCAACTGTAAGGCAAACACTTAGGAGCCGTTGTAATTGTCTGCATTAGGAATACACCTCCTGTACAGATCTAATTAGCAATTTAAATAGTTCAGAAATTATATGCCTCTTGCCTTTACACTCCCTGAAGTACTGTTCATTAATGGGGGAAAAAATTGCTAGTAAATGTCATTTGCATTGTCTTGCGGTAAGGGCTCTACATCAAAGCCTCTGTTACTGCCTCATACTGAATAATTCTGAGCTGTGGCTTGTGGACCAATACAGCTGTAATTAGGCAGTGATGCCTTTGTAAACATGTGGCACCAAATCTGACAGGAGTTTGTTTTGCTGTGAGGTGTCTCTTTCATGATTTAAGCTATGAAGAAGAAGAACCATAATAGGGGTAGGGCTAAAATAAGTAAATAAAGACTGAAACAAATATTGACTCTTTATAGGTCATTGAAGTGATGGTTGAAAAGTTATATTTGAGACTTTTCACAAAGTTTTAGCCACTCGTGATTTTAGCAGTGAAATCAACATAGATATGAATGGGTATGACTGGGGAGACTGGTCAAAATTATGATCTAAAGATTATACTGATGGTAAAGTAGTTTTTGATGATATTTGTGCTATATAATGAGAATTACATATAATACATCGAGTCTGCAACAAAAATCTAAAATACAACTCAAGAGGCACTCTATTTCAGAAATGCCTCCATCAGAACTGAGATCCCTGGTTAACAAAATTTTGATTAATGCCATTCACATATTTAAGTATATAGGTGGGTGTCTTCTGTTGTGGATCACAGTTTCTAGTGTATAACCATCAAGCAATAAAATGCCTGGTGGAGACTCTGGAACATTAGAAGTTTTTAACACAGTTAAGATTTCTTGAAAAATTAAAACAATAACTTGGGTAAAAAGAAAAAGAGAAATTTGTCAGATTGTGGATATTAAATCTTGGAGAGATGATCAAACACACCAGAAGACCAAATCAGTATTCAAAGTGATATCAACTGGCTGAGATAAAAAATTAAGACACCAAAGATAAAACAAGCTGGAACTTGTTTCAAAATGCAAGATGTGAATAAGACCGGAGGATCTTTTTAAAAATATATGATCCTTGTAAAAAATCTTAGTGTGACATACCAGACAAAAGACAGTGAGGTTTTGAGGTGGATTAGTAGAAATACAGTATCCATAAGAAAGATGAATAATAATCTCACTGAATTTTGCATTGCCTACATTGTACACTATGATTACATCAGATGCTGTGTTTTCAGATGGACACAAGCTAATTGGAATATGTCAAATGTTAAGCAGTTGGGTTACCCGGGTGGCTCAGGAAGTTAAGCCTCTAACTCTTGGTTTTGGCTCAGGTTATCATCTCCCAGTTCGTGAGTTCAAGCCCCACGTTGGGCTCTACACTGACAGTGTGGAGCCTACTTGGAATTCTCTCTCTCCCTCTCTCTCTTCCCCTCTCCCCTGTCCCCCACTTGCTGTCTCTTTCTTTGAATAAACAAATAAACAAAAAAGTGGTTAAGCAGCATGGAGCATCTGAAGCCATGCCGTGTCTCAGCAGAAATGGTTGATAACATTTGTAATGCTACATCAGAAACGATAACTTCTCTAGTAGCTTCAGAATTGCCATATAGAATGGTGAGAGAATTACACTGTGCAGCCTCACTGGACAGACCGGGGATCCCTACAGAAATGTTGCTTGATGATTTTAGCTTAACATCTAAAGAAGAGTTTAAATAATTGGAGGTGGGGGTAATAAGAATGGATTGTTTTTAGATTATGTTTCTTTCCTGTAACCACTCTTTAATAAAATCCTGTACAGTTAGGACGTGGTACTTTTGTTGTCTCCAATTATGATAGAGCAAATGTAGGGAGGAATGTTCATTGCCACCTATTGGTAAAAACACAGAACTAAAAAGGATTCAAGATCATTTGTTTATTCTGAAGTCAGGATTTATAAGCAAACATATACTATTTGGTGGTTATTTTAATAATTATAAACTAAAATCTGTGAATGGAAATCATGTGTTTATATTATTCAAGCACCATTTCAATGGAAAAGACCCTAGTTTAAAATGAGCTTAAATGTAAAAAGAAAGAACAGCTGTGTGATATGTAAAATAATACATTAAACTGTAAAAATAAAAAGTTAACATATGCATCGACCTTTAAGAAATAAAACAGGGATGGGGCGCCCGGGTGGCTTAGTCGGTTAAGCGTCCGACTTTCGCTCAGGTCATGATCTCGCGGTTCGTGGGTTCAGGCCCCGCGTCGGGCTCTGTGCTGACTGCCAGCTCAGAGCCTGGAGCCTGTTTCAGTCTGTTACTCCCTCTCTCTCTGACCCTCCCCTGCTCATGCTGTCTCTCTCTCTCTCCTAGAAATAAATAAAACATTAAAAAAATAATAATAAATAAAAAAAAAAAGAAATAAAACAGGGATAGTGGTTATATCATATTTGTGTACTTAATGTGATTTTTCATCATTTATTGGTGCACAACATCATAAAAGCACAATACTTTTAAGCTAAAATATTTAGGAACTATTGAAAGATTTTTACAAGATGAGTGATGACATCACTAAAATTTAATTTCCCCCACAGTTATATACTTGTTTTTTGTGTATAAAACAGACGAGTTTTGTGTTTATAATTAAATACAAATGCAAGTTTTGCTTATTGGGATTATTAAATTGCCAGTGGAGATGATCTTTGGGAATTTTGCTGAAGTGTTAAATTATGGCATTAGTGAGTTATTCCACATTCAACTGAAGACTCAGTAGACATATATAAAAATCTCATAAATCTATCTTTCCTGTTTTCTGTTACGAATAATTGAGCAAGCACTTGCTATAGGCCTGGGACCATTGTAGGGGTGGAGGATGGAAAAGGCAATAAGAAAGGTATAGGCCCTTACTCCTGAGCCTCACAATCTATTTTGGGGAGGTAGGGTAGAGGTGAATTCATGCTCTGGACAGCAAGCAAACAGAATCACTTCAGATAATGCAAATGTCTTAAAGGAAATAAAGCAGTGTCATTCATACTGTCCGTCATAGAGCCAAAGCACTTTGGATTGGGTGGTGTGGGAAGGCCTTTCCTTAAAAGGCACAGTGTTGGAGAAGAGTTGCAAATTATCAGTAGCCAGCTTTGAAAAAAATCTGGGAGACGAGCATCACAGGCAGAAGAGAGAGTTGGTGCATAAGTTATATGCTGACATTACATTTTCAGGTTCAAACAATTGTGAAGGAAAAGAGGAATATGTGCCCAGAATTGGTGGGACAAATTGGTGGAAAAGTTTGGGAAGACAGACAGTGGCGAGATCATGTAAAATCTTGTGGGTCAGTTAAACAACTTGTATCTTATTCTAAGAGCAACGGGAAGCATTTGGTTAGTCTTCTTCAGTTAGGGAAGGGGTGGGCCAAATTCAGTGGCATCTTACTTTCTGTAAATAGGTTTTGTTGAAATGCCACCACACACATTTGTTTACATTCATATAGTATCTGTGGCTATTTTCTTGCTATGCAGCGGCCTAAACTATTTACTCTCTGATCCTTCACAAAAATGTATGCCCCTCCTTGAGGAGTGATAACTTTTGTTTATTTTGGGCCATGAAGCCTATAGAGACAAACTGCAGGACGACATAAAAGGAAGTTAGGAGGCTATTGATGTAGTCTAGGTGAAATGTGATGGTGTTTTAGACTAGGCTAGAAATGATGGAGATGGGGAGATGGAAAGATGTAGGAGATGTTAAGTAGCCATAGCTAAACATACTTGCCAATGGTTTATATGTGGGTAAAATCAAGAGAAATCAAGAACAATTCCTAGAATTTTGATTTGAGCACCTGCATGGAAGGTGATTTAAATATAACATTATCAATTCTTTATAAAACTTTTAAGACTAAGAAAAACATTTTTACTGATAAGCGAAAAAAATAAAATGATTTTTTATCATATGAGTTATCAAGACCTCTCTACCATCTATCTATCTATCAAAAATATATTACCTTAGAGTTAGATAAAACTTGCTTAGTCAAGTACTAGCTGAGGGTCTTGGACAACCTACTTCCCATCTCTGAGATGAATTTTTAAAAATTAATATTAAAAACTGGGGCACTTTGGTAGCTTAGTCGGTTAAGCAACTGACTTCAGTCCAAGTCATGATCTCACATTTCTTGAGTTCAAGCCCTGCTTTGGGCTCTGTGCTGACAGCACGAAGCCTGGAGCCTGCTTGGGATTCTGTGTCTCCCTCTCTGCCCCACCCCTGCTCATGCTCTGGTTCTCTCTCTCTCAGAAGTAAATAAACATTAAAAATTTTAAATATTTATTAATAATTGTATAGAGACACCATATGATTTTTTTCCAGCCTTATTTTTAATTCTTAAAATTGGGGTAAATTATACATTTAGTTTACCACTTTCACCATGTTTCAGTGTACAGCTCAGTGGCATTAAGTACATTCATACTGTGTGCATGGTAGTGTGCACCCCCATCCACCTCCAGAATATTTCTCGTTTTCCAAAACTGAAACTGTACCTAGTCCACAGTAATTCTCCATGCTTCCATCCTCTGTCACCACCATTCTACTTTCTGCCTCTATTAATTTGACCACTCTTGGTACTTTCAATAAGTGGAATCATTTGATATTTGTCCTTTTGTAGATGGCTTTCTTCAGTAAGCATAATATCTTTTTTTTAATGTAGTCTGAGTCTTTTTTAAATTTTATTTATTTATTTTGAGAGAGAGACAGAGAGGAGGGGGGAGACAGGGAGAGAGAGGAAGAATCCCAAGCAGGCTCTGCACTGTCAACACGGAGTCGCACAAGGAGCCAAACCCACAAACTGTGAGATCATAACTGGAGCCAAAATTACGAGTTGGTCTCTTAACAAACTGAGCCACACAGGCATCCCACCAAGCATAATGCCTTAAGATTTATCCATGCTATAGCATGTGTCAGAATCTCCTTCCTCTCTGAAGTTGAATAATAGTTGATCATACATACATATACACCATATTATGTATATCCATTTGCTATAAAATGGATGTTTGTGTCCCCTTGCTTCCAAATTCATATGTTGGAACCGTGTTCCCAATAAGATGGTATTTGGAAGTGGGGCCTTTGAGAAGTGAATAGGTCATGATGGTGGAAGCTTTCTGGTTGGGATTAGTGCTATTGTTAAAGAGGCCTCAGAGAGCCCCACAACTATGAACCCAGAAGCAGGCTCTCAGCAAACACTGAATCTGCCAGTGCCTTGACCTTAGACTTCCCAGCCTTCAGAGTGGTGAGAAATAAATTTCTGTTGTTTATAAGTCACCCAGTCAAATGGTATTTTTGTTAGAGAAGACCAAACCCACTATGATACCAATCATCTGTCAAGTTGCTTTCACCTTTGGACTGTTGTGAATAATGCTGCTTTGCACCTGGCTGTATGAACATCCTGTTCAAATCCGGCTTTCAATTCTTCTAAATATACACTCAGAAGTGGAATTGCTCAGTTATATGGTAATTCTGTTTCCAATTTTTTTTGAGGAACCACCATACTTTTTCCATTGTAACTACACCATTTTCCATTTCTACCAATAGTGCTCAAGGTTCCAATTTCTCCACATCCTTGCCAGCATTGCTATTTCCTGTTTTCTTTTGATAATAGCTATTTTAGTGTATATGAAGTGGTATCTCACTGTGGTTTTGATGTTCACTTCTCTAATGATTAGTGACATTGAGCATATTTTTAAGTCCTTATTGGCTATTTGTATACCTTCATTTACTCAGAAATTTACTCAGCTCTTTGTCCATTTAAAAAATATATTTTTTTAAATGTTTACCTACTTTTGAGAGAGAGAGAAAGAGAGAGAGAGACAGAGTACGAGCAGGGGAGGGACAGAGAGAGAGAGACACAAAATCCAAAGCAGGCTTCGGGCTCTGATCTGTCAGCACAGAGCCCGACGTGGGGCTCGAACTCATGAACTGCAAGATCAAGACCTGATCTGAAGTTGGACGTGTAACCGACTGAGCCACCCAGGAGCCCCTGTCCATTTTTAAATTGGGTTGTTTGTTTTTCTGTTCTTGAGTTGTATTAGTTATTTATATATTCTGGGTATCAACGGCTTAAGCTACGTGATTTGCAAATATTTTCTCTTGTTCTTTGCATTGTCTTTAAAAGACAGAGTTAGGGAACCTGGGTTGTTCAGTTGGGTAAGTATCCAACTTGAGCTCAGGTCATGATTCAATGGTTTATGGGTTCGAGCCCCATCA
This sequence comes from Hyaena hyaena, assembly GCF_003009895.1. Classification (NCBI taxonomy): domain Eukaryota; kingdom Metazoa; phylum Chordata; class Mammalia; order Carnivora; family Hyaenidae; genus Hyaena; species Hyaena hyaena. Next base: position 48,101 of record NW_024081593.1, read on the forward strand.
GCCTCTGTGCTGATAGCAAGGAGCCTGGAGCCTGCTTCAAATTCTGTGTCTCCCTCTCTCTCTGCCCCTCCCCTCCTCACAGTCTGTGTCTTTCTCTCTCAAAAATAAATAAACATTTTAAAAAGGCAGAATTAAACCCTGTTGATAGTGTCCTTTGATGTACAAAATGTTTAATTTTTGATGTAGTCAAATCTATCTATTGTTTTACATTTGTTGCCTGTACTTTTGGTGCCACATCTAAGAAATTATTGCTAAACCCAGTGTCACAAAGATTTTGCCCTTTGTTTTCTTCTAAGAGTTTTATAGTTTCAGCACAATGTTTAGGTCTTTGATCCACTTTCAGTTCATTTTTATATACAATGTAAGGGAAGAGTACAACGTCATTCTTTGCATCCAATTTTCCCAGAACCATTGTTGAAACTATTGTGCTATTCCCACTGTATCCTTGTCAAAAATGATATATTTGCAAGGGCTTATTTCTAGGCTCTGGATTCTAGTCCATTGATTTATGTGTCTGTCTCTATGTCAATACTATACTGTTTTGATTACTATAGCTTTGTAGTAAGTTTTGAAATAAGGAAGTGTGAGATATATAATATAAAATGTTAACACTAGAAGATACTGGTGTGGCATATATGAGAACTCTGCACTGTCTTTGCAACTTTTCTATAAACTTAAAGACTTTTTTTTATATTTTTTAATATTTATTTATTTTTGAGAGAGAGACAGAGCGCAAGTGGCGGAGGGTGAGGGAGAGTGAGGGAAAGACAGAATCTGAAGCAAATTGCAGGCTCTCAGCTATTAGCACTGAGCCCGATGCAGGGTTCAACCCAGAACAGTGAGATCATGACCTGAGCTGAATTTGGATGCTCAATTGACTGAGCTACTCAGGTGCCCATTTAAAGGTATTTTAAGCCACCTGAATGGCTCAGTCGGTTAAGTATCTGACTTTGGCTCAGGTCCTGATCTCGCCGTTCATGAGTTCAAGCTCCACGTCGGGCTCTGTGCTGACAGCTCAGAGCCTGGAGCCTGTTTCAGATTCTGTGTCTCCCTCTCTCTCTGCTCTTGCCCCATTCAATCTCTGTCAGTCTCTCTCTCTCTCTCAAAAATAAATAAACATTAAACATTTTAAAATATATTTTAAAATAAAATGTTCGCTTTAAAACATTTCCAGATGCATGGAAGTCTAGCTTATTTAAGAACTCAATAAATTTTGGTTCAAATTATAAAGATATTTCTGTTATTTGATAATCTTGTTCCTCTAGATCATTTCTATTCCCACAATATTTGATTTCTTTCAATATAAACAATCCTGCAAGCATATTTTGGCCACCAGGCTGCTATTTATTAAATGATTGTTATCTTCCTCAAATTGTAATACACTGGAGGAAAGAGTGGTGTTTTTAATAATCAAGGCTCACTCAGTTGAGTATTCATTTAGAAGAAGTATATATCTTGAATCTTACCTCACACCATACACAAAAATTAATTCCAGATGGGTTGCAGGTCAGATTTGTGAATGATAAACATAGCTCTTAAAGAGAAATATAGAAAAAAGTTGTTACTTTGTACTCAGAAAAAAAATTTGGGGGGACATCTGGGTGGCTCAGTTGGTTGGGTGTCCGACTTTGGCTCAGGTCATGATCTCACGGTTCGTGGGTTCGAGCTTGCATCGGGTTCTGTGCTGGCCGCTCAGACCTGGGGCTTGTTTCAGATTCTGTGTCTCCCTCTTTCTCTGTCCCTCCCCCACTCATGCTCTGTCTCTCTCTGTCTCAAAAATAAATAAGCTATAAATTTTTTTAAATTTTTTAATACTGCACAAAAGCACTAACAATGAAAGAAAAGCCTATGAGTTGGATATATTAAAATTAAGTACTGTTCATCAAGAAACATGATTAATAAAATATAAAGGCAATATACAAGGCAGGAGTAGGTACAATGAATATATCTGACAGTATATTTAAAGGCATTTTACAGATGGATTTATTAAGGTTACACATTAATAGAAAATTAGGCAAAATATATAAACAGGTACTTCCTAAGTGATGATACACAGGTAAATATATGAATGGATGCTAACTTCATTAGTCATCCAGGAAAAGCACATAAAAGCCAGAATATAATAACACTACACACCCTTTAGAACTGATGAAATGAAATTGCAAATGAAGTTATGGAACACCAGAATTCTTGCACATGTTGCAGATAGCAGTGTACCTACCATTGGGCAACAGCTTTGGAAAACTGATTGGCAAAACTGTAAAGCTGAATATACTCATTCCTGACTCCACCCCTAGCTGTTATCCAATAGGAATGCATACACTTATTTACCAACAGATATATTCTTGAATGTTCATCACAGTGTTATTTGTAATAGTCTCAAATGGGCAACTACTCAAGTGCCAGTCAAAAGTAGAACTGGGGTATATTCACAGACTAAAATATAGAAAACAATAATGATGAATGATTATAATTACGTGGAAACTATGAGTGAATTCCAAACAGAATGTTGAATAATCTGAATGTAACCTCTCTGAAAGCACATGCTGTATGATTCTATTTGCATAACATACAAAGTGAAGAAGATACGGTAGTTTATGTTGCTAGACATAATGATTATTTTTGTTTGTTTTGTGTTAGGTATTGACTGGAAAAGAACAAAATGAGGGGTCTTGAAGGTCTGGTAATTAATGTCTGCTTTTTTGATCTAGTTGCTGGTGACACAGCTGGATTCAGTTTGTAAAAAATCATTGAGCCTTACATTTATGATATGCATATTTTTCTTTTTATACACTACTCTTCAATAAAGAAATTGTCTTTAAAATTGTTTCCCACAGCACTGAATAAGACATCAGAGTTTTCAACTAACTGGGGAGCAGTTGACCACTGGAAAAGTTAGCCATGTGCTAGTAAGGAAAATCAATACAATTTTAAAATTTAATTTTAAAAAATGCTCATAAAGTTGCATATCTGATATGCCTCTATAATTTTCCAAAGGAGACAAAAATGTTTTCAAAAGATTTTAGCTTTTATTCTTTTCTTTTTTTTTAATCACTGTTATTCTTTTCTAACACTGAATTCAGAATCCATTCTAGAAAAACAAAACAAAACAAAAACATTTCAATGCCAGAAGATCAGCAATTTTCCATTAAAAAATTGTTATTTTTGCTCAGGAATTATTACACCAGCTCTTAAAATTTTATGTAAAATATAGATCACAAGTGCTGAAATACTGCAAATTAGCTGATCTCTAGAATAGAAATCATTTGGCTCTTTTTGCCCAGTGCTCTTACCATGTTGGATAATCCAAATGATTTAAATAATTATATCATTAGTGATTTATTTAGTGACCTATTGTCTTTAACTACTTTATATATAGAAAACTTTACACTTTTTACTTGAAAGGATACATTGTTTCTTAGTGAAACTCATATTTGGTAATATTACTAATTTGAGTTAAAGAAGGAAGATGTTAGATTTCAATCAATTTTTGCAGTACTCATCAGTTATCAACCAGGAGCCTAAAGTGTGCTAAAAACAATAAGACATACTAAATAAGATACATCTAATACCCTGTTTCAGAACCTTTTCCTAATAGTGGGTAGGACAAACAAGGTAACGCATAATATTGAGAACACAAGCTAGCGCTAAACCGGAAACTAAAGGCAATATCTTTCGTTGCAGTTCAGAAAAGAAGAAATTAGGATTAAAATCAGTGGTGCTCAAATTTGACTGCACATTAGAATCATGTAGGAAGCTTTTATGTGTGATGAGGGAGGAAACTGGATTCCGGTAAAAACTAAGTATCTTCTCTTAGCCTGGTCATCCCACAGATAAGAATTACAAGTTCTAAATAAAATAAAATACATTATAACAAGAAAACACTGGACATTGACTAAAGAGAGCAGAGAAGGGAATTGACAATTGAAAGAAGTAACTGGCTTTGAGAAAGTTTATTCTTTTACAGATTTACCCTATCATATGATATCATATGAGATTGCTAGAACTCAGATAGTGACTACAGTGGTCTTCCTGATTTGAAAAAGCATAGGACAGAGTTCAAGGAAAACACAACAGCTGAAAATTGAGGGCAGAAGGTCTTAAAAAGGAAGCAACTAGGGACAGGGAGCCCAGAATTATGTGCATAAACTCTTGCCATAAAATTTAACTCCTGAACTGTGCATGTGTAAACCGAGAGTCAGACACATAACTGACTAAGCTGCTCAGGTACACCTCAAACAGAAAATTTTTATGTTCCCTGCATTAGACAGCTGCAGAAATCTCAATTCAATGTTTCTTTTTTACTTATCTGAGCTACTAGGACCAAGGTTTATTTAAAACAGCTTATTAATTGTGCTCATGGACATAAAGGAAAATATGCAGATAATAAATGAAGAGATAGGAAGTCTCATGAGAAAGATAAGAACAATGGAAAAGATCATATAAAAAAACTAAAACTGAAAAAATATGATATCTGAGATGAAATGTTAATTGTATGGGATTACTAAGATATTGGATCTAAGAGAAGAATCAGTAAGAAGCTTTTTACTTTGATGCAATCTCATTTGTCTACTTTTGCTTTTGTGCCTGTGCTTTGTAGGTCATATTTAAAAAATTATTGCCCAGACAAATGTCAAGAAGATTTCCTCCTATAGTTTCTTCTAGTAGTTTTACAGTTGCAGGTCTTTTGTATAGCAAAGGAAGCAATCAATAGAATGAGTGACAACCTAATGAATGGTAGAAACTATTGCAAACCATACATCTGAAAGAAGGTTAATACCCAAAATAAATGAGGACCTCAACACCATAGCAAGAAAACAAATAACTAAATTTAAAAAATGAGCAAAACCCTGAAAAGACATCCTTCAATAGGTGACCTACAAATGACCAACAGGTGTATAAAAACTATTCATCATCACTAATCATCAGGGAATTGAAAATCAAACCCACAGTGAGATATTGCCTCATACCTATTAGAGGAGGTATTATCAAAAAGACAAGAGATAACAAGTGTTGGGAAAGATGTGGGGAAAAGGGAGTTCTTGTGCACTGTTGGTAGTAATGTAAGATGATAAAGCCATTATAGAAATCAGTATGGAATTTCCTTAAAAAATTAAAAATAGAATTACCATGTGATCCAATGATGTCCCTTCTGGGTATATATCCAAAGGAAATGCAAATGGGTACAAAGTTTCTTTTTGTACCCACTCCACGAATATACTGAACCCACTGAGTTTTAAAATATGGGAGAATTTTTATCCCAATAAAGATGTTTTTACAAACACAGTGAATAAAAGCAATCATCCAGTGGAAGCCTTGAATAAACACAGGTAGAGAAACTATGTACTACAAAAGGAATAGTTGCTGTCAACAGTATGAGGAAATAAAGCGTAAGATAAGCCAAACAGAAGCTAAGTGATATGGATGCTAATTTGTCTGGAAGAGCATTTCAAAGGGATCATGAGGCAAGTGGCTGTCTGGGCATTAGAGCTGTGTTTCCTTACTGCACAGTCATATAGGATGTTACCATTCTATGAAAACTAATTGTGGGGCTACAGTTGAGACTTCTTAGTCTCTTTATAAATGTGTAGTCAACTTTAATTACCTGAGGCAACTTGAACTTAGATCTGTTTCTCACAACCAGAAGACATTGCCAAAATCCCTATATTCTAGCTTTTTCCTATTTCATAGATAGTGGAAACCAAATTTTCTGGTTTATTTCTGCAGAATATCACTCAAATTGTAGAATATCATTCAAGTTTATTCATTGCAGTATAATTTTAAGATAGTAGATGAAAACTATTTGCCATTTAAGCCTACTTTAAGAAGAGCTTAAAGAAAACAGTTAATTATCCTCTTTATTTCAATTTCTTCAATCATTTAAAAAAGAAGAAGCATCTTCTTTAAAAAGTTGTAAAGTAGTAAATAAGAATATCTCATTATATACCTATGAAGTATTATGTTTACATACATAATATATATTTAAATTATAATTAAAATGCAAGAAATGTTATGTGAAATCAGGTCACTTTCAATTTGTTGGTATAAGTTGAATTTGCATAATTATTCTGTATTTCAATCTAACAGTATTAGGAAAAGAAATGGCATGTTATTTGGCTCAGGAAAATTTGTATTTGAGAATTTATTGTAAATTAAAATTTAAGTGAAGAGGATAGTTTTCCCTCTCTTTCTAAATAGCATATAAAGAAATAAATAAGCAAATTATCGTAAACCCATTCATAAAAATATTATGTAGAAATCAAGGCCATAATTATAGGATATACAGAAAATTCAAATAATCACAAAACAGGAAACAAAGGCTGAGTATAATGTTGCATTCTTGCTATGATCACAACAACATTCATAAATATCAGCACACCTGGATCGTTTAGTTGGTTAACTGCCCAACTTAAGCTCAGGTCACGATCCCACAATTCATTGGAGTTTGGCTGTGTGCTGACAGCTTGGAGCCTGGAGCCTGCTTCTGTGTCCCTCTCTCTCTTTGCCCCTCCCCCACTCCTGCTCTGTCTCTCCCTTTCTCTCTCTCTCAAAAATAAACAAACATTAACAAAATAAGAAAACAATATCAATAAACATCAAGTATGTAAATGGGAAAAGTTTAGAAAAGAAGAAACAAAATTGAAGATATACTTGCACTAGTATTATGAGAGCAGAAGCAATTTATTTTTCCTGTTTGCTAAATTTTCTTGAATTTTGTCCTACCACTTCTATAATTTAAGGGGACAATGACTTAAGCCTTGATATGCCTATAAATACATGTTACATATACTGTAATCTAAAATGGAAAGAGGAAAAGTAAAAATATGTAAGATAAGACAAACTTCAGTACCAGCTCTTTCTGAAACAGCCGAGTCTGAAATAACAGCAGTATCTAAATAATGGTGTGTGTGTGCGTGTGTGTGTGTGTGTGTGTGTGTGTGTGTATGTGTTCACACAAAAGTTCATGCATTCAGAAAAAAATATCTTGAACAAAATATTTCTGCAAACACTTGTGTTGTTTTATCTCTATGGGTAAGGGAAAAGATAAGATGCTCTAAAAAATAAGAGAACAATATATTTCTGAATTATGACTTTCCAGCTGTGCTTTAGGTTTTGTCTGAAAAAACATCAAAAACAACTTTTCCAGACAAAAGCTTGAGATAATCAACAGCACCCTCAGGACCTGTTAACAAATGGCCTCTTTCAGAGAAGACAACATTTTGGGTTCAAACTAGAACATTTCCACCAGGGGAGCTCCCATGAGGTGCAAAATCCTCCGAAGTACATGGAAGGGTCTTTGATGTTAGGAGAAGTCTTGCAAATAGGTTAGGAATCACTGAAGAACTCTGATAGGTTAGGCATTTCATTACTTAAAGGGGATTAATTTCATTATATATATATATAATATATAATTTTATTATATATATAAGATATTTGCAATATCCAAATAATTTAGCCAGTGACTTATTTGCTTAAATTACTAACATAATTGCCCAAAATTATGTGTAATACATGATGGTTACCATCTATGTTGTTAATTTTCAGTGTGCAAGTGCAACTATCAAAATTTGAAAGCCAAATCCAATGATTTTCAAAGAATTCACTACCCTTTTCCAAGATTGGTCCCCTCTGCTCCATCTATGGTACTTGGCCATGATGCTGAACTACTCTTTGATCATTTAACCATAATGTATCCTGTCAATATCAGAGGAAGAAAAATAATAACAATAACTACTGATTGAGTTTATTTTTACCACAACATGTTTGGACCTTTATAAGGCATTTTCATCAAAGTGGTTTATCTTCACATGGCAATCATTTATAAATGATGACATGGTTGGTAGAGGTGAGAATATCTGTGAAGAAAAATGTGGTTGTACTGGCATCATTAAGAACATGAGATGCAGCTTGTAAATTCGAAAACTCCCAAAAATATCTAAGTGTTTCTACAATAAGGAACAAATCCCAAAATTGGTAGAAAATAATTTGTTAGAATTTTATGATTTTCTATTCTGAAACACAGATTCACTTAGTGTTCTTCCAAGGATAGAGAATCTACTCTTCACATAAAATCTTATGCAGAAGCCTAATATATGTAAGAAACAAAATCCAGCTGCTTGTTTAATGTGATTTGGGAAATTCAGGGCTCTCTCATTCCCATGCTCAGAAATATCCTTGTGGAAATTCCAGAGTTCCCAATATCATTCAGAGTAAAGATTACTGAACTTGATGATTCTGTTTCTCTAGCAAGTAGATAGCACAATAACATCAGTCATTTACATTTGTTTTGCAAAGCAGTTTCAAGATTGCTGTTACAAGTGAGTTAGTACCCATTCAAATTAAATCTTCATGAAGAACCCTCTTATATATAATCATCAAAAAATGTTTTATTTTCATGCATAGCTTAAATTTATTTGCATCTCTTTCATTGTAAAGATGAATTTCATTTCCTCAAAAAGATGAATTTTTTGATGTGTTTTAAAATATTTTCTAATAGTTTACCTCCCTGAAGGGAGGGAAGGAACAAAGGAACAAATGAAGGGAAAGAAAGAGTGAGTTCAGGACCAAACAATTTATTTTCAAATCTTGAAGATCTTTTCTATTAAGTTCTTACTTATGTACAACTCTTCAAACTTTTCTTTCAAAATGTGAGTTCTTCTGAGAGCTCTCTGTGCTATAAAATCACTTAAACAGATGCCTTCCTCTTTTATTTCCCAGAGAGAGCTGTGTCGGAAGTGGGTTCTGATACCTATATAATAACAACAGGACTGGTTGTAAACCAGCCTGCTATCCTGATGCAACCAATATTGCAACAAAATTATCATTTCTGAGAGGGTATCTGTTCTAAACACATGATGTTTTCTCTTTATTAAGGATAAGGGACAAGAATCCAATTGAAGCATCTCAAGAATATTTTTATATTTGACTTCCTTCCCCTCCCATCCCTCTCTTCCTGTGCAAATTAAAATGTTAGTCTCATTTATCTCAGCCTTTAGAAAAGAAGTTGTGTAAAACTTTTCCTTAGCATACAAACATTTTATTATATGGATTCATTTCAAATAAGTCTTGTCAAACATAAAGGCACCTTGTGGGGTTAAATAATTTCGATAAGAAATACTTTAGTTTATTCTAATGCAGGCACTCCTAGACATGAAAGAAAATCATGTCAAAACACTTTTTAACCTTCTTCAAAGAGGCAGTAATTTAGAAATATGAATATTGTATACCATGCTAGTTTTTTTTTCTTCTCCTTTTTATGAAAGGCTTTGCAGGAATTAGGTATTTAGGGTACAGAATGTAGCTTCGGTCCAAGTTTTCAGCTTTTCTTCTCTAAAGATTCTTATTCTTATTCTTTCCTGTGTGTAAACAAAACCATGTTTAGATAAAAGCAAAAGTTGTTGATGACTAAGTGTAAATTTTGAAAATAATCCTTGATAACAATTTTAAAGTCTTTTGTAAAGTTTTATTGGTGAGTCAGAAACTTCTTGATTTCCTGTACTGAAATAGGAGGGCAACTCTTTTGCTCAGTAATTATTACAACCACACCAAAAAAAATTATCCACTGGAAAACATTCAAAATATGTAATTGCATCTGGCTTGGTGCTTTTGAGTCAATAAAAGGTATTCTTCCACTCACTGAACCCAGAAAATTTCCATATGCTTGAGTAACGATGCTACAGAAATGTTTAATTATCATTCTCCTACCTGACCTAAAGCTGTTTGTGAGTTTTGGCAAAGAGAAAGGAGACTCAGAAATTCAGCAAGTATTGGACTGTGGTATCTTTCCAATGTGGAGACCATATAATTATATATGAAAAGGTTCTCTGTTTTCAACCAGTGAAGTTTGATGAAAACCTACACAAGGATCACCTACTTTCTTCACGGACAAATGAATTTTGGCAATCTACTTATCCAAACAACAATACATAAGTACAACTCAAGAAGTTTGATCTCATCAATTTTTTGCCACATCCCTGTTAGAAAATAGTACAGAATGAAGCATAGTACTGAGATAAGATGACATTGGAAAATATTCAAAAATACCTTAAATATGGATATTATGGACATAGTTCATACTTTTCACTGAAAATTTAAGTGATTGTTTGACAGAAAATAAGACGGGCTCAGCATTCATCAGCAATAATAGTAAGTGATATTAGCTTCTTAGAGAGTATGATGTGGGTTTTAGAATTTTTCAATTAGATAATTATTTTGTTCAGAGAAGTACACAATCTACCTTTGCATTATGTGGTAAAGGTGAATGAATGATTAAGAAAGGCTCATTCAGTGAAATGAAGAAGGCACCTGATAATTATTTAAAAAAAAATTTATACTATAAAGATAATCAGAAAAGTAAGAGTATAGTTCTAAAATTTTTTTCCATGTCTCCTCTTTAAACCAAATTGAAGTTTTCCTTTAACTGGAGTTTATCCTATATTTGCTTCTTGCTTTAAGGCCCCACAGTATTTGTCCAGATATTATTTTATTGAAACTTGTATGGTAGACAGAATAATATTCTCTGCCAAAGATATCCACATCCTACTCCCCCCAAATTGGTGCATATGTAATGTTATGTGGCAAAATGGACTTTCCACATGTGATTAAGTTAAGAATCTTGAGTTGGTAGATTGAAATGGTGTATAGGAAATCAGGCTCCAGGAGGTCCAAGAAGTACAAGTAAGTTGCATCAGCCGACCATCTAGATTTCTTTGACAACTTTTGCACTGTCTCTTCTCTTCTAATTTTCATCTATGTTTCCATAGTGTTTCCTTATGACCACCTAACTGACAAGCAGAAACCTTGAACCTGATTCACAGATGGTTTTGCATGATTTTCTGGCACTCACTTCATTCACTTGAAGTGGACGACTACAGAATTCGGTCTCTCTTAGTTTAGCCCTGAAGAATGGTGGTGATGGGAAATTTCCCCACATGGGTAGAACTTCAAACAGCACATCTGACCTTTTACATTGGCTCAAATGAGAGATACTTAGAAATTGCACTGATATACGGACGGTTGCTAATACAACATGGGTTTGAACTGCACGGAGCTGCTTGTACGTAGACTTTTTTCAATACAGACAGCACAGTATTATAAATGTGTTTTATTTTCCTTATGAATTTCTTAATAACATTTTCTTTTCTCTCACATACTTATTCTAATAATACAGTGTATAATATATACAATATACAAAATACAATACCCATTAATCCACATGTTATCAGTAAGGCTTCAGTCAACAGTAGGCTATTAGTAGTTAAGTTTGGGACAGTCAAAAGTCACATGCAAATGTTCAACTGCATGGGAGCACTGGTGCCCCAGGTCCCCATGCTGTTCCTGGGTCAACTACAGTTTGGAATTGAATGAATCATCAGTGACTTTGAAAGAATAGGATTGGAAAGGGCCACAAGGTAAACAACTGATATAAAAATCTTGTTTTTAATTGAATGTTTATGCTTTCCTGGTGTCTTTCCTTTTTAAAATTCTATGTAAATTTTCCCCTAGAAGACATAATCTATTTTTGGATTCTAATGATAGTCTTCTTTAACTTTACAGTAATATACTAGAATCCACATTTGTCTGCAGTATTAACCAAAATAATTTCACAACAAACACTGACTGATCCTAACAAAAAATTTAGCCCAATCTTATTTCCCCTTAAAGAATCAATGAGGATTCTCATAATAATGACCTTGACTCATGAAGATAAAATTGAATTATGTTAATATCATCTGGTTAGGAGGTGAAGATTTTCATTAGATAAAAAGTATTATCAGGAAAATTGAAATAAAAATAAAGTATTGGAGCTTAAAAGTCACCTTTCTGTAATACCTCATCCTGGGGTAATGATGAAAAAAATTAGTTATGCTAATCAACTTCCCATGTCCATATGAATTTATAGTATTTGCTTAGCAAAACAAATCTCTGAAGTCTTTTCAAGTGTTCCCACTAATAACACTAGAGAAGTCCATGAAATCTTTTGTAAACTATGGATAATTTTTGTTTAGCTTTAGAGTTCTGGGCTTGAGTAAATCTCAAGTGTGATGATGTGGACTTTTAAGGTAAATGTTAAACGTGGTGGCAACACTCCATGAAGACTGAATATGTCATTTGACCTCTTGGTGACTCTGGCCTCATTTATAAATTGGAGTTTATGTTGAAACACTGCTGAGAGTATGATGATGTAATTGGCTCCAGAGCTCCCTCCAAACAGAGTGTGGACGATGCCTGGTGCCTGAACCAAACCGTCAGAAGAACAGCCGTGATGAGAAAACAAATCTGAAGAATTAAAAATAGCTGATAAGATCTAGCAACTACTCAGAATAGTAACTTGAGATACACACTCTAAAACAATGGCCAGCTTGTTTCTATATAGAGTTAGTTCTTCTATGGGTTTTTTGTGAACTTTTACTGCATCTCTTTACACCAGTATCTTCTGCCCTCATCATTTAAGCATAAAAAGAAACTTTAGACAGCTAACTTGAACATTGTCATACAAACATCAACTTCCCTTGCAAATCTGTCTCCCATAGTTTACTGTAAGTCGATTTGGGAAGCACAAAGGGCTATGGCATCCACAACCACTTCAATCAGTATCTTATAATTGCATTATCCATTATGATTTTTCCAAATATAGATAGACCTGTAAGAAGCAGGATGAACACACATCCTTCACACTGATTTGTCGAAGGTATTGGATTGGCTTGGTCTTTTAATCAAATTCATATACCGAAAGCATCAATATATGCACAGAAGAAAATCTTATCAGAGATTTTAACACATTTTAACTCTTTTGTAGGAGAGCTGAAAAACAACTGGAAGACAGAGCTAGTGAGATGACTGTACTATTCTCATCCCATTTAGGATTTTAACTTCTGTCTGAATTGGTTTTCCTGGTCACCAGTTACTTAATCCATTTTGAAAGTTTCAAGGAGTCTTTAAAATTCAAGAATTTGAGGTCCTTTGTGAGAGCGGGCTTCTGAATTTTGTGGGAAGAGTGTTGAGAAAGTGAATAAACCTGGAATTTATAAGCCGCACAAGATTAACCCCGGCGGTGCTGTTTACATTTAGTGTTTCCTGCCTCTTGCAGGTCAGGTGACATCTGCCAGCTTCCTGCTGTTCAAGTGAGACTCCTGCCATTCTTGACAAGTCTTGTACAAAACCTAATCCCAATTGCTTTGTAAAAGTTAAATAACAAGATTATGAATCAAAACACATCCCTGAGATAGGAGCCTTGAGAACAATAATTTTACAAGTATCTTTACTCTTCTATTTAAAAAAGGAGTTGGGAATTGGTGAACAAAGAATAACTGGAAGTAAGACCAAGAGAGAAAGAGAAATAGGCAATAGAGATGCTTATATCTGCTGAAGATGACAGTTGGTAAATACTACCTTTTGGCAATAATTGATTATTCCCTCTAGTGGAGTGCCTTGTGCTTTAGTAATTAAGGGCACAGAAGATAAACCTCACTCTTAAGTATTAGTAACTCAGCCAAAATGCCTTTCTTAGAGACTGTTACACTGTTATAGATTTCCTAGTTCTTTTAGTGCTGTGGTCAGAGAGAGAATAGGGGGTTCTGCTTTATAATCAGCATATAGGGGTTCTGGGATCCTCCAATCAAGCTACCAATCAGACATTCAGTGAGCTAGTTGCCCCTAAGCTCATATAATAAACATTGAGAGATAAATGAAAAAAGGAAAGGTATGGTCCTTACCTTTAAGGATGTAATATTCTAACAAGAAGGAGTACACATAAAACATTCCAAAGAAACTAGCTAAATGAGTGTATTCTTTTGTTTCACCACTAAAGTTGTGGACTTTGGAAGAAAAGCTCAGATTGACTGCAGTCTCACATGGTTTAGTGCATTAGTGTGTGTGGATGTGGGGTTGGGCAGGAGTGGAGTTGGATATCTGCTCCACATGACACTCCCTCTCTGGAGTCCACAGCATATTCTTTGCCTTGGGTGAGGATTTGCACTGGGGAAAGGGCATTCAGCAGCATAGTTCATTTTAGGTGGGGTTGAGTATGAAGGGTAGTTGAGTGTCACCTGGGCACAGTCCCATGACTTAGGCATCAGTCCTCTTGATCAGCCAGAGGTGTGTTGGCTATTCTCAAGGGAGGTATCTTCTGGACCAATATGAGAATGACAACTGTTAAAACTCTTCAGTGCTGGCATTTTACTGGGCCCACTTACATGGAGACTGGGCCTCAAACTACTAGTCTGCTTCCCTGGTGGTACTGACAAAGGTAGTTTAGTGTTTGGGGCTAGGCTATTGCTTGATCAGGTCTTGTTCCTGTCCAGTTGATCCATCCATGTGGGATCCCATAGTTCCAGGACTCCTACCCCTCTACCTGCTCAGGCTTCTTCCTCTTAACCATTTATCTACCCCATTATTATCCAGACCCTGATACATTTATCTAGTTTCCATGGGTCAAGGAAAACTAACTGTTAGTGATCAAAAATTTAAATTTAAATATTTTTCATTATTATTGTTTCATAACTGGACTACTGCTCTTGCAAACAAAAGCCAAGAATAAAACTCTTTTGTTCTCTGGTTCTCTTGTGAATAAATCCTCTTCTGAAACAATGAAATCTCTCGTAACCTTAAAAAGAGGGAGAGTTGGGGGCACCTGGGTCTGACTTCGGCTCAGGTCATGATCTTGGAGTCCAGAGTTCCAGCATCAGGCTCTGTGCTGACAGCTTGGAGCCTGGATCCTGCTTCAGATTCTGTGTCTGCTTCTCTCTCTGCCCCTCCCCCTCTCATCGTCTGTCTCTCTCTCTCAAAAATAAATAAATATTAAAAAATTTTTAATGGGGAGTTTGGTGGTATAGTAGAAAGTAAAGGGGAAAATAACACTGGTTAATTAATTTATTAGAATTTAATTATGAAGAATTTCATGTATCTATGTGTTAAGGATTCTTTCAGTTCTTATAAAGACCAAAAGAAACATGTATAGTGAGGTTAAGAATGAATGAGAAATGAAAAGGTTTTGATTTTATTCTAGGTTACTGATCACAAGTTCTGAGGCAAATGATTTAATGTATAAACTCTAGAAACTTCTCTTTAAAAATGCATACAATAATTATGAATCATACCTACAACCTAGAAGGTGGTACTATATTGTGGCTACAGGAATTTAAAGTCAGTCTAGCTAGTTTTGAATATAGCCTCTATCTTTGAGCTGTGAGATTTGATAAGGTATAAAATTTTCCTAAGCCCCAGTTTCCTCAACAGAGTTGTATTTAGGACCAAATGAAATCAATTTATATATATATATATACAGTATTTATACACCTATGATTATATATGGTATTTATAGATATCCCTGACATATAAAGAAATCATTCAGTAATTAACTATTATTGTTCCTACTGCCTCACTCCATGTAATTATTAAATGGGTTCACACACACAAAAATATGATGTAAATTGTAGGATTCCATACAATCATTTTTTAGATATTTTGGTAGGTAAAATCACTTATACATGAGCCTGTGTTTGTAAACTTGGTCATTTTTTCCTTTAAAGTGATTCCGTGTGATTAGGAACATCTCTTGCCATAGGACATTAACTCATACTGAATATTTTTGAGTCTGCTTACTTTCTAAAAATGGTTGCCCATGCGTGGCTATTGGATATAATACTGCAATGAACAGAGGGGTGCAAATATATTTTCAAAATAGTGATTTCATTTCCTTTCCATATATATCCAGAAATGGAATTTCTAGGTCATATGGTAATTCTATTTTTAATTTTTTGAGGAACATTTATATTATTTTCCACAGTGGCTGCACCAATTTTCATTTTCTGCTAACAATGTACAAGGGTTCCCTTTTCTCTACATCTTCATCAACACTAGTTATCTCTTGTCTTTTTGGTAATAGTTATTCTAATGGGTATGACATGGTATTTCATTGTAGTTTTGATTTGTATTTCTCCAGTAATTAGTAATTTTGAGTACCTCTTCATGTATCTGTGGGTCATTTAAATATCTTTGGGAAAATGTTTATTCAGGTCCTTTGCCCAGTTTTAAATTGGATTGCTTAGGGTTTGTTTGGGTTTTTTTTTTTTTTTTAGATTTATGAGTTCCTTATATATTTTGGATATTAACCCATTATTAGATATGTGATTTGCAAATATTTTTCCCCTTCTGTAGGTTTTTTTTTCATTTTGTTGAGAAGCTTTTTGGTTTGTTGCAATTTATTTTTGCTTTTGTTGTTTGTGCTTTGGGAGTCATATCCATAAAATCATTCCCAAAAACAATGTCAAGGAGCTTTTTCCCTATATATCCTCCTGTAGTTTTATGATTTCAGGTCTTACATTTAAGTCTTTGGTCCATTTTGAGTTCAGTGTGTGTGTGTGTGTGTGTGTGTGTGTGTGTGTGTGTGTGTGTGTGCATGTTAGTGGTATAATATAGGGGCCAATTTTCATTCTTTTGCATTTGAACTTCCAGTTTTCCCAACACCATTTGTTAAAGAGACTATTTTTTCTACACTGTTATACAAGTCAGAAGTCTAAAATCAAGGTGTGATCAAACCTTCTGAAGTCTTCCAGAGAATAATCTGTTTCTTTGCCTTCTTTAGCTCCTAGAGGCCACCTGAATGGAGCTGTGGCTCCTTCCTGCATTTCCAAAGCCAAATCTCTCTCTACCCTTTTCTGCCAATGTCATATTGCCTTCTGGTCTTGGACCCCACTGCCTCCTCCTCTTATAAGGATCCTTGTGATGACATTGGACTTACATGAATAATCCAGGATTATCTCCCTATCGCAAGACCCTTAATTCAATCACATCTTCAAAGTCTCATTTACCATGTAAAGGAACATATTCACAGGTTTTGGGGATTAGGATATGGATATCTTTGGGGGTGGGAGTTTGCTATTCTGTGTACCCAGTGAAGGCAAGTAGCTCAAGAATCACCAAAGTACCACAAGAGGAAGAATCAACTTTAAACAGTGCTAGGCTAAGAGTATCTTGGTACCAGCTCAAAAGAGTAAAACTCAAGAAGACATCTTCTGCCTCTTACTGCCCCTACTTCTGTTTCCAGGACTCAAGAATAAGAAACGTCTGAAGGTAAGCTAGGGAGGAGGAGAGAAATACAGACTAGGGAAACAGGGAAGAATGAATCATTTTCTCCTACTGTCCTATTGTAAAATTTCCACCTAGAACCATGTTGAGTTGAGGGAGAGCAGAGGCTTTTACTTTGAATAAAACTCAAAGTTGATCATTTTTGTGGAATGAACATAGTTCGTGAGTCAAAATTACCAGAGGATGATATTGATGATGATCATGATGACAACGATGATGATACAGAGAAGTAATTGCTCACACTGCAAACAGAAATAGAAACAACTAAAGTGCAAGATATGGAACTCCTGATAGCCGTGTAAAGTGACACTGAAGTGCATAAATTGCCACTGGGGAAAAGAGGAGAAAATGTATTAATAAAAACAGAAATATAGTTTGGAGCCAACTATAGTGTAGTGAAAGGGCACACTTAAGCACCCTTCTGATGTTAAGGTCATATAACATAGGAAATGTCAACTAAATAGCTATCTCTTTTGACTGTTCCATGAAGGACCACTTGTCCCTTCATACCTTAATTATCTCTGAAATTTTCATTGTTCTGCAACACAGAACTACACTGATGTTCATGATGTCCTGGCCTCATAAAAAAGAAAGGTGATTTTTTCTAGAAGTATACCATTTTATATTGCAGGAACATGAATAACACATTTTAGGATTGCCATTAAAAGGTTCAAATAAAAGAACTGCAGTAACTAACCTCCAATATGGTGCCTAATGGTCCACTTCTCTGGAGTTCTTGTTCTCCCTCATTGAATCAGGGTTTGCTCTGATTTAAACGAATAGGATAAAGTGGAAGTCATGATATATGATTTTGGAAGCTATATGACATGCAACTTCTGCCCTGGTCTCTTGGATCACATGCTCTGGGGGAAGTCAGCTACCATGCCATAAGAATATTTCAGTAGTCTTATAGAAAGACCCATGTAGACAGGAACTATAGTTCCCATCTAATGGCCAGCACCAATTTTCCAAGCCACGTTTGAAAAAAACCCATTGGAAATGGACACTCTAGTTCCAGTCAAGTGTTCTGATAACTACAACCTCACTCAATATCTAACTAGAGTCTGATATGAAACCTTGAGACATAGCTACCACTGCAGAATCCTCATCCATAGAACTGTGAGAGATGATAAATGGTTGTTTTTTTAAACAACTATATTTCTTAAGTTTATTTATGTATTTTGAGACAGACATAAACAACATGAGCAGGGGAGGGGCAGAGAGAAAGAAGGAAATATAGAGAGAGAATCCCAAGCAGGCTGCTCACTGTCCATACAGAGCCTGATGTGGGGCACCAACTCACAAAACCATGAGATCATGACCTGAGCCGAAACGGAGAGTCAGACGCTTAACCAACTGAGCCACCCAGGCACCAATAAACCACTATATTTTGGTAATGATTTGTTACGCAGCAATAAATAATAATCTATTTACCTTTAAAAAGGAAAGTGGGGAAACTAACCCAATCAAAAAGCTTTGGAAATACTTGTCCAAAGACAAATTCATCAGCAATTGAATTTGCTCTCTTCTGGTTGAAATTGCTATAAACTCCTAGAACTTTACTTGCACTCTTATTCTAACTCAGGCATTAACCAGCTGCTTGACTTATAGCACATTTTAAAACTGCTGTGAGCCTTTTTTTTTAATTCATTCATGAAATGGGTTAATAATATCTACCTAACAGTTTGTTAAGAGGATTAAATATGCAACACATTTAAAGCCTTTGGCATGGCATGAAAGTTGTCAGAAAATGTTTATTTTTGCTTTTTCTAAAGGTTTTAGATTGATAAAGTCTCAGTTATAATGACTGCACCTTGAGTAAAATAATTTACAGTATTGATTTTTTAAAACTTCCAGTGGATATGGTAACAGCCAGTAGCTTTATATTTTCTGAATGCATCAAAACAATGTGTTTGGGGGAGAGAGATTGGTCATGTCTTCACAGTGCTTTTGGGTGCCAAATTCTGCTTATTAAAGCAATTGCTATTTGGAGTGCCATGTGGATTTAGAAGAAAAATTCCTGTTAACTTTAAGGATTGAGAGAAAATTTTCTCAACATAGCTTCATATGTTTAGAGGAATATTACAAAACAATAGAAAACAGTAACTAATAAAATGATATGTTCCATTTTGAAACACAGTAGTTTGATTACAGGCAAGCAGGGAGGGAGGGAGGGACAGAGCTGAGCGGAAATCTCTCCAAATCTGTGGTAGATGTGGTGTAAGGATTTAGGGAGCTTTATAATTAAAATCTTTAGCGTGCTGTGGAGATTCGATATTCACCTGCAGGTCTTTGCCATCCCTGGAGAATTCTGTCTAAATTTGTTCTCACCTTTGTTTTGCAGCACACCTCACCAAAAGAGGCAAGCCTGTGCTTTCTCAATCTTTGTATCTGCAAATTTCTGAGAGTTATTCTGAGCATTTTCATTTCAAGTTAGGCTCCAAAGGATTTAGGTTTGGCCAAACTGACGTGAGAAAACCTGCCCAATGCAGACCTGGCCCTGTTGGGTCCTCTTGAATTGGGGATTAGTCCTGTGAATATTCTGCCGTGTTTCATGGCATCATTCAAACTTCCTGAGGTTATCCCCACAACTTTGTTCAGCTTTCAGCTTCAACAGACCAAGAATATGAAAACTACCTGCAGCTCATATAATCTGAACTTCCCTGAAATTGGAGATTTTTAAACTGCTAAACCAAAAGAGAAGCAAAAGTCTAGGGGCAACTGGGTGGCTCAGTCAGTTAAACAGGGGACTCTTGGTCGCGGCACAGTTCATGATCTTACGGTTTATGAGTTTGAGCCCAGTGTCCAGTTCTGCATGCTGTCAGCAAGGAGCCTGTTTGGGATTCTCTATCTTTCCCTCCCTCTGCCCCTGCCCTGCTCACGTTCTCTTTCTCTTTCAAAATAAATAAATAAAAAATAAAAACTTAAAAAATAGTCTAGACAGAATTTGCACAACTTATTTTGTCTTTAGTAATTATATCTTCTATCTCCTGCATGGGTTTACTTTTTTTTTTTAATGTGCGAGAAAGAAAGAGTGTGTGAGGGAGGGAGAAGGTGGGAGGGAAGCAGGGAGAGACAGAGAGACAGAGAAAATCTCAAGCAAGCCCAACTCAGGGCTTGATCCCACAACCCTGGGATCATGACCTGAGCCGAAATCAAGAGTCCAATGCTCAACTCACTGAGCCACCCACAAGCCCCTTCTTTTCTATTCTGAATAATTACACCTCTGTTCTTTTCATATCACATCTAGAAATCCCAAGATTGATAATGCATATTAAATATATATTTATATGAGTTAAATATTTTAAATACATATCATATGTACTTATCTATAGTGTGTATATGATATATATGTATTCATATATGTATGTTCATAGATATTTAAATATTAAGGTTAAAAGAAAATTCCAAACGAGCACTGTCCAATATGGCAGCCTTATGTAAATTAAATTACATTAAAAATTCTAGCCCTAAATTGCAGTAGTCTCACTTCAGATGCTCAGTGATGGAATTCATGGAAAATGCAAATTTAGAACATTTCTATCATTGTAGAAAGTTCTGTTAGATGGCTCTATTTAAAAGAGAGAGAGAGAAAGGGAAAGAAATATGGCTCTATTCTAGACTCTTGAAGCTGCACTGAAGAAGTACTGAATCCTTACATTAAAAAAAAATTTATGTTTTTTATTTTTGAGAAAGAGAGACAGAGCATAAGCAGGGGAGGGGCAGAGGGAGAGGGAGACACAGAATCCAAAGCAGGATCCAGGCTCTGAGCTGTCAGCACAGAGCCTGACCCGGGGCTTGAACCCAGAACGGTGAGACCATGACCAGAGCCAAAGCCGGATGCTCTACCACCGAGCCACCCAGGTATCCCAGTACTGAATCTTTAGATTGTAGTCATTGCCTCCTTTAGGAAACAGACAACGGCAATGATACTTTCAACAAAGTATTCTAATGACAAGGAAGGTTAAGACAGTAATTGAACAGAAAAAAGACAAAAGGAGAGAGGGAGGGAGAAGGAGGGAGGAAAGAAGGAAACTATGTGTTAGAGCCTTTCTCACATACAGTGTCATATTAAATTTTAATGACAAATACTGGCACTAAGTCTGTTTGAATCAAAGTAAAATACTCCCTCCTCTAATATTCAGCATCCTCCTTTGGGATAACTAAATGTTCTACTGAATTGGTCTGTCAGTCTGTGACTGAATATAACATCATCTTATTGGGGAAACAAACAAACAAACAAACCAACAAAAATGGTCATTTCTCCTTGCCAGGTTTCATCTTGGTGACCGTGTCAAGGGCAGTGACTTGATATTATTACTTGGAGAATGTTAATTAAGATAAGCCAAGGATATGATGCAATTTTTCACCCTCTTGTGTTCATATAGACATGACTTAAACGTTTATTTCTCCAAGTGGACATTTCTCTGTAAGAGTATAAGGCTAATATAATATTACTGCTGCATATTAGTCACAGAAGTATGATATGATTTTATGTAATTCATGATGAATGAACAGCCCAGGGAAATTTTTCCTTCAAGCTTCCCTGATAAGCATAGTCTGAGCCTCATAGGTATAAAGCAAACAAATTTTTATGAACTGGACATTATGATAAATTTCCTTTACTTTAGCTTTTATACCTGTGTAATTATTACACAATCTTAATGCACCCGAGGTTAGGGATCTGTTTGCAGAATTTGAGACAAGGTTAGAGGACATAAACTTACAGTCAAACACAATGTGCTATGTGATGTTTGTAATATGCAAAAGAGATTATAATAAGAAAGATACTTTTAAAATCATTGCTTCTTTAAAAACTGTTTTTAATATTTATTTATTTTTGAGAGAGAGAGAGACGCAGAGTGTGAATGGGGAAGGGGCAGAGAGAAAGGAAGACACAGAAGGTAAAGCAGGCTCCAGGCTCCAAGCTGTCAGGACAGAGCCTGGAGCCTCAAATTCATGAACTGTGAGATCATGACCTGAACCAAAGTTGGATGCTTAACCAACTGAGTCACCCAGGTGCCCCTAAAATTATTGCTTCTTAAAACATAAAGAATGACATTGTGAGGATTATGTTCCTGAGCAGTGCTAGGTCTGGGCAATATTTTGGTGAAGGTGAAGACTGTATTCTCTTCCACTCGTTTTAAAATATTTTTTTTGGAGGGTGCCTGGGTGGTTCAGTTGGTTAAGCCTCTGATTCTTGGTTTTGGCTCAGGTCATGATCTTATGGCTTATGGCTTATGGTTTATGAGTTGAGGCCCATGTGGGTCTGACACTGCAGAACCTGCTTGGGATTCTCGATCTCCCTCTCTCCCTGACTCTCCTTCTTTCTCTCTCTCTCTCTTTCAAAATAAATAAACTTAAAACAAATTTTAAAATAAAATAACTTTTTTTCTGAATGTTATATTCTTTATTTACTCTCTCTTCCTCTGTCAAAAGATGACAACTTTGTCAGGCTGTCCATAACAGGTGACCCATAGCTTGTCACTTTTGTGTCCCAGTAATGGACATTGCTTCAAGCCCTGGATTTTCAGTCTTTTCCAGTCACAAAACTGTTTATCCATCTCAAAAAACCAAACATTTAATTTAAAAAAATTACCTCTTCCAAATGATGTTTAATGTTAACATTTGTTTTCAACTTCAGTTAACAGTGAGAATGTCAGCTGTTATAGAAAATTGTTGGGCTCTTTCTTGCCATGAATGTGTAACTCAGGTGCCTATGAATTATTACTGTCTTCTTGATATATAATTCACACACCATAAAATTCATCCTTTTAAGGTGTAGACTTCAATTATTTTTAGTATATTCACAAAGGGTTAAAACCAGTATCTAATTCTGGAAAATTCAGTCATCTTAAAAATAAACTGTACCCATTAGCGTTCTCTCTCTATTTCCTCCTCACATCATCCTTTAATAATTACTAATCTACTTTCTGTCTCATTGAGTTTAGCTATTCTGGACATTTCACATAAATACAATCATACACTATGTGTCCTACTGTGTCTGGCTTCTCATACTTAGCAAGCGTAAAGTTTCCCAGATTTTTCTGTGTTGTAGTGTGTATCTGTATTTATTCTTTTTTAGGACTGAATAATATTCCCTTGTGAAGGTATATCACATTTGTTTCTCCACTCAGTAGTTGAGTTTGTTATTTGTTTTTTTCCCCCACTTTTTAGCTATTATGGATAATGCTTCAATGGACATTTATGTACAGTTGTTTTGTGAACATCAGTCTTAATTTTAAGGGGTATATATGTACCAGTGAAATTGCTGGATAATATAGTAATTTTGTGCTTAACTTTTAAAGAACTGCCTGTTTTCCAAAAATTATGGTGGTTCCAATTTATCCAATCCTCATCAGTATGTCTTATTATCCTTTTAAATTTTTTTTAAACTTTAGCCACAGTAATGAGTGTGAAGTGATTTCTCATTATAGCTTTAATTGCATTAACCTAATGATACTGAGTAGCTTTTCATGTGATTATTGATCATTTACATCTTTTCTTTGTAGACATGTTGATTGAAATCCTTTGACCATCATTAAATTGTCTTTTTATGTTTAAGGTCTAATCGTTCCTTATGTGTTCAGCTTACTACATTCTACCAGATATATGATTTGCAAATATTTTCTCCAAATCTGTAGATTGTCTTTTCACTTTCTTGATGGTAACCTTTAAAGCAAAAAATGTTTTAATTTTGATGAAGTTCAATTAACTTTATCTTTTGTCTTGTCTTTGGACATGTGCTTTTGGTGTATAAGCAACTTCTCTTATCCAGGTTAGTGAAAATTTATGCCTAGGTTTTCTATTACAATTTTTTGTTATTTTGGCTTTTACATTTAGGTATTTGATCCATTTTGATTTAATTTTTGTATATAGTTTAAGGTTCAACTTTACTCTTTTTTATGTGGATCAAATTGTCCAGCACCAATTATAGAAAAGTCTTTTCTTTCTCTATTGATAATTTTCCTTGGCATTGTTGGCAAAAATTAATTAGCCATAAATGTAGAAGTTTATTTTTGAGGTCTCAAATCTGTTAATCTATATTTCTTTTCTAATGCTAGTACCACATTGTTTTGATTACTGTAGCTCTGTAATAAGTACTGAAATTGGGAAGTGTGAGTCTTTCAACTTTCTTTTTCATTGTAAAGGCTGTTCTGGTTATTCTGAACAGTTCCATATGAACGGTTATTCTAAACTATCCTCTATGAATTTTAAGGTCAGTGTGTCCATTTTTTAAAAAAGAAAAACAAAGCTTAGATTCTGATGCAGATTACTCTGAATCTGAAGATCAACTAGGGGAATATTACCATCTTAACAATATTAAGCTCTCCAACCTATGAACATAGAATACCTTTTTAAGTACTTCTTAATTTCCTTCAATAATGTTTTATAGTTTTTGATGTAAAAGTCTTTTACTTTTTAATTAAATATATTCTGAAATATTTTATTATTTTCATGCTATCAAATGATTTTTTTCTTGATTTCATCTTTGCACTGTTCATTGCTGGTACACTGCAATGCAGTTGATTTTGGGTATAATCCTGCATCTTGCAATGTTGCCAGAATTTTTCTTTACTTTAAATTAATTTTTACTAGCACATCTCCATTATTAATATTACTTTTAACACTGTATTTTTGTCCAGAGTATTACTGACTTGTTTTAATAATTATTAATAACATACTTAAAATAATCTCATGACATGGCTAGGTCTATATTTTCTCTACAATTGTAATGATGAAGTTCTGGGAAGTTATCATGCTTAAGTTCTCATGTATGATAACTATTCTATCCAGTGGCAACCCAGTTGTGGATCTCTTTCAGCTAAATATCCTTTCAGCCATCTCTTCCCATGTGTCGGGTCCCAATAATGAAGTTGTAGAAATGGCATAGGACTGGGATATGTTGGGATAGAGTCAATTTCGTCACAGTTTCTACACTTCTCTGCTAATCTAGAAGTGACATGACAAAGTTTCTCTTACAGTAGTGTGATGACATGATAGTGACAGAAAGATCATAAAAGGTCACTGGTATCAAATTCCCAAATCTCCAATTCACCTGATGCCACTACATCACTTCAGTTTTCTTTGGACTGAGGCACGATCTGTTTATTTCAAGCCAGAAACAAATTGATTCACTGCTTGGAGAGAAAGGGATATAGTTTACTAACATATATGTACATTATATAAAGGTCCTGTTTTCAGCTGTTCTGAAAAGCTTATATAGTTTCTTGATTCAATACATTCTATTATATATATATATGCATCTATCTATATATATATATATGCATCTATCTATCTATCTATATATATATAAGCATTTATTAGAAAGGACAAATTCAAACTTTGTCTAAGGATTGTTAGTTACTCACTTTCCTAGCAGGATTTTATCCAGTCAATATATTTGTAACATTATCTTTAACAGCAAAACCCATGGTCTTATTGAAGCTAAGTAATTCTTACTTTTCCTGCAAAACTACAAATATGATTCTGACTTCAATATTTGCTAATAACTATTCCCTATTAATGGATATTAGATTCATGCTTAACACTAAAATTAGTTCAGCTCAAGGCATAAATGAACTACATTTGCTCCTTTTGTCGGTCATGCTAATTACTGCCAATCTCTATAGAACAGTCAAGCATTCAGACTGCCATTATAATCAGACTAAACATTACATGTGCACATGCATGTGTGCGTGCACACACACACGCACACACACTCACACACATACACACTCACAGGCTCAACCCAAGAATTGCATTTTTGTTTCACAATATTACAACTTTACTGAATGATAATGGATGTAACAAAAAACTAAATACATAAAATATGTACAAATCTTTAGAATGCTGATTTTTAAATTTATACTGCATTATTCTGGAGCATGTAAATGGTTATGATATTTCTAGATAAAATTTGACATTTTCTGTTACAATAATAAGCCTATTAATGAAGCCCAAGGTGACTGTGAAAGATATGAAGTGTTTCATTCATTCCCACCTTGGCTCCTCCATTTCCTGTGTGACCCTGGGCAAATCTGTTTCGTTCTTTCTGGTTCAAGTTTAACATATGTAAAATTGAAGTAATAATTGCCATTTCTGTATTTTTTTTTCAAAAAG
Organism: Hyaena hyaena; assembly: GCF_003009895.1. Taxonomy (NCBI): domain Eukaryota; kingdom Metazoa; phylum Chordata; class Mammalia; order Carnivora; family Hyaenidae; genus Hyaena; species Hyaena hyaena. The sequence continues at coordinate 74,312 of NW_024081593.1, forward strand.
ATATCATGAGAATTAATGAGATTATTAGTCAGTAGACCTCCAGGCCATTGTCACTGCTAGGATAAGATTATTGGCCTCTAGAGGAAAAGGAATGGATGAGTTGAAGAGGGAGAGAAAGAAATCTTCATGAAATGAAAGATTGGAAATGGAGCCAAGTAATGACATAAGTCTTTAAAAACCCAGATAAAGGGAGTAAATAAGAAAGGCAGAAAGAAGTTCTTCCATTTCCCCTTTTTCTAATACAAACCTGTCTTCACTAATTCTGTACCACCCAACTTAGACTAGGTTATACATGTTCCCTCCATTCTCCACTGTAATCTCCAATGTCTACTCTCTCCTTCCATCATTAATCACAGGCGATTGTTAATATGACTTTCTTATCCATTACACTGTGATGCTTAAAGACAGATGCTGTACCTTATTTGTCCCCAGATCCACAGACTAGAATACAGGGTCAGACACCCATTAGTGCGCTTAAGAAAAAATTACAATATGGATTTAGATGATGGGAGATTTTGACATGGTTGAAAGGTGCCATTTTGTTTGGGAAGGAGAAATGACTTCCTATTCTGTAATGAATTTGCTGTGAACAACATTTTTTGGCACTCTGAAATGGATGTCAGGAAAGGTTTTAATCTAATAGTCATTCGTTCATTTCGTTAATTGCCCAATTGCCAAGCCTTGTTTTCAGTGATGACAGAGAAGCAGGAAGAGCTTCCTATTAAGCTGAAATTGATGTTCAAAGTAAAGGTACTCAGCACTAAATCTGAATTAGTAATCAACTAATTAGATCAGTCCATATGCTTGATGGTGATGTTTTTGTTAACATTTTCTTTAATCAGCTAATGATGCAATCCACTAAGCTTGCCTTTTTCGCTTTAAAATTCTTAAGTGTGAAGTCCTCTAATCATCTTTTAGCAAAATATATACCTAAAAAATGGAGAGAGCTTTTTTATTTTTAAAGCTAAGCCTAATTTCTATTTTAGCAAAAAAAAAAAAAAATCAACCTAACCCCTTTACTCATTTTTCTCTCTTCTTACTGAGATTACAAACAAGTAAACCACTGTATCCCAAAGACCTGAGCTCAAAAGCAAATGCCTATTCTAAATAATCACAAATGATACCATATGCCGACTTGTTCGTTGTGACATGTCTCTCCGTCATCATGGCGCAGGCAACTCATTCCAAAATGACTGAAGAGACACCAAAGATCTCAATTTTATACTATTTTAAAGGATTTGCCTGCTCATATGGTTTATAGAGGTGAAGGACTGCCAGGATTGCCTACTTCATCTCTCTCTGGGCGTAAATGGTGACACTGAGAAACGGCCACACAGATGCCAGAGCGGCTAGCTGCCTGCCCTCCGGTACAGGCTGCTTCCCACTCTGACATGCTCTCTGCCTGAAGACAGCAGTATATTTTTCAAGTCGAACTCTGTGAAGTCGCCGAATTTCTCCATTCTTTCCTTGAGTCATTCCTGCTCATTACTCTATTTAACATGCAGTAAAGAGGCTTTCAGGCACTACTTCAACTTTTATAGAGACTTTGAGTTACCTCAAGTCAAGTGTTGGGGATTTAATACATTTGAAAAACAAAGAAGAAATGTAAAAAATAGTGACTTCAAAAAACATCTGTCTTTGTAAACTTAATGCCATAAATAATTTCCATAATGTTAAGAGTCAGGGTCCTTGCTTTACTTAAATAGCAAAGGGCTTCTAATCTATAGAAACATTTATCTACAAAATGTGGCATGTATTTAAGGAAACAAACAAAAAGGCCTGGCATTGGCAACAAAAGAACGTACCTTTTTCTTTTTCTGAGAAAAAAACTCTTGCATTTTGTTAAGTATGTAGCTTTAATTTCCCTTTCAAAACTCCCAGGCCTCTCCTATCAATTTTTTTAATAGCATCAATACGCTGCTGGATATATATTGTTTGAAAAATATATGTACCCAGTAAGCAAAATTAAGGGCCTTACATCTGAATGGTTTTATACAAAAGTTTGTCCTATGGCACTAAATGGAAACTTAGAACACTTTTCCATGGAAATAACTCTGTAAATGGTACTTAATTTGGTAGGCCAGTTGATGAAAGGCTGGCTTTTTAAATATACCAGGACAGAACTTTACAAAAAGCAGAAACACATCTCCTGTGATGGCAGCACTGAGGGCAAAGTCCACCCCCTTTCCCAGCAATTGTAAAATAACTACATCAAAGCTCCCAGAGGGATTCAGACGTAAAACGCATTCATAAAACAGAAGTTCATACTTTGTGGTCGTTTCACACAAGAAATAAATGAAGCGCTAATCTTCTTTATAGTGTTGAACAATAATAATAATGAAGCAGGCATACAAATACATATTCACAGGCATCCAGTAGAAAATGAAATGCAAAATAATGCCTTATGTCCCTTCTGGCCCTAACACAGAAAAAAAATGAGATTCAGGGGCCATTTCCTACATAAGAGGAATTGTCACCTACAGATCATTCAAACTTTATTTCAGCCCCTGTCAGGAAGATATTACTTATGTCCAGTCGGCAAATGAGAAAACTGAGCACAACAAGGCCAGATTTTTTCCCTTGTCTCCCAGCCTATAGGTGGAAGAAACTAATCCAAAGTCTGCTTGGCTCCCATACCCAAGGCTGGTGCTTCTGCCCCAAACTTGGTCTGGGGGCTAAAAGGCTCAAGGACACATTTTCAAACAAAAACCAAGCTAATTACTCAGAACGCCTCTCCTTGCATAGATTTAAGTGTTCCTAGCAACAACAACAACATCAATAAAACAAAACAAAACAAAAAAGGAAAGAAACCAATTTGAAATGACAATTACAATAATTCCTCTGAGGACATAAACAGAATTTTGAAGACCACGTAATGAAAGACATCGGTATAAGTATCTGGCCTAGGTTTCAGATCTAACCACCAGAGTGAAGCTAAAACCAATTTATCCTTTCTCCAAAGCAGAGGCTGCCAGCCAATAATGCCTCAAAGGAATGGTACGAAGATTCAATTTAAGCACAAACACTATAGTTTTTAGATTGTGATGCTGATGTTGATCCTTTAAAAAAAAAAATACACCCAGTATAACTTACATTTTCTTTTTCGACAAATGATAGTTGTTTTTTAACTTTAATGTTTACTGAACTTATACCAAAGAAATTTCAAGGGTCTGCAAATGAATTTAATACTTGACAATATGCCACATTACAGTTGCATTTTTGTGCCAGCACACCTGTTTTCTATTACTGTGATACATATTGCTTAAATGTTTATAAGTTCAGAGGATAAATGTACATCTGTAAAACTATTGCTTCCTTTAAACCCTAAATCATAGTGTGCCTTAAATTATCATTGTACCATATCAACTTCAAGTCCAGTAGAAATAGACATTTATTTGAGTTATTACTTCTTACCTCTTATTAGTATCTGATTCAGAACTCATTGACTTCCTTATTTTTTTAAGTGCTGTATTCATTGTTGACAATTATTCTCTTACAGTATAAAGGGGTGCTTGGGTGTCTCAGTTGGTTAAGTGACTCTTGATTTTGGCTCAGGTCATGACCTCATGGTTCATAGGATCTCACACCCAGGTGAAGACTACTTAAGATTCTCTCTCTTTCTCCCACTGCCCCTCCCCTGCTCATGCACATGCATGCTCTCTCTCTCTCAAAAAAGAAAAGCTTGATCTTACAGTAAAATTAAAAAAAAAAGCACAGAAGATGAACTTGTATGATAAAAATGCCAGTATTTTACTATCTCCATAAAAAAAAACAAGAGGAAGTGTTTACTTTTTCCCGAAAAAAGTACTATTTCAAACATTAGAATATTTTAAAATATATTAATAATAATAAATGGTTTTACATGTACCCAGAGATTTGACTAATGTGCATACTTGTAGGAACTGAGGGAAAAAAAGTAAAAAATATTTAGGAATGAAATGAACTAGAAAAAAAATCTTTTAAAATTCTTTCTGGAGTTGGCATGTTCTTTTATCAAATTCGCTGCAAACATTTACAAACCATGACATATTAAAGTGGGATTCAGACAATACCCCCTGAGAAACAGAAAACTACTTTTTCAAAATACTTCATTTTGTATCTTTCTAGACATTTTATAAGTTTTCATAGATGTAGTGAAAATATCTGTACTTTGAAACCAGACAGTCCTGGGCTTGAACTCTGGTTATACCTTTGAATGGCTGGGAGATGATGAGCAGTTTAAATAAATCACTCAAGTGTTTATTTCTCCATCAAGAAATAGACAATAGCATCTATTCTTCCGAGCATTGTGAGGGTTAAAAGAATTAATGCATACCGAAAATACACTGTCTGGCACAAGTTAAGCACCATAGAAATATTAGCTCTCTCACTCTATACTCATGTTCCAAGTCTGTCCTTTATTTGGTGTTGTGTATACTTGTGGCTCAGTCACATGGCAGTCAACCATACAAACCTCATAAATATGACAATATCATCCTATGACATTTGGGCTGAAAAGGGCCATAGACTTTATGTAGTACAACTCCCATATAAAAAGAACTGTAGGAATCACCTAGCCCAACTCTTATTGGACTTTGTCTTCTTTGAGATACTAGTGACATTTTTGAGTCAAGGTGAGACAGGCCCGATAAGATCTTTTCCAAGACATAGACCTGTTAGGGTTGCTAAAACATCACTAGGTCCCAACAAGCTCAGTTTCCTACAGCTGACTATTTGCATAACTGGAAAATAATGTAAGCCCCTGTCCCCATGTTTAGTTTCTACTGCTAGGTGAAAATGATCACAGACCTAGCAGCTTAAAACAATACTGTTGTATTGCCTTTAGTGTCTATAGGTGACCAGTCTCTACATGGTATGACTAGAGTCTCTGCTCAGAGTCTCATGGGGCTGAAGTCACAGTGTAGGCTGGGACTGTCATCTTGTCTAGAGCCCAGGGTTCTCTTCAAAAATCACTGGTGTGGTCAGAATGTAATTCCTTGCAGTTTGGGATTGAAGTTCCCATGCGTTTGCTCGCTGTAAGCTGGGACCACAGTTAGCTCCTAGACACTAGCTGCAGTTCCTTGCCATGTGGCCCTAGTTAGACAAGTCACAGCATGGATGGATACTTGCTTTCTTCTGTGGAAGCCTGAACATGTCTCTGACTTCCTCTTCTAAGGCCAGTCAGTGAAAACACTGTTCTTTTAAAGAACTCACCTGATGAAGTCAGGCTCACCTAGCATAATCTCCCTTTGCCGTCTAACAGCATGTAATTATGGAAACAATACCTTAACATGATAATAGGCCACTCATACTCTTGAGGATTATACAGGGTGTGTACACCAGGAAATCATAAGGACCCTCAAAACATTCCAGTTACTATACTCTTCCAACAAAGGGGAACAGTAAATTAAAGAGGAAAAGAAACAAAGGTCTTTGCCCACACCAACAAATGTTGGGTGGGTATTCTGACCATGGGCATATGAAAGTTGCAAAATTCCCTGAAGCTCATCCATGCCACCAGCCCTAAGAAACTCATTTATTCCCTCAATGTCACAAAATAAATGCCTAAATAGACAATATTTAAATATTGCTTGTTTGAAGGTTTGCTAAATTATTACCCTACACTAAACACCCATATTTGTCTTTCAAATACTTTCAAACTATTAATATGATATTTTCTCATATCAAATGTTCTGCTGAGGATAGAATCCACTATTGGCTTCATGACAGTTGTGGGCACTGAGACAATGGAGTGATGCTACTTAAAATATATTTGGCTATATGATGAGCTTTCATTTCATGAATGTTAATATGTGGAATAAGAAATAATCAGGTCTTAGGACCTAGGAGATGTTATGTTGTTATTAGAGATAGAGTCCAAGGGGATAGGGAGGTTAAGGGACTTTCCCAAGGCCACAGTTTAACATAGTGAAGGTTTAAGAGGGCTGTTCATGGCTGAAAGCAGCTCAGCCAGCCTATAGATGCAGAGTTTACTCCAAGCAGCCCAGATGTCATATCTCTGGAACACTGCTAATTTCAGGCTTCCCATGCTTCCCATGGTTTAGCGTTTTAATGAGCACTTTCCTAGGTACAGACCAGTCGGGCTATGCTGCTATGGAAAGGGATTATTGAGACTATGGTCAAGGGTGGCCAGGAAATGTTACACTGGTAAATGGTTAGTTGAGTGAGGCCTTCACTCAGGAATTACTGATTTAGAGTGGTTTTTAAATGACTCCCTACAATAAGCAAATTCTTGTTCCTTTTATTTTCTTCTGGAAGCCAATGAAGTGGGAGATTCCTCTTCTCTACCATTCCTACTGGGGGATAAATTAAACAAAGGAAAGAGTGGCAATAAATTGAATGATTAATGTTCGGAAGAAGTGATTTGCAGGTACCGATTCCTTGGAACCAGAGGAGAAAATTTAAGGGGAAACTACAGTGCTTTCTCAGATCAAGAAACTTGGGCTTGCTGTATGCATGCTACAGTCCTTGTGAGATGCTTCTGTGCCTATAATAGATGGAAGGCAATCCTACAGGTGTGCATATTCTACAGAAGTAGCAAAATAAGCTTTCACATGTAGCAATGTGGTCCCTGTTAGACCACTTTATTCACTAACTTCTTGGGGAAATTTAGGGGAAGGCTTTCCCTATGCTATGCTGTCATATTAAGACAACTTGAAATCTGAAGATAGCAAGAGACTGATGGCAATCAGGAGAGAGAGAGTAGGAATACATATGGTATAGAAACAAGCACAAGGATCAAGTAGTATTTGGAGAGAATTCCATTCCTAATTTGGTGGGAAAATGGTACAAACTACTTGGTCAGGATTACTTAACCTGGAGCATGAGCGAGAGGAATGGAATGGAGAGAGGTAACTAGTCTGAACCAAAAACTTGCCTCCTGGACCTTTTTGCTTAATATTATAACTTATGGTCAGTTATTAAATTTTTTCCGGTTAGGTAGCTCTGAGTTGAGATACTTTTTATTAGATTATCAAAGTTTGTGTAGTATCCCTATTCTACTCTGTCTGTGTCACTAGTTTGATATTTAACATCCTTGGAATAAATATAAAACTATGTTCTCTCATCTTCTCTAAGGATGAATAGTAGGGCATTTTAGATAGAGATTATATTTTCATGTTAATGTCATGGATATAAAAACTTTCAAAAACGAATCAGTTCCAAAGAATCCCAGTTAACTTCTATTTGCCTACAAGAAGACCTACGTATCAAGATAGAGCCGCATCTAAAATAGATATGGCCATTTTAAAGAAGATATAAAATGCCTTCATGTTCCGAGAATAAAGAGACTTAAAAGGATCTTCATGGTCTCAGCTGAGAGAGTGAGCTGGCCCAATTGAGTTACAGAAAGATAGGTGATACACTCAGGAGCTTTAGATGGATTAAATTCACAACACCCAATAAATTACATCTTCAAGAGAAAGAGTGAGGGTCAATGAGCTCTCTAAGAACATTCTAAGCACACATTTTCATACTCATGTTCTCACCATAGAGACATCTGAAGTTGAAACTTAAGTTTTGCTCCACCATTTTTTGATAATTCATGCCTATGAAATGCAGCAAACAGTCAGCCTCTGAGATCACCTTTTTACATCAGAGGGTCTATGGCTCATTTGTTTCTCTGACTTACTTTAGTATTTTCTATTTATATTGTTAATTTTTCACTTTCTGATTAGTTACTATGCATTTGGGATATTATCTTAGATTGTCCAAACTTTAGTTGTAACATTCTTGAGTTTAAGAATTGGGTATAGAATAGCATCCAGTCAACTACACAGTGGATATAAAACCAAAATACATGAGTAGGTTGCGTTGCAGTTGGGAAACTATCCAAAAGATAAATAAGAACGGTCCAGTCTTTTCTCCTAAAATGTGGAACCCTCACTACTTCATTCAGTGAAAACCTTCCTAGGTTCCTCTATATAGCCATGTTTGCCCAACTTCTTGGACCATGCTTCATGGCTAAAATAAAACACTTAGACAGACAGGACTGATCTAGTCATGGTTTTCACTACCTAAAACTTAAATTGTAAAAATCTCATCATTTTATAGATTTTTAAGAATGGTAGGAGAACCTACTGCATGTCAGAACATTCTCCTTTCAAATATTAGAAAAAAACACATTTTTCACTACCTCCTTCCCTATAACATTTATCTGAACGAATTTCTTTATGATGAATCAGACCCCAAATATGTTTGAATAATGCTAATCATCTCTTCAATTAAAACTTACAATTCTACTTCCTCATGAAGAGCTCAAAACCTGCAAAGTTCACATCAGAAACCAGCGTCTCTCTCAGTGTTGACAATAATATTAGTATGAAACATCTTTCAGATTCTCTCTTTTCTTTCCTGCATGTAATATAAAGCCTATCATCAACTCAGCCTCTAAGTAAACATAGCAATATGTGGTCGCAACATGGGAGCCATCCGTCGCTTTGAAGACAGTGTCAGTTGTTGCTTAAATATTCAAAACTGGCTGTGCATTCCAACAGTAAGCAGCGGCACATTTACTCAGCAATGACACTTTTATGCAATGTGAAGGTTTAAAAAGAAACTGCTCTTCTCGTCTATTCATACGTATTAGATCTCTTTCGAAACTCACATTCATATCCAAACGATATAAAGAGACTTACAACTTAATATCAAAAGACCAAATTACCCAATTAAAAAATGGGCAGAGTACCTGAATAGACGTTTTTCCAAAGTAGGTATACAAATGGCCAAGAGACAAATGAAAAGACGCACAACGTCACTAGGCATCAGGAAAATACACAGCCATAATGAGCTATCGCCTCAAACCTGTCAGATTGGCTATTATCAAAAAGGCAAAAAATAACAAGTGATGGCAAAGATTTAGAGAAAAAGGAACCTTAGTGTACTGTAGGGGAGGACGCAAATTGGTGCAGCCACTGTGGAAAACAGTATGAATGTTCCTCAGAAAATTAAAAAAAGAAGTACTATATGAGCCAGCAATTTCGTTTCTGGGTATTTAAAGAAAATGAAAACACCAATGCAAAGAGATATATGCACTCCTATGTTCATTGCAACATTATTTATAACAGCCAAGATATGGAAGCAACATAAGTGTCTATTCATAGGTGAATGGATAAAGAAGATGTGGTACACACACACACATAGCACAGAGAAACACAACATGAAATAATACTCAGCCATAAAAAAGAATGAAATCTTACATTTGCAACAATGCTACCTAGAAGGTATTGTGCTAAGTGAAATAACTCAGACAAAGATACATACCGTATGATTTCACTTATATGTGCAATCCAAAAAAACCCAGAAAACCAAAAACAAATGAACAAACAAAACAAAACAGAAACAGACTTATAGATACAGGAAACCGATGATTGATTACCAGGGAGCGAGGTGTTGGGAGGCAGACTGATTTTGAATTATATTTTTACTTTCTAATAGTTTAGGGTGTATTAGGGCATTTTGAGCATTATGTACAAGAAGCAGTGCTCTAACCTGTTTCGTTTTTTTTTATGGCACCCTAGATTAAAAGCACCTGAAAATTTAGCTGAAACATGAAAGCTGTCTCGAATTGCAGAAACCTATTTGGCATTATTATTGCTATTTGTGATCTCCCTTTTGCACATGTTTAGCCAAATTACTTCACTTCCTGACTGGCTTTTAATGATGCTTTTTCCTGAACTGTGTTTTTTCCCCAAGACAGTGATTATTGTTTACCACTGTACCAGCTATCTCTCAGATACATGTGCCCAAATCCCCATTTTTTATACATCCTCCCACATAATGCCTGAAAATAAATGGAGCAAATATGGGGTTGTGCTTTAGCTTGTTGGACTAATCCAGAATAGCCCAGGAATACTCTCTAGCCTGGAATATATTGGCCCAGTCAGAAATGGTGGCATTCATTTTGAGAGTTCTTTCCTGCAGATAGTCATGAAACCTAACACTTACTGTACAATCCTGAGGGCTGGGCACCCCAGAGGGGACAGGTCATAGAATCTCATCTTCCACTCAATCCATATTCCCTTGCTTATTGCACACTCCTTAACACACTGGATATTTCAAAGCCACTGTGTTTATAATTAGGATGTAATCTATGAGCCAGCCTCATGGAGAATGTATCTACTTTTCCACTGTGCTTTTGCACAGTAGCTCTGAAGTTATGGAAGTGTCCCCTAGCCCTACCTGTGGCCTCAACTCCTGGATTAACCTCACTAATTTGCCAGCTATCTTCTGTACTGGCCCCATCTTGTGGGGGACCTGGATGCCTCAGATTCAAGCCACATTTTTAACACTGTTCCCATTAATTCTGAATTACTTTCTTATACTCTTTCCTTATATAACAATTCATGATAGCTCCATGCCTGTAACTTGGTGGACTGGCTAGAATTACCAAGAGGAAAAGGCACATAGCTTATATGAAAAAATCACCTTTGTAATAAAATTAACAAAACTATATATCATAATTACTGACAAATATCCAGGATTTTCAAGGGCTCTATGATGAAACTCATTGCGATCATTATTTGGGCATTGCAATGAATAGAAAGAACATTTGGGAACACTATAAAATCAAAGAATCTGTTATTCATAAGTCTAAGTTTTCCTTTTCCACAATAGCAGAGCTTTGGATTTGAATTTGACCTTTGCTCTGATCTGTCTTTCTATAAGATTATGCCCAAACATTGAAACTTACAATTTCTCAAACAAGGGAGCTTGCAACAGCAAATAATACTTATGAGCAGCCAAACTTTCTGCTGCACACAAATGAATAGAGAGACACCAAGAGTGTTGACATTCAGCATTCGTTATCAAGTTTTAATAAATTTCAGGTTATTGAGGAAAGGATCGAAGGCGATAAGGCTGCAAGTTTATCTAACAGAATATTTCTAAATAGTTATCCTTCTCTGCAATAACTGAAATTGTACAAATACTGATTGGTGATCTGTATAGAAAATATTCTGGAATATTTTTTCAGGTTAAAAGGATGAAATTTGGGCTGAGATTTTGGTAACTGCATCTAGATGAGAGCATCATAGGCTCAAAGCATCCTGTTTATATTTGCAAGTAAAACAGGAGGTGAAGCCATTTTGCATGTAGTTTTTCCAAACTTGATTAGCTTTCAGTACTGAGGATATCTGACCAACAGACCAAATTATGTCAAGGGTGTTTTAAACTGGCAAAGAAAATATGGCACAATTTTTTAGTGAGTCTGCAATTATTCCTGTTGGCCTAGCACCAGATTTGAATATATCAAGGACTCAGTTTTACCAAACTATAGCCATTTATATACTATTGCCCTTCCTTCTTTTTTTTTTTTTTCAAAAATTTCCCCCTCTGTATCACTTTTGTTTGTACTTATTATTTTTAAATCAATTCACATTTCTGTTTGACTTTGTTTTGTAAAGGAAATTTATGTCATTTTCACGAATGGAAAACCAGTACCCTGGGCCATAACGAGAAGGTGACTATACGCCAGACTTAACAGAAACAGAACAATGTTATTAAATTTTAGCTGGATAATGATGCTTAACAAAGGCTCTTAGCCTGAAGTGCACCTTAGTTTGTTACAAGGAAGAGTGTTTAAGACACACTGGCACTGAACTGAGACTTTCCTCCTTGGAGTAATCAAGATGAAATGATAACTGGAAAATATACTTATCTAACATGTAATTTAATATTAGCCAAAATGATCTCCTCTGGTAAGGGTGCCACACTATAAGATAATGAGAAACACTTAGTTCTACTGACCCACCGGCCCCTGGATCACATAGGACTGTGTACAGTTGCATGTAGCAATAATTCAACTCTCGTGGTAAAATCAAATAGGCGTTTTTGTTTGTTCTTATATCAGCTGACATCTGGAGATAGAATATAAGGATGGGGCAGGTGAATGAGATAGTCCTCCATGACCCAGCTTCCTTCCAGCTCAGCCTCCACAGAGAAAGGCAAGTAAAAGGCAAAAGGCAAAGAGCAGCCTTCCAAGTCTTCCTTTCTAACATGAAAAGGAATATATAGCTTGTTCTTCAGGTGATTTCCATCTCAGTGGTCAGAACACAAGTGCTTTGGGGCAGGTCAGTCTTTGGCTCTCTGAACAAGTCTTGGGAACTATTAATAAAGATGAAGGGATAAAGCAATATCTGGCAACAGCCACACCAAACATTTCTCCCTGGAATCATGAATTATCATCCTTGATATATCTTACTACCTAGAGAAATTTGTACCAGTTGGTACTCAGGGTCACAGGACAATACCATCCATAACCCTATATGGTTGCTGGGTACCATCGCACAAGGATGGATATACCTAGATGGAAACTCAAACTTGAGTTTACTCTGCCCTGGGTATATTACAACCCAGATTTGTCACTACCCACAGTTAGTTCAGTGGCCCTTTTCTGCATGCCCTGGTTTCTTCCTTTTCAGACTTCCTCACACCTACATTATCATTCAAGCACACATGACAATTCTATCTAAAATATATCAGCGATATCCACAAAAGTGGAGTGTGTTTTGTTAATCTTACTAAATGTACATCTTAGTAAATGTCTCAGCTCTTTATAGTGCTGGTTGGTTTGTTCAGACATAGACACCAGATATATAAAATCAGTATATCAATATATAAAATCAGTATATCAATATATAAAATCAGTATATCTGCCCTCCCAACCCCGATGCTTTGTGGCCATTCATCTAACTTGTTTCTGGGATCATCTGCTTACGTGAGTGATTTATCTTACCCAAATGCACAGAACAATATCCCCTCCCAAGCATTTTGAATACCTTAGGGAAAAAAAAGGAAATACAGTTGAGAAAAATTGTGGTTCCCAGGAGTCTAAGGTTTTAGAAACCTCTCTTATGTTTTCCATTTTTCTGTAAAATCTAAGGCTTAATGTGAATAATCATTGTGGTTCCAATTTATCCAGAGAGATTACAAGATACTAACTCCCCAAGTCTACTGTAGTTGAATGAAATGCAGCAGAAAAACAATTTATTTGATAAATCAAGATTTCCCATTTTTGTCTAAAGTAACCAGAACATCTATGTAGAAATGAGTTTTAAAAATTGCCGTTTTCCCAAGCATGCCCTCGATCTTTACTTTGTTAGACTATATCTGACTTAATGTTAATAAAATTGATATTTTATTATACCTGAAAGATTTAAAAGTATTTAACCTTACATAATCTTATTTGATTCTAATTTTTATAAAGTAGGTGGAAAATATATTATCAACTACATTTTGCTGATAAAATTGAAAGCATTTTAAGTGTCAGGTGTAGAAGCCTATATTTAGTTCTATGGTTCAATGGTTTGCCAGACTTTTGGGAGACATTTCCTTTTCCTTAATAAAAGGCAGTCCAAACTGTCATATGCATTGACAATCAGCAAAAAGTCCCAGGACTAGACATTTCCCTGGCACAGTTTCCCTGTAAAATGGGTAAATCTGACATGTTCCAGAATGAGGACAAGTACCTCTCTTTATGAATTTGGGAGATAAGGTTTACAAGAATAAAGTGCAGTAGAAGGAAGGAGGAGCAAAAATTATTTATTCTTTTCCTTCATGGTTTATAACTTGGGGCATCTTATTTAAGCAGATTTTTTTCCTACCCTGAAATCTTAAAGATATGCTTCTATACTTTTCTAAGAATTTTTCAATTTTGTTGGAAATTATTCTTTCATTTATGTTCTTTAAATTGCTTGGTATTTATTTTTATGAATGACGTAAGGTAGGGGTCATTTTTCCCCCATACATATACGTAATTAACTTGGATTTTTAAAATATTTTTAATGTTTTTATTTGTTTTTTGAGAGACAGAGACAGAACTCAAGCAGGAGAAAGGCAGAGAGGGAGGAAGATACAGAATCTGAAGCAGGCTCCAGGCTCTGGGCTGTCAGCACAGAGCTCAATGCGAGGCTCAAACTCAAGAACCTTGAGATCATGACCTGAGCTGAAGTCTGCTGCTTAACCGACTGAGCCCACCCAGCCGCCCTTTGGATTATGTATTGACGTGTTGATCTTCTCTCCACTAACATGTATGCTACCTTTGTCATTTATTATTTTTGTATATATGTAGACCTGCCTGTGGATCAACCAGGAGACCATTGTGGCTGGAGCAATTGACATGGCATCGGTCCAGATGTAAAAGTTTACACCAATGCTACACTCCACTAATTTTCAGACTTTATAATACTTCTTTATATTTGGTAAGGTACCCAATATTTAAGGGTTGGAGGTATTGGAGGAGAAGTGTGAGATTTGGTTGAATTACAAAGAGAAAGAATGATGATCTGGAAATGAGTTCAAGAAAATAAGCTCACCTGAAGTACCACAGTGATGTACTAGTCTTTCGTTCTTGTCCCCTTCACAATCTGTTCTCTTCTCATCAACCAAAGTAAAACCATGAAAATTAATCCAGATTGCACAACTCCTCTCATCAGATTCTCCAATGACTGTTTAACTCATGTGAACTGAATCCAAAATCCTTAGCATTCAGACCTATTCTCAGTCTGAAAAATCTCTGGCAATAGTAATTCTGACCTCATCACCTGTCAGTCGCCACTTTTGACAATCTGCTTCAATTATGCTGGCCTCATTTCAGTTCCTCAAACATGATAGCCATAGTTTGGCTGCAGGGCCTTTGCACATGCTCTGCCTGGAAACCTTCTCTGCTGGATGGTGTTGTTGTCCCTGTTTTATTCTTTTCTCTGTTAGAAAGGCACCTCACTAGAGAGTCCTTAGACTACAGAGCACTTTCCCCACCGTCAATTTTTAACTCATTACTATGCTTTATTTTTTTCATAGCACTTAATACTCCTAGAAATGTTACATATTAATTTTCTTACTGGCTGGTCATCCTCTCTTCCCAGCATTTATATGCCCCATTTCAGCAAGGCCTCCATCTCTTTGCACTGTTATATCCCCGACAGTAAGAACACCTTCACTGCAAGCACATCACTCAATGTAATTTAAATAGACAGAGGGAGAAAATGCCATTTACCTTCAAGCCAGTTCAGGACTCATGGAGAAATTCTAACAAAAATCATGAATTTTGGGATCAGATAGAACAGGAATTTGAAACCCTACTTGAAGGCTTATTAAAAGTGTCCTGACTTATTGTAAACCTTGAAAGCTGATCATCAAAGGGATTATTAAATAACTTGTTCAAAGCCTATCGGATAGAAGGCCAGATTCCCATTTAAGATTTTGCCTCACATTTTGCACTGTGCTAAGTGTTTTCAAGTAACAAGAAGGCACTAATAAGGTATTTAGCATCTCTGCTCTGATAACTGTAATAAATTGAACCAGACAATGGTTATTAAAATCAATGACAAAGGTTTGGTACCACCAGTAAGCGAGAGACGGTGACTCAGTTTTTAAAAGGGTAGCACTTAAAAGTACAACTGTAAGAATTTTTGTTTCTTTAGACCCTGTACACTACACTATTTCATAAAAAGAAAATAAAATTTGTATATATTTATTACCTAAAACCAAATCTGTTTCCATTTATAAAACCAAACTTGTAATAATAGTAAATGAGGCAACCCGTTTTTCTCCATTGTCTGTGCAGAAAGCATTTCTAAGACTTAAAAGAACATTCAATGGAGTTTTGAGAGTTGGGTCACAGGGGAATTTCTATATGTTCTTTCCCAAGAGACCTCATGGAATGGCAACAAATCAGTAAATCTGTTATAATCTGGCCTTCTTTGCAGGCTTCCTAGAATATCCTTCTCCTGGGAAGCTGCTTATTTTTGACCACCCCAAAACTCATGCACGTTATTCTTCAGATGTAGTGCCATATCTGTTCTGGTGATATGCTAGTCTTCCTGGCCAGGAGTGGTGGTGGTGGTGGTGATGATGATGATGATGATGATGATGGAAGTAACAAAAAAAAAAACACTAAATGAAAAGACATTTAGCATTTACTTTCTACCAGACACTCCTGAAAACACTTTGCATATATTGCTACTAATGTAGCCTCAAAACAACAACTTGATAAGGTACTATTACTTTCATCTCCAGTTTAGTGATAAGGAAATAGAGGCACAAGTAGGTTAAGTAAGTTGCCCAGGTACACACAACCAGAAGGGATGTGACCTGAATTCACACCAGGCAGCCTACCACTGCTGTCCATGCTCTTACCCACAAGGCTGGGCTGTGGCATGGAGGTGGCTGTATATCTTTGATGGGGTCTGATCTGATCTCTGTTAATTTTGCTGTTTCAGTGCCCAGAGAGGAATCTCATTTCCTTACTTCCGAGTTACAAAGAGGGTAGGCAGAGGCACAATTTCACACATGTGAGATGAAAATGACCACATTTTCAGAAGCATATAGTGGGGGCATGTGAGGTATTAATGGATGTATGTGTCAATTTCAGGGTTAAACAATGGTTTAGAACTCCTCATGATCATTAGAAGCATGAAATATGGGGATATTTTGGACATTTTGTCGGTTTGTGGAATAAGGCATGAGAGTGTTGAGTTTAGAAAGTTTCTCTCTATATGTGTGGAGAGAGAGCAAGACAGAGACAGAGACTGAGCAGAGACAGAGAAAGTCCACCCGAGGTAAATCTGTCTGCCATCCCTGAGCTGCTCTTAAATTCTGGCAGCTGATCCCAGTTAAAGGCAAAAATACCTTAGGAGGATAAAGGAAACTTTCTAGTCTGTACCCGGAAATGTCAGCATTTTTGAGTGATAGAGAGAACTTTGTTTATATAGTAGATTTGGGGTCTGTCCCCCAATAACAGCAATATAAAACCTTTGCACTATGTTTTTCAGTGAAGTTTCATTTCGTTTTTCTGATACCTTGTTTTTCCCCTAGGGAAAGAAAAAAAGAGAGAGGAAATGAAGGGGCACCGTTTTATTCCTATAGTACCCTAACACAATTTTCCCATTAGGTTATGTGGAATTGAAATTATATTTGCCCAAAGAAAATTGAAGAAAATGCAAAACTCATTACAAAGAATGTGAATATTAAAAATGGAAATAATGATACTAACCTGGAATTGCTGAAACCATGAACTTCATAATCATTAATGTCCTGTGTTTCGGATGGTATGTGTTATTGCCTTTCTGAGGCAGAGCCTTATAAGACACAATGATGGAGCTGACTGCTTAGTCTTTCCGAATGGTTTGCATGTAAACCTCTTCTTTCAGCTTATAGCTACTGTTACTGTTTACAGAACCCATTCGTCTCTCCTTTTTAGCATTAGGGTTTTTTTTTTTTATTTACCCTAAAACCCATTGTATTAAACATATTCTTAATTGCTACTTGCCATGTTGATCTCTTTGTGGTTGATTTCAAGTATTCCCATCAATGGACAGTTGTTTGTTTTGTTTTGTTTATGGAAAAGTGCCTGAACTCTGTAATTATAGGGAAGGTTAGAATACTTTCCTTTAAATAAAACTGTTTCTGTTACACAGTCTTTCAGCTTCTCACCCCTAAATAAAAAATGTATTAATGTGTAATGCATCACACTATTTCATGGTGGGTTTAGGAATACACTCAATTTCTTTACCATCTATGAGACCCCAAATTACCTATATCTAAGTAATATTCCTCCGATCCTCTGTAGCACTGAATTTTCAAAGCTATAATTACAGGTTAATATAATTTTCTTTTACCAATGATAGTTTTAAAGGAAGATTTAATTTTACAAGTTTTCAAAGTGTTGGAGGCTTTATTTTCAAAGTCACACTTTATCATAGAGTTTCAGTTTCTGTTTTTGAGGACATAAATATAAAGAATGAAGACAAAAGTTGTCTCTCCTCTTAAACTTTTTGACCCAAGTATTATCTTTCCCCAAGATATAGCTGTACAATTTCATTAATAGTAATATTCCAAGTCACAGAATATGTAAAAGTCATCTGCATGGTGTTGGATATTTCTAGGAGTACATGTTTTCATTGTTCTTCCACAAGCAATTCTTACACTCCTAATATTATTTTTCTTATATTCTGCATACTTACAAACAGTAACAACACTTTTACGGTTTCTTTCAAGAAAACAAAATCATCTCTTGAACTTAGTAACTTTTATTCAAAATTTTGGAGGTCAGAGATAGTTAAGATCATGTGGACAAAGCCTTTTGTAATCTTACCCTTCCACCCCAGGTGGCTTCCTGAGCTCCACATTTTTTTTTTTCTGTTATGGGGAGAAACAAAGCTTTACCCATTTCTTATTCCCTAACACAAATGTCCCAACTTGTCAGTATGCTCTAAGAACAAAAGACTTTCCATTATCAGTGCTTCACTTTTTACCAAAAGAATTGTAGTTACAGATTCTAAATTATTTTTTCTTCCTGTTACTCATAACACTTACTCTGATTATATATTTAGAATTATGTGATCAAACCAATTCTCCTTTTGTCTATGCTTTTAAGAGATCAAAGCTAAAAACACTTTCTTAATCCATGCTTATATATATATGTAGTTTTTATTAAAAAACTTTTTTAACGTTTATTTATTTTTGAGAGACAGAGACAGAGAATGAGCAGGGGAGGGACAGAGAGAAAGGGAAACACAGAATCTGAAGGAGGCTCCAGGCTCTGAGCTGTCAGCACTGAGCCGGATATGGGGCTCAAACCCATGAGTTGGGCGCCTGGGTAGCTCAGTCGATTAAGCGTCCAACTTTAGCTCAGGTCATGATCTCACAGATGGTGAGTTCGAGACCCATGTTGGGCTTTGGGCTGACAGCTCAGAGACTGGAGCCTGCTTCAGATTCTGTGTCTCCCTCTCTCTCTGCCACTTCCCCGCTCACACTCTGTCTCTCTCTCTCCCCTTCAAAAATAAATAAACATTTTTTTTTAATTTAAAAAGCAAACAAACCAATGAGCCATGAGATCATGGCTTGAGCCAATGTCAGATGCTTAACCTATCAGGCCACCAGGCACCCCAGATATTTATATTTTCATCTTCATCCTGCTTTATTACAAGATTCCTATGATTTTACTCTCTTCTAACTTGCTTTATTTTTTTTTATTTTATGCAGCTCAAATACTTTTTTTAAAACTAATGGATAAATAATTTTTGTTTTTGTGTATGTATGTATATATATGTTGGAATATATATATATCCAAGAACTTTTTTTTAATTTTCTCTTATATAGGTTGCAATGTTATTCATGCTACCTGATCACTGTGAATCCTCTAATGCTATTTCAGTTTTCATTTTAGGGAAAGTTTGTAAAAAGTATTTAGGAGCTCAGTGTGACACCTTGTTTATAAGTAAACTCAGACTCCTAAAAGAACTGGGATTAATGTATATGAGATTTTCCATTTGTCCTGGAACTTCCAAGGTCCATTACACTTCTTAGTTGGCTACAATGACTCAAGGCCAAGATCAGATTAAGAGAGTGACATCAGCAAGGAGTTTTCTACCTTCTTCTCAACAAAAACACATTGATTTTGACAATCATTCACACACAAGAATACTTCTGTGGGAGTGAGAGAGCCTAGCAGAAAAGTTCTACTACACCACTGGAGCAAAACAGTCTGAAATAGGATGTTGGACAGAGTAAGAGGAGCAGTTTCACTGTAGTCCCATTAGCTCTACTCCCAGGTGGTACAGCTCAGTGCGAAGAGGGATGCCTTGACCCATGATTCCTCCTCCAGGGAAAAGTGAGAGTATGTGAGTGAGTGCCCTGCTTCCTCATGTGTGTGGAATGCTGCCAAAGAGGCCCAGTTCTTTCTCACCTGATTCAGAATACTGAGATCATCCACATGACTAACAGGCAGGGAGAGTTTGGGACTATAGCAGGAAGAGCTCAGAATACATCAAAGACATGTGGCCCATCCTGCTTCATGTACTCCATGAGGAAGCCTTCCCACGAGCAGCTGGGATGCTTCACCTACAGATAGTCTCCTACACCAAATGACCCACAGGCATTTTCAATGTTCTGCATGCCTCACTCGCACCCACACACACATATCCCATGGCTGGCTCCCTGTGCAGGCCCCAGAGGGCAATGAATATTCTCCTTTGTAGACAGCTAGTGAATATGCACAGAAAGCTGGTTCAATTCAGTGGGATTTGGAGAAAACACACAAACTTGAGATAGAGAAAGCAAATGGGAGGCTGTGAGCACCCACCTTGGCTTTGCAATATCAAGAGAAGAAATACAATCTTAACCAAAAAAAATGTTAATGTTTATTTATTTTCAAGAGACAGAGAGACAGAGCATGAGCAGGAGAAGGGTGGAGAGAGGGAGACACAAAATCCAAAGCAGGCTCCAATCTGAACTGTTAGCACAGAGTCCAATGTGGGGCTCAAACCTACAAACTGTGAAATCATAACCTGAATTGAAGTCGGATGCTCAACTGACTGAACCACCCAGGCACCCCAGAAATACAATCTTAAGAATCATCCCTATACCATGCTGTGAATCCATAGAAAAGGTCTTAGAAAGCCTTAGAATCTCTAGAAGGGATGACAGGTGAAGACATTCCTCTCTGGAAGCTAGTCAGTAAGGAAGACAGGAAGAAGTGACTGCTTCTCTACCTATGAAGACAGCAATGTAAGACTTCAAGGAACATGAAAATTCAAGGAAGCATGATACCATCAAAGGAATACAATAATTTTTCAGTGACTTGCTCCAAAGAAATGGATATCTATAATATGTTAGACATGGAATTTGAAATAGTTGTTTTAAGAAAGCTAAGGGAACTACAAGAAAACACAAAAAGATGACAAAATCAGGGAAACAATACAAGAACAAGATGAGAAGTTTAACAGAGAACTAGAAATAATAAGAAAGAACCAAACAAATTCTGGAGCTGAATACAATGAATGAAATGAAAAATGGAATAGGGAGTGTGGACAGTAGACTTGATTAAGCAGCAGAAAGCATGTGTGAACTCAAAGACAAGTCATTTGAAATTATCTAGTCAGATAACAAAGGAAAAAAGAATGAAGAAGAGTGAAGAATGTGATTTGTGGGATAGCATCAAGTGAAAGAATTTACACACTGTGGAAGTTCCAGAAGGAGAAGAGATGGAAAAAGGGGCAGAAAGATTACCTAAAGAAATAATGGCTGAGAATTGCCCAAATCTTGGGAGAGATGTAGTCCACATTCATGAAGCAGTCCTTCTATAAGAGGAGTTAACAAGGCTAGAAAGAAGTGGGAGTGAGATGGTGGATGGGTGTAGGTGGCATGATTGAAAACCTGGGCTGAAAACATTTTTCTCTCCAGTTAGCTGATTCTCAGAAGGGGCCATTAAGGCAAGTCATTCTGCATTTCAGTGCTTGCTGAAACTTCAGGGCAAGACAAAGTTTGAGGACCTGAAAAGTTGGAGAGGAGCCTGAACTAAAGTTTGATCAAGTCAAATTATTGGGTATTCATCTTGGTCAATGAAAACAAATAGTCCAGCTAATCATTTATGAGGTGAGAACAGGAATTTGAAAGGCCTACGTGAGGTCTTGTCATAGACAAGCAGGGGAGGCACCTGTGAGCCTTATCAAAAGTCATATGTGGAAGTGTGGCTTGTTGCAGTAAGTTGTTTCCCAGAACACAATAGTATGGAGGACTTCTTAACTGCCACTCTTTTTCAGAGGCACAGGTCTCAGGTGAAGTTGAACATTATCAGAGGTTATTGGAATATAGAATTTTCTGCAAGGAAATGGATCAGACTTCTAAATTGTGGGAGAAATGGTATTTCCAAAGAGACCACAAGTCTAACTTTTAAAAAATCCCCTTTGAATCATGAAACTTTAAAACAACTCTTGATATCTCATATTTTCATGGGTAAGAAACAGCCTGCAGGAATTGTACGGTTTCCAAGTTGTGCATTGGTCCCAATTTCCACTACAAATATGGCCATGGAGGATAATGGATGAGGAAAAAAACTCATGTTGTTCCAAGCTTGAGTCCATGGAGAATATGAACAGGTCTAAGGATTTTGGGATACTTAAGGAACTACCTCAAGGTAGGGGGCCTTTACAGTTGCTATCAATATAATCTTCCTTTTTTTAAATATTTTTTTTTCATTGTGAGTATCCTGCATCTCCTCTATTTGCCAGAGTCCAGCTCTGGCCATCCTCCAGGGCTCCCTGAAGGATGGGCGATGTCAGCAAGGGAGGGAGTGAGAGACCCCCGAGATTCTTTCTGATCACCCAGCAGGCCTCTCTGCCCTGTCAGGGATTTTTTTTGTCTTTATTTATAGGTCAAATGTTAACATGGCATCAGAAAATGGAGTTTTTACAATGGATAGTTCTCTGTGATAAGATGTTTTGGAAAATGTACAGAAACAGGTTTTATAGAAGTATTCTTACAGAACTGTCCCAATTATAGTGAGGTTGAGTAACCAAGAAAATAACAGGGTGTTCTTAGTGCAAAACAGGATAACATACACATTTTAATAACCCTAAGATTAAGTCATAGGTTTGTAGATACTCTTATCCATCCTCATCACAGCTACCAGTGTTTGTGGAATGTAGGCCTTTAGGGAAGGGATTGCTATACATCATCAATTAGCAAAGGTATATGTGGTAACTTATGTTCTGCTCTTATCTGTTCTTTCTCTCTTAGTTAGGCTCTTTGTCTCTAGGCAAGACTTGATTTTCCAGTTATATTCTTTATGGTACCAGAGAGCCAACCATACATTTAGAGTTTAGCTCATATCCAGTACATAGAATAGCCTCTTCGAGTGCATTTACTTTTGTGTCTAGTTTTATGATTTCTTGAATAGCCAGGGCATAAGAGACATTTTTAGTTAGCTGATTTACATGTTGAGCTGTATAAACATCTTGGACTAACGCAATGGTAGAAACAGAATTGTACACTTAAAGGTCAGTCTTTTATGAGTAAGGGTCATTAGCTTGTTCATAGATCAAGGGAAGTATCGAGGGAAATAGGTCTTGCTGGAGACACGAAGTCTGTTCCCATAATCAAAAGAAGAATCAAAAGAAGAAGTTCCCACAATAAGTTCCTTCACAAGGTGCAATCATCATACCAGGGCCAGAATAAGGGGACAAGTCACTCCTGATACTGATCAACAAGGTACCTTGGGGGTCAGTGCTCAAGCAGAAATAATTGAGTGGGGGTAGATATTGGTCATCATCTGATTGGCCAGAGACTTTGCAAATTTGCTTTAACCTTACCAGAAGCTTTCTTGACTAGTGGGCTCAGAATGGCTCCTAACATCTATTCTTTTTTTTTTTAATGTTTTATTTATTTCTGAGAGACAGAGACAGAGAGAGAGAGAAAGAGAGAGAGCATGAACGGGGAAGGGTCAGAGAGAGAGGGAGATACAGAGTCTGAAACAGGCTCCAGGCTCTGAGCTAGCTGTCAGCACAGAACCCAATGTGGGGCTCGAACCCATGAACCATGAGATCATGACTTGAGCCAAAGTTGGACGCTTAACCGACTGAGCCAAGCAGGCACCCCTCCTCTATTCTTATTTAATGATAAATCCATGGAAAGTTGCAGATAACTTGTTCTTTTAGTTCTTAGGCTACTGGACCTTGAGAAGGTAAGTCTAGACATTATGGTAAGGACTGTGCAACTCCTGAAGATCCTGGACTTTGAGCTGGATGGTGGGACAGGAATGGATTGCCTCCATTGGGGATATGGGGAGTATGTTCTGTGTTTGAGAGGAAAGGCATGGATAGTTGAGAAGAGAAGCTGGCTATGGCAAATATAACTTGCTTTCAACTATAGACTCTTCTATAGAGTCTGTTGCTAGAAAATGACTTCTCAGCTGGGGATTCTTCTTTCCACTACTTCCTTTACATGTAACTGGTCTCAAATGACTCTGACCAATGTAATATGAATCTCTAAAATAAAGTAAAGCAATTTCCTTTCCAAAAACTAGAGTATCCCAATATACAAAACTTGAAAATAAATGAAATAAAACAAGCTGCTTTGGAGATGTGTACTAAAGGCAGAAGGAGAAGGGAAAGGGGCTAATATATATCCAGAATCTACTAGATAACAGTTGCTGGATCACATACTTTAGTGACATCTCCTTTAAGCTGCACCAAAACTTATACAGCTCAGAAAGTCTAGACTCAGAGAAGTTAATAACTTGCTCAAGGTCAAAATAGTACTAAAAAGTAGAATCAGTTTTCAAACTCAAATACATTGGATCTTTTGACAACACCACACTGCCTGCAGCTAAAAATTTCTAACAATCATATACAGTATTTCTTCTCTATAATTGTCATCATCTTTATCATCATCATCATCATCATCATCATCATCAATAGCTGATTATCATCACTATTGTTGCCATCCCAAGTAGCATTTATGGTGCACCTGTTGTGTGACCAGAACTGAACTAAGTACTCACCATGCACTATCTCTAACCCTTATTATCAAGCATATTTTTATCTCACTTATTATTTACTGAGCCCCTATTATATACTACTCCAGATGCTTGGCATAGATTATCTCCAGACTTCACAGCAACCCTCTGACTGAATTAGTTATTATTACTTTTTCCCTGAAGCAGAAACAGGTTCAGAGAGATTAAGAAACCAAACAGAGTTCACATACTCTGAAGCAGAGTTCCACTTGGGTTTTTGGCATAGAGCCAAAATAGTATTCATATTCCTCAATATGTATAGTATAGTTTTTCAGAATCTTCATATACTGCACTATTTGATCCCCATAAAAATTATTTTTTTAACCATAAAAATTCTTTTTTTTATGTTTTTTAAAAAGTTTATTTATTTATTTTGAAAGAGAGCAAAATAGCACACAATTATGGGAGGGGCAGAAAGAGAGAGAGAGAGCGAGAATCCCAAGCAGGCTCCACATTGTCAGCATAAAGCCAGATGTGGGGCTCAAACTCATGAACTACAAGAGCATGACCTCAGCTGAGACCAAAAGTCAAACATTTTACCAACTGAGCCACCCCAGATGCCCCCACAAGGCCTACTTACAATGGCAGCCTTTACCACTTGAACAATGGTCCTATTGTTCACACACACACTTGAAAATGGTAACCAACATGCCCTGCTGGCCAGAATTTTGAAGCTTAGCTTTGTTTCTCTGGTTTAAAAAGAAGATAACTTTTTTAAAACATCATTTTACTCTCTTCTCTATAACAGACATAGCTCAATTTAATTGTTGCTTTTGGGAAGGGGTTTTAAATTAAAGATTACTAATTTTGCTCAGATGTCAAGGTTGTAGTAAAATTAGATATGACAGAAGGGAAGTATGCTTTTCACTCTCACAAAAAAAATTTTTTTTTTTTTTTGTTTTTGGGCTTTTTGCTATTGACTCCCGCTCCTTGCCACCCTATTCGATGATCCTTGGAGGCTGAGAAGGCTGTGGGATGAGCTTAGTGTATACCCTGGACTAGAAGTGTAAGGGTGTGAGGCCTCTAGCTCACCTTGCTCCCAACCAACTCTGAAACAAACTGTTGCTTCCTTCCTCAAATTTTTACTTATGGTTTGATACTGAACTTCTCTGCACTGACAGTCAGATAAAGCATGAGCTTAGAAGTGGTGATGGTGAGAAGGGGCAATTATACATCCTTACTTGGTACCATTTATGTATGTGAATTTTTATATGACGATCCGGAGCCAAACAGGGCTTCCCTTCACCCTTAAGAATGGGGAGGTTGAAGAGAAGAACCATTCTACTTTTTAGGGCCCTAGGAATAAGGCATATTGATGATAAATCTTCAGGGGGCTGCCAGTTACAGGTTTAATTTCTGCAAATGTGTGTATCTGTTTGGAATGCATTGTTACCATATATTCCTAACTAACCACATTTGTGTCAGCTCAGTGGTATGAAACTACAAGGGCAAATTCAGAAAGTCCAGTCTATGCCGGCCTGGTCAGAATGTATGAGCATGGTGATCAAAGTTATCAAGGGAGCCCACAGTCCCAACAAATTATTGTTAGAAACGATGTGGATGGCACAGTAATTCCAGGGAAAAAGAACTCCTCATAGGAACAAATTTGTACTAATTTTGTAGCCCCTCCCAGTCAGATGGGAAATGGGGCATTGCAAATCTATTCCTTTCCATCCCTAGAAAAGGGAGGGATGAACATCATGTGTGGGGATGGGGGAGACAGACAATGAGCACAACAATAAAGGCAGCCCCTGGTCTGGAACACCAATGCCATAAATTCACAAGTAAAGCATTATTAAAAATTTCCAGCCCCATAAATGCTGCCATTAATCACTTTCAAATTAACCTGATGTGAGTTAAATTATTGCAAGTTCCTGTGTAAATTAAATCATTATTAGTTGCAGGCTTCTTTTTTTTTTCTTTTTTTTTTTCTTTTCTGTACAGGCAGCCGCTGAGAAGTAAAAAAGATGGGGAGGCCTACTGGTTTCAATTTACAAAAGAAGGTTTGGGGGGAAAAGATTTTTGCTTGATTACAAGAGCAAAACCGCTCTTGTATATATATATCACAATATTTATATATATATATCACAAATATAATATCACAATAATTGTAGCCATATATCATAACATGTCATAAGTCCAGGACAAGGCTCAGCCGCCTTTCGTAAGCGGCTGCCAAAAAGGCAAGAGAAGCAAGTGAATGAGGTAATGGATTTCTTTCCGCTCATTCCACTAGAGAGCAGTGTTCTTTTGTACAAATCAGGTAGGTTGTTTTCTGCAAGGAACCTGGGAGGAAAATCTACATTAAGAGAAGGATTTTTTACGTAGCCACAGAAACACCTCTCCCTTGCTATAAAGCTATGCATTTTGAACAAAAGGTTAAGACGGTAGTTTCCAGCAAAGGTCACTCTTATTCTGGTAGGTGTATTTCTAATACTACCATCATTTCATATGGAAAAGGTGTTGGCTGTTTAAAAATAGAGCATGTAAACTATCTTTTACATCTTACAGTAAACTTTGTCAGATAGCATTCTCTTGCCGAAAGGGACCTGTCAGTAAGCCAATTGGAGATATCTTTCTATGTAAAACAGCGATGTAAATAATTAAAAAAAAAAATACCTATAACATTTCAGGAAACAATACACAACTCTGTCAGGAAGAGGAATAAAGGCAGATAAAAGGAAGACGGAAGAGAAGGAATACAAGTGTGTTCTGAAAAGTTTTCTGACCCTTTGTTTTATTTATTAACTCATTATACGGCCAGTACCTTTACTGCTATTGTTGAGAACAGCAAGTTTGCGTGAAAGGCATTTGTTGGCGTCTTGGAGAGAAAATATTCTGTCGGAGGCAATTTGGCTACAACTCCTTGATGGATCAGTTGACATTCCAAGAAGCCCAAGGCCACACTAACAATAGTTGAAGTGTGCCTCCTCACTTCACGTTGTGTAAATATATTTCTAACCCTTCCATCTCAAGCACATGGAAACAGGCAAAGCAAAACCAGTGAGTTTATGGATATGTGTGTCTGTAACTGGCTGCCTCTCTTGTTCAATAAGAATTAAATTACTGGGTAATTTTGGTTTCTTCTAGAAGGAAATGAATATGCTCTTAAGTATTTAGAATCACTAGAGAGCCTTTTAGGCATTCCTGGATACAAATCAATGTCACCTGAAGTGTGGTTTCCTTATGCATTCAGCCCCATTTTTTTCCATTTGCTTTTACTATTATTTTTTTTTCGATACACCACATCACTTTGCTATTTCCACAGTGTTCCTAAACACACTGAACAATATAGTTGTAGGCAAAAATATCTTGGGAGAAAATAAATGGGGAAGAATCGGAGGCCTGACAAATACCAATAGCAAAGGCTCTTCAGAGTATTCACAATGTTAATTTAGAGAAATTGGAGCATATAAAGTGTCAAGTTTGACATCAGCAGACGTTGGGATTTATGTGGGCCTGCTCATCTTTGCCAGGGGGCTGTACTTTTTGACACAGTAGATGTAGGGAATTTAATATTCCTTGACCAAAATAAGCTTGGGCTTCCTGAATTACAAATCCAGGTATCTTGAAGAATCGTGCTACACATAAGATCTGGCACATAGGCGATGCTGAATAAACAGGACGGAATGCCTGAGTGATTGAATGCAGAGAGAAAGTAATAAACCCCTCCATTCCAATCTGGTTTAATGCCAAATGCTTAGGATTCAGCTACAATAAGAACTTTGCTTATATCACAAAAACCCACAAATCTAATAATTAGGTGTCAAGAATAGTAACAGAGGACTTCACAGGGGTTCTATAGACAGATAGACCTGAGTTTGAATCATGACTCCACCACGTGTTTCACGTGTCACATGGTGCAAAGCTTGCTAAGCCTCACCCTGAGTATTTACACAAACAGCAGTATTACTAATTCTTCCCTTCCAAAAACTGTATGTGGATGAATGATAGGTAACTTTGCTTTGCCCAAAACAGACTCTTGAAAATGGAAGAAACTATATCTAAATAATGGGTCACCCGGCCAAGAGGCGTTATCTCTCACTTTTAAATGAAACCTTCTGATTAGTCAATAATCTTAATAACCCAGGGCAAATGCTGAAAAGACTCAAATTCTTTGGCCGCAAACACATTTTTGCTCCTCCTGGGAAGAAAAGCCAGATAAATAAATAATTAGGTGAACATCTGATCTGAAATCTCTTGAATATCTCAGCCTGAGAGTAGAAGAAAACAGAGTGTTCTAAAAGTTTGTTGGATTTGGAATCAATGCTTTGAAGGGCATTTAACAAACTGTAAATGCATATACCCATTCGTGGCAGGGGGCAAGTTAGCAATGTGTTCAAAAGCCTTAGAAATATTCATAAACTTTGAGGTAGTAATTCTATTCCAAGGAATCCATCCCAGAGAAATAACAATCAGAGATAGGCAGTCAAAAGCTTACATACAAGACTGTTTCTAACATTTTTATAATAGTAAAAAATTGGATACAATTTAAATATCTAACAATAGGAGTATAGTTAAATATATTATGTATTTCCTTATAATAGTCTATTATGAAGCCATTAAAACTGTATTTTCAGATAATGTTTAATGACATGGTAAATGCTCAAATATAAATTTAAGTGAAAAAAGAAGATACAAAACTGAATTTACAATGTGATGCCAGTTTTGTAAAACTGAGTATTTCACATAATTATTTTGTTCAACATGTTTTAAGTATTAGCCAACCAAAATATTGTCAAGGTATAAAAAGTTGAGACAAATGAATTTCAAGTTTAAGAATTAAATACAGTTCTCTCTCTCTTTTCCTGTCTATCTCAAGCTCAGATTAATAATCATGTTCATAGTATGATATAGTTCATCTTTTCTTCCTTACTCGATTTGTTCTCCAAAATCTGACATAAGGATATATAACATTTATTGACAGTAACAAATAACAATTTTTTGTTTTGTTTTTTAAAATGCTTATTTATTTGTTGTTGAGAGAGAGAGAGAGTCGTGGGGGGGTGGCACAGAGGCAAAGAGAAAGGGAGACAGTCCCAAGCAGGCTCTGCACTTTAGCGCAGAATCTGATGCAGGCCTCGAGCTCATGAACGATAATATCATGACTTGAGCTGAAATCAAGAGTCTAGATCCTTAACAAACTGAGCCACCCCAGCACCCTCCAAATAACAAATTTTGTTTAGATTTTACTACGGAGGAACTGTAGTTTAAGTTACTGCCTTTCACTTTGCACCCCAATACTTAAGAAATCTGGGACGTGTTTGTCAGATTTTTGGATGGGCCCAAGCGTGAGTTAGATTTGTACTTCACCAGAATTTTCCGAGGGAGAAGAGCATATTCCAACGAAACTTCTGTGGACATATCTGACCAGCTATTTAATAGGACTCCATAGAAGTTTCTTTGCAAGGAGAATGCAGAAAACCTACTAGGATATGATAAAACTAAGAAGGAGCTAGATACTTTTAGTCACCCTGAATCCTTTCTGGGGCAAAAGGAGAGTGAGAGAGAATTATAGGTAAATGCTGGACATGATTCTTCCTTAAACTCTATAATTCATTTGGGCCCAAATGATACTTCTTTGGGATCCCTCCAATAGGTGGTTACATGCAAAAAAAAAAAAAAAAAAAAAGGCATTCTTCATTCCTCTATAACACTGATTCCCTGAAGACTTATAGAATCTATCAATGTAGAAATTGGTTTATCAGTGAGACTTTTCACTTGGGCCAGCAACCACTGGCAAAAATATGGGCTATTCCTAATACAAGAACACCAAGAAGCATTGTGCCTGCAAGAGAGTGAATATTTCCTTGAACATGTGTGGGGTACCCCACGAGGTGCTCCCATTTATAATGTGGGAGGGAGGTGATATGTATGCAGGTAGAGTTTCTGAGTGAAAAAGAAAAACAGAGCCAGGAAAATAAAATATATTTTGGTCCTATTTCCCTGGAAGCTATTTATCTTCAGATCAAAAGCTCAAGTTGTTTACCCAATCAAGGTTTTCACACTCTTCCACCTATGGGGACACTGAACTAGATCAGAGTCCTCAGGACTTGATCCAGAGCAAAACTGATGCAGAATTGGATTTTTAAGGAGAGTTGCAATGCGTATAATGAAATCAGAACGCCAGAGTGCTAGCCCTAATATCATACAGAATGTAGAATAGATAATATATTTCAACACATCTACAAATATACACAGCTAATTTCTTCTGCTCAAAAGTATTTGTTATACATCTGATTAACTCAGCATACCATCAGGGTTCATCTGACCCAGTTTTAGTTTCTGAGTTTTTTGTTTAGAATAGTTCTATTTATAAGTATTGATATTTCATGACTTGTATTATTTCTTAGGGACTTCCCGAAGAATAGATTTACATGTTTTATGAAGCTAGAATACAATTCACTGTGTTTCATACTTATCATTTGGATCTATTGGAAACTATCTTTAAGATACAAGTTCTTAGTGATTTCATTTTTTCCTATATCTTGAAACATTTTTGCATTTAAACATTCTAGGAATTATTTTCTCATTACTTGTCAATTATTTCCAGGTATACTTAAAAAGTAAATAATAAGCAAACAGAAGAATAATTAAGTCACCCAGAAGCATAGTAAATGTTGAAATAAATAATCAATATGTCATCCTTCAGTTTTCTTGGGCTCTTCAAAGTATGGCATCATCTTTTGAGATGGAATAAAAGGAGACTACAGACACCATCTTTGTAGTTTACTTTTAGTTTTAATTGAACACAATTTTGGAATCAGAATTTTCATGTTCTGTCCATAACGCAAAACAGAAGAAAACTTAAAAAGGAAAGTATTTCACAACTGCAAGATGATTCAGAAATCAAATGCAAACAGACAGAAGCACTCTATACTCTAATGATAATAGTGAAATTCGTCACATAAGCAGAATTTTCAGATTATAAACAATCACATGACAATATCTTAGATGAATTTCCTTAGGTTCAAAAATCAGTAAGTGAACAATAGATTTCTAAGGATGAAAAATAAATAGGGTTTTCTCATGGAGTTAGTCACCCAACAAAGAGCACAGTACCTTGCAATATTTGTGATTAAAAACTGAACCATCCCATTTTATTAAAAAGAGGTGTGGTAATATTCTTTTATCTGTTGCGTTGATGTGCCACACTTAACTCGATATAGCTTGTAAGCAGGCAAATGCTGAACACAGACAGGTATGTTTAAAAAGGAAAAAGAAAGTAATGTAGAAACTAAAAAAAAGTCATTGATCATTCTAAATAGTGTTTATACATATACACATTCTAAATAGAGTTTACAAATAGAACCGCAAATAGTTTGTAATTAGAGAGCCGGGATGATACAACCAAAGTTATATCATCCAAAAGTTTCAAAAATTATTTTTAAATATTGCACTTTGAAGATGTGAGAATTGCTGATAAGCTACTTCTTATTAGATGTGTATTTGAAATATAGAATATGTATCATAAGGTGGACACATCCCAGGTTCATGTCTGACTATTGATGAGAAATTACATTCAGAGAATGTTGTCCATTGTGGGGATATATAGTGTTAAAATCAAGAAATTATGAAATACAAACTTGAATTTACTGTGTTCAAATTCTCATGTAAATTTCTAAATGATTTTTGCTATCCCTCCCTTCTTACTGTTGTGACTTTTTGCACAATAATTCAAAACATATAAAAAATTAATTAAAAGAGTACATTGGATCCAGATGGTAAATGGCAATGACTGTTTTTCCTGGCATGTGAACACGAGGCTTCAGCATGAGGTCTACAAGTAGTTAGGTTCTTGAACTGGACCCAGGTGTGATGCCAGACTAGGAATATTTCATGGCAAAGTTCTGGAAGTTAGTTTAAAGTAAGGCACATGTGGTAAAAATAAAATTTAGGGCCAAAATTACAATTACATAAAAGGTGATAATGTCTTAAGACAAACACAGCAGTAAATTTCATAAGCAATCTTCCCCTCTCCCTCTTTGCCTCCTCTTTCTTTCTGCTTCTATCTTCTCCTTCCTTTCCCTCCCTGTTGCTTCCTCTCCCTTCTTTTGTGAGTCTGGATTAATTTAGAAACTGCTGAAAGAACATCTAAATGGCTGTCCCCACTTTATTCCAATTATGGATCAAGAGAAAAAATGTTGGCTGTCTCTCAAGGAAAGCCAGTCCACTGAACTCTTCCAGAAAACTTTCCATACTCAAGGGACTTATATGGTTTCAGAGAAAGGATTCTAAACAAGGAATAATTACCTTAATCTTAGCTAATATACTTTGCAGGACAGCATTTTCATAATGTTGATTGCTGCAAATGAGTGATTTAGTCTGCGTATATTCACTGAGAAGCTACTATATGCCAGACACTGGAAATACAAAAACAAATAAGAAATGAGCCCTCCTGTCAATGAGGAATGGATTCAGATAGTAAGCAATTACAGTAAGTCAAGACCAAAGAAAGCAACAAAAGGCATAAGGGTGAAAACACAGAAAACAAAACTGAGTGCATTCCCAGGGATGAGAACAAAGAGCTCTGTCGAAGCAGTACGAACAAAAAGTAGCTTGAGTTTAAACTTTAATTTTCAAACATTTCCCACATTTTCTGCTTATTTCATAGGTAAGCAAATAAGATTTGTTTCCTCTGTGACAATAAATTATCGGACGTAGTTATCACAAGTTAAGCTATCTATGACCTCAAATCCTTCCCATTGTTTCAAGTGCACGTGGTTGAAGAGCCCTTTGGCAAGGCAGCTAAGTGAGAATAGTGCCTTAATTTTGGACTAACCTTTTGCCCAACCAAACTAATATTTCTTGCCAATGGCCTGAATCTCAATCCAAAGGGCCATAATGTCATAAAATGGATGAAATGGATTTTTTCAGCTTACCCACCAGGGTAGTAAAAAATATATAAAATCTACATCCAAATGCACGCCATAAATTTCCATTGCTTTAGGGGCAAAATTAAAGCAGTTCTATTTCCTTTTTTATTCTGGATCACAGCCCTGGCTTTTTTTTTTCTTCCCCTTCCTCAAATGGACTTCCAACTCTCAAGGTCATTTTCTTTTTAAAAGTTATCCCAGTAACTTCTAGAATAGCTGTTCCCTGAGAATGCTCATTTTTTTTCCTTCCACTTAATTTACCCCCTCCACACCCACCCCTCAGGTCCCATATTTTCAGCAATGCAAATTGGGCAATTATTTACTTTTTGTTTGAGTTTAGAAAGCACATCTACAGGCACACAAATGCATTTTGGATCCCATTCATGCAGAAAAATTACTGGTAACTTGATGAATCTGCAAGTAATTTTACAAAAATGTTTAGTGAGTTTTGCCAAGGATGTCTGACCCCCGGCCTTGCTTCACTGATGTAAGTTTTTGAATGTTTAGCCTGATCAGTACCAGCTGTGAGTGCTTTGGTTGTGCATATCAGATGTTAAGCAAAGGAGAAAGGACAGCATACTCCAGTGCATGCTCATAGGTTTGTAAACTAGGACAGAAATAAGACTATAGTTAAAACTGAAGCATGTCTTTCATTCTGCTACACTCCTCTTTGCTCAGTTAAGCTATTTGATTGTACCCTAGTGTCACTTAAAATCTCTCTCAATCAGATGCTACTTAGACCAGAGAGAGTGGATATCTCTAATGAAGGATAAGCAGAATTCATTTAAAAATAATTTTGCTTACTAGAGATTTTTTAAACTACAATTTTAGTCCAAATTCCTCCATTAGAATTCTAAGGGAGAAACTAAAAACAATACAATATTAATAATGTAATTTCATTAGAGAGCAATAAGGAATCTACTCCAGGACACATTGTTTTAATAGCAGTTAAAATAGTTTAGCTTTTTTATTTCTGCTTTGAAAACTCATGGTGCTGGTGAAGGCATGGAATATTTTGAGTATATTTACATTCAGCCAAAAGGCCAACATGGCGATGACCCTAAAATCCATTTATAAAAGTGGAATTATGTATTCTATACTTCATTACATCTGAACATAAACTAGGACAAGTTTCGTGGTATCAGAACAACATACATTTGAAGGTGGGAAAGGCAGATATGGTTGCTAAAGACTGGCATTGGGAAAAAGACAGCAGTTAGGGCTTGGTAATAGAAGATCCATGAGAAAAAATGAAACAATAACAGCATTGTTCATAGTAGCCAAGAAATGGAAACAATTCAAGTGATAAGCTCAGTGATGAATGAAGAAATGAAATGTAGTATGTCCATATAGTAGAATATGATTCAGTTGTAAAAGAGGATGAAGTAGTGATACTTGTTACAACATGGATGAGCCTTGTAAAGGTTATGCTAAGTGAAAGAAGCCAGAAACAAAGGGATACATACTGGAGGGTTCTATTTATATGAAATATAAAAGTAGGCAATTCCATAGAGACATTAAGCGGAGTGGAGAATGACTCTTAATGGGTAAGTGATTTGTTTAGGGACGTTAAAGTGTTCTGGAGCTGATAGTGATGATACTTGCACAGTTTTGTAATAAATATAGTAAAGACCACTGAACTGGTACTTTTAGGGTAAATTTTATGCAATGTAAATTATGTCTCAGTTTTTAAAAATTGTGTGAGAAAAAAAAAAGAAAGCAACCTGTAATTTTGAGATATGAGATGCACATTTTAATGTGCTCTTTATTCTCTCCCTGTGAAACTCTGTATGTTAGAAAGCTTTATTGCATTATCCAGGTCTTTTAATGTTTCTTTCATATTTTCTACTTCTTTATCCTTCTCTCCTCCATTCTAGGTTGTCTTTTTTTTTTTATCTACTTTCTTGCTTATAAGTTTCCTTTTCATATGTGTATGATTTTCTCTTAAGCTTGCATATTAAGATTTGAGTTTTAATTATTAAAATTTTTCATTTTTAGATGTTATATTTGGGTCTTTTTCAAATTTGATTATTTTCTGTCAGTTTCTTAGCTATATATTCAGTACCCTTTTTGATTTCTTCAGTCATAAAAAAACAAATCTTTTTTTTAAGTTTATTTATTTTGAAGGGGGGTGGGGTAGAAGGGGAGAAAGAAAATCCCAAACAGACTCCATACTGTCAGCAAAGAGCCCAGACCAGGGGCTTAAACTCACAAACTGAGATCTTAACTTGAGCACAATCAAGAGTCTGATGTGTAACCTACCAAGTCCCCCAGGACCCTCCCAAAAAACTTTTTAATGATTTCTACTTGATAATTCCAATATATTCAAATTTTGTGAGAGCAATTCTTGAGTTTATTGCTTCAGTCAAATCTCATTCATAGTATCTTGTTTCTTCAATGGTGTCCTTTGTATATATGTGTAGGGAGGGAGGAGGAGGTGGAGATGTACTCCTTGAAACCTTATAGTAAAGTTTGAAAATTGCTCTTAAACATCACTTTTCCTTTAGGGATTTGGTTTTGCTTCTGTTAGGTGCATGGATAATAAGCAATCCAGAGTAATTTAAAACTAAAACCCCAATTTAAAGATTTTTCAGAACACCCGGATAACACCACTTGTAAACAACTGTGTGAGAGCTAAATATGGTTTATCAAGTGATAATTTTTTCTTTCACATTTTTTAATTCTTACCAGGAAAGAGTCTGAGACAGATATGCTCTCCTCTGTGTTTCCTTTTTATAAAATCATTTTTTTTTTTAGTAGAAAAGAAAGGGTCTCTTTTCAAGGATTCTGGCTTTATCTGGGATTTTATGACCTCACTTTATACAAACCCTAATTTTGTCTCTTGCTCCTTGTCTCCTGTGATGAGAAGATCCCAAAATAAAGTGAATTAAAATGAGAAATCT
The DNA here is from genome assembly GCF_003009895.1 of Hyaena hyaena. Taxonomy (NCBI): domain Eukaryota; kingdom Metazoa; phylum Chordata; class Mammalia; order Carnivora; family Hyaenidae; genus Hyaena; species Hyaena hyaena. The sequence continues at coordinate 110,383 of NW_024081593.1, forward strand.
CATTTATATAGGAATGTATATTGGAGCTTTATTTCCAATAGCCCCCAGTGAAAACAACCCAGATATCACTATCAATATATGAACATATTAGGATATATTTTATAGTAGAATATTCTCCAGCATGAATTACAAACAACAACAACAACTTATACACGAAATGATATTACTCCATCTCAAAACATACATTGCCTGAAAGAGACAAGATAAATTTGAAAGCAGGCGAAGCTAATCTAGAGTGATAGAAATCAGAACAGTGATTACAAATAGAGAGTTAGAATTAACCAAAAAAAATATGAGAAAACTTCTGTTATCTTTCCTAGAAACTCTTTTTATCTCAAGTGGGGTTACCTGGGTACATATGTATATACACATTTGACGAAACTCATCAAATCAAGCACTTCAGTTCTGTGCATTTAAGTTTATGTAAATTTTATCTCTGCAAAACAATGAAGAGTCTGTAGAAGAGGTAACAAACTAAATATTTGAATTTTGTGGATAAATGGAAGCAAAATAGGGTGCCTGATGACCTTTTACAATAGAAAAGGACAGAAAAGTCAGATGGATCAGTGGATAAAAATAAATTTTAGTTGTTTTTTTTTTTTTTTTTTCTGAGAGAGAGACACAGCTTGAGCAGGGGAGGGCCAGAGAGAGAGGGAGAGATACAGAATCGAAAGTAGGCTCCAGGCTCTGAGCTAGCTGTAAGCACAGAGCCCAACGCGGGGCTTGAACCCACGAACCGTGAGATCATGACCTGAGCCGAAGTCGGACGCTCAACCGACTGAGCCACCCAGGTGCCCCAAATTTTAGTTTATTTAATCTCAACTAAGGATTACAAATACCTGGCACTGGTATTTCCTTTTCCGCCACACAAGGTCAATATCCTTAATTTTTTCAACACTTTCTGTGTTTACTTTGACTCTAAATTATTTTTTCAAAACATTTTCCAGGAAACCATTGCCAATTCACAAATGAGATGGAAATTTTTAACCACTAATATTTTAAACAGCTACAAGTAACTTATGTATTAATTCTTTTTCCCTTGCAGCAAATCTATCGTTACATGCTGTTAATGCTACCTAAAAATTATATTTAAATTCTGAATACATTTTTCCCCATCCATTCCCACCATCACTGGATCAGCCATTGTTTTTTTGTGTCTACACTCTCAATTCTACCTTTCTCATAAGAACAAGAAGATTCTTTTAAAACATGTCCAGTAAGTGGCTTCCCACTTCCACTGGAGCCAGGCTGAACTCCGTCATTTTCAACACTGCACATATGCCTCAGTTTCCCTGTCTTGGCACTTACCATCCTTTGTGCTGAAAACACATTCCACGCTATCCTCATGGCATTCACTCCCTTCAAGTACCTATTCAAATCCCAACTTCCCGGAGAAGGATTTCCAAATCATCCTAGCTAAAACATTACATGGTCTTCCATCCCTTGTGTATAGTTGGACTCTGACTTTTTTTAAACATGTATCATGGCACATATGCGCGCACGCACACACACACACACGTACACACACTTGTCTCCCTCCACTTGAAAATAAAATGTGTGCACATAGGGAGTTTATCTGTTTGGTTCACAGACCTGTCTCCAGACACTAAAATATAGTAGTTATTCATTTATGTATTTCCAGAACCTGGAACAGAGGAGAGATTTCATAGATATTACTTCAACTAATATACTCAAGGAATCTATATTTTGGAGAAAATAAATAATGTCATATCCCTCAACTAGAGGACAAAAGAAAAAATTACTGTTCTACTTCCCTCCCATACTATAGTAGATCTGAAGACATCATTTTTGAAAGGAAAATATGGATTCTACAATATTACAAATTATGTATCTGTAGGACAAGTTATTTGATGCTCTACTCTTCTCTTTTTTCATTTTTTTTATTTCTGTGCTTCAGTTTTTATAACTTATATTGACCTAAATTCAGATTTACTGATACTTCATTCTGCTGTGTCAACCTATCATTAAATCTATTCAGAAATTTTTAACCTTAGACATTGCTTTTTTTAGTCATATCGTTTTCTTCTTTGTTTTTATTTCCTTGTTAAAAGTCTTTTCTTCAGCTATTGTATTTATCATTTAACATTTTGATATATTATTGTTATGTTGATGTTTTAAATTCTTTATATACTAATTCTAACCCCTGAGGCAACTATATGTCTATTTCTAATTCTTATTTTTGCTATTGGTTTTGGGTTATATTTTCTTGCTTCTTCTCATGTCTTGTAATTTATGGATGTATATTGGATATTACATATATTAAAAGACAAAGACTGAAATATTTTCCCCCCAGAAAGAACACACAACTTCATTTCTCTGTCAGCTGAGTGAGGAGATGAATACATATTGATTTACCCAGAAGCTGTGCTATTTCAGCAATGGGTTTGACATTTCAGTTTTTTTCATTATGTCTGGTTTTGAATGTTTTGAGGATGAGACCCATGTATGTATATTATAGACATATTATCCTAGCAGAACTTTGGGATCAAAGTGCAAGACTATGAAGACCTCTCTCCCTTTCCAATCTGTTCCCAGCATTCTACTACGAAGACATGGGAAATATTTCATGAGTGAGGTCTTATAGGTAGAAAGAACAGGCTGTGCCACATTCTAGCCAATCATTCCACTTACATGGCTGCTTAAAACCCTTCTAGATTCCTTCTGCCCCTGGTAGCTTGGCTTTTCCTCCTCTATGCCCACATTCAGAAAACGCCCCAGAGAAGAAAGAGCTAACATGCATCTAGTCAAGATCTCATTCTTTATTTCTCTTTACAGCTTAGTTTGTTTAAACCTTTTTATACCATTTAAATAGCATTTTTTTCTTATTATGAAGGAAACAATGGTTTTTTCCTGAATTTCTGCATTCTAACAGAAATTAAACTATGATAAATTTTTGAAAATGAGTACAGTACTGAGAAATTTGAGATATTTACTGAAGGAGACACTTCTCTCTTTCTTACCTGCTGTTTAGGCAGCAATTGCTAGGAAGAAAGATGATAAATAATGATTAGGAACCAAATTACCAAGAAAGAGACCAGGCTTTCAGCTTTTCCCCAAAATTTATAAAATAACCATGCTTGAAACCAGCTCTTTGAGAATAAGAGGTTTCATCTTTGAGAAAAAGGAAGGCTTATTTTTAAATTGAGTAGCTTAAGAATAAGCAGTAGAAAAAGAGTAAATAGGTAAGGACTATAAGTTTCCTACACTCTAGAAATAATAATGCCAAAAGGATTTCTAATAAAATTATAAATAATTATTTTCTTCAATGAGTGCTTGAATGGGAAGATATTTGACCTCTGCCACTAAATAAGAATATGACATTAAGGACATTGCCTGTATAGACTTCTGTAGGAATTAGATAGTCAGAACTCAGCATATATAAAGAAATATTCTATTTCCTCACTTCTAAGGCGCCATTCATTTAATAACATTTTGTGAGGGTAAAACATGAGAAATACTTTCATATCAAATATACACATTAATTGTAAGTTGTTTCCTAATTCAAGTATCTAAAATGAGGAAACAACATTTCATTCAAGAAATTGCTTTTATATATTCTTCCTTCCATTTTTTGCTGTAATTTTCTATTGGTGAAGAATGATGGGATTTCTGAAAAGAAAGAAAAGGAAAGAACTATGGTTTCAAATAGGTAATTATCATTAATAGATTGAATCATAAATGTAACTCTACACCACCTTTCCCCCCAGTGGAAAGAAGAAAGTAGAGTTACATTGAACACTTAAATTTATGTCACAGAAAAGTTGAAGACCCACTTTCTTTTACAAATTCTACCTTAATTGTATTTGAATGCCAATTCCACAACACTTTTTTAGAGAGTAAATGCGACAAAATTCACTTAGTGGTTACCAAACTTACTTGGTTACTAACATAATTTTTTGCTTAAGTGACAAGCTGTATTTAACAGAAAAAGAGCAGCAACTTGGAGCAAAGCAATGTAAGTAATACAAAGAACAAAGAGGAGAAACTCAAAGGTCTCATCTGAGGAGTAATCATAAAATTGCTGATATATTAAACAGAAATATCAGTTTAAATTTAGTTTAAATTTCCTAAAATTCCATTTTGTGTGAGCTATTTTGAATTTAGTATTTTTAAAAAGATTGATCTAGAATGAAAACCTATCAAACACTTAATGAATTGTTCACTTTTATTCTTAATGTCTTGCATTCCATCTTCACTATAAATAAAACGTAGCCTATGTTAATGACATTTCAAACTAGGAGAGGTACAAACTCTATCTGTCTATCTATCCAGCTGTCTGTCTATCTATCTATCTATCTATCTTGGCCTTTCAGATATGTCTTTTACCTAAGGTATATATAGTCTGGAAGAAAAAAATAACGTTTAGCTAATGTTTTCCTTATCACATTTAGTATGAAGGACAATTATCTAGAAAAATCCGAAAGGAATAAAACAGGAAAATTAAAATGGACTTGACCAAAGAAAATACGACTGACCAAGAGGAAAAATATTTTATGTATCTCTTACAGAATTGATCAAAACCAAATGACTGGAATTTTCAAATTTGGAATGTGGAAAACCCCATTATCTCCTTTAATTTTATGGATCATGGTAGAGAAGAACAATGCTTTATCTAGTGTATCTCAGCCATTGAAAAATGAAACAAAACAAAAGCTCTGGTTAGGTAAATAATTTGGAAACAATTCCATACTATAAAAAGTCCAATTTATTCCACATGCCAACCCAAAGTAGGACCTGCACATGACTCTATTAGGTATAGAGGAAGTGACTTGATTAATTATGAATTGTTATTTATTATCATGCATAGGATAAATGGATAGAAAATTCTTTAATAAATAATCTCAGGGGAGAGAGGAGTCATTTCTGTGGCCCTACTTGGGTCAAAAGGCAATAGCAAAACTCGAGGAATGATTTGACTGAGAGTTTAATGAAACAAATTTCCTTTAGAAATATATCCTTCAGGGGAGCCTGGGTAGCTGAGTCGGTTAAGCTTCAGACTTCGGGCGGATCAGGTCATGATCTCACGGTTCCTTCGTTCGAGCCCCGCCTCGGGCTCTGTGCTGACAGCTAGCTCAGAGCCTGGAGCCTGCTTCAGATTCTGTGTCTCCCTCTCTCTCTGGCCCTCCCCTGCTCACGCTGTCTCTCTTCTCTCTCGCAGAAATAAATAAAACATCAAAAAAATAAAAAATAAAAAAAAAGAAACATGTCCTCAGAAAGGACTTTCCATAACATGGGAGCCAATTTAATAAGGCACTGGAAAGAAATCTTAAAATCATCAGTACAATTTATTGTTTTCAAATAAATTAAAAAAAAGAAAATCACTCATTTTACCATAATTTAATCATTAGGAGTCTCTTGAGGAAAATGAATGAAAAGTTATACATTTCTGATAAAGGAACGCTATTTGCCCATACATTCCGAGTGTTATGATTACAGCAGCAGTAACTGCCTTGAGAAGAGATTGTAGTGAAGCAGATAATACAGCTCATTGAACTATGCGATCCATAGTTCCATAGAGAGTACATACACCTGGTAAAGCTCTTTCTGCGATTATATACCTGACATTTTGGGCTCACTAGTTAAGAAAAGACTCTTGAGTAAAGCAAAGAAAAAACAACAAAACCACATTTTCCGCCCTTACACTAGGAAACCACTTTTCAAACCCTAGATTCCTTTCTCTGCCTAAAATACTTACTCAAACATTTTATATGACCACTACTCAAAAATGGATAGTAAGTATAGCATTAAGTGCTATACACTATTACTAAGTGAGTAGAATAGTAACTATTCATAACCAATGTTGATTAAAAAATAATAATTCTCTCTCCACTATCCAGGTACTGCTAAAGAAAATGCCCAAAATCTGGAGTAATGTTTTTATGAATGAGTATGTTTCCAATACAACCTGATACTTGATAATTATAAAACTACTATTTTAAGTTTCAGAAATATGACACACTAAATTGCAACAGTGATTATATTAACATACCTGAAGATTTTTAAATTACTGAAAAAGTTAACTAGTACAGCCATCCATTTCCCTTTGATTTACCAAATTCATACTAAACAATACATGAACACAAGTATGTACCGAAGACTTCAACTTCAACTTCAAAATATCTAACTGCACAATTTTTGTGTTAAGCTGGTGGACTTCTGCATGCAAATATCTGATTATACATTTGTAAATATGGATAGGTTGGGAGACAAGAATGAAAAATAGAACAAGCAAGAAATAAACAAAAAATCATTATATTCTATATATACTCTATAGAGCCTTCAATAACCTCAATAACCTTTCTACTAATGAATGGAGTGTATCTGATGAAATTCCCCTTTGGACATTTTTCAGATATTAAATTTTGAAATGACATATCTTGCAAACAAAAGTAGAAGCAATTTTACCCTATTAACAGCTTGAAAATTCATACAATGAAAATAGAAAGAAAGTAAAATGAGGTTAAAGAGAAAGCTAATTAGAATTTGGAGGTTTGCTGGGTTAATATCTAGTCTGAGTAGACCTAGCTTTGATGATTTACATACCTTGTAGCTTAGCCTTAACATTAGCCTGCACTTAAGCAGCTTGCTGAATAAAGCTGTCTCTCTCAGAGTGCTATACAGACGCACATTACAATGCCACAACATTGCGTAGGGGAAAAAAAGAAGAAAAAAAAAACACACTCAGAACTTTTGTAAATCCTGTGTGTTCAGATTGTAATCAAAATTAAAATAAGAGAAGAAGCTGTAGAAAAGGAGGAAACACTTGAAGAATCAGCTACACATAGAACAGCCTCTCAGAACTTGTTTACCTGGTAACGGCATAGCCCAGAAATATGCTCTACTGTATTTGTTGAGTTGCTTTTGTTTGGTACACTCTGAATGAAATTTTGCAATAATTATAAACTGATCAGGATTGAAACTGTCTCCATGAAGATGCATATTTCCCTGGTATAAACAATTAGATCGTCTCTTCTAAATTTTTAAATCAGATCCCTAGATGGATAGGGGATGAATTAAATAGGTGATGGGGATTAAGGAGGGCACTTGTGCTGACCACCAAGCGTTGTACAGGAGTGTTGAATCACTAAATTCTACACCTGAAACTAATATGTTTAACACTGTATGTTAACTAACTGGAATTTAAATAAAAACTAAAAAAAAAAAAAAAGAAAAAAATCAGATCGCTAAAAAAGGAAGAAGAAATGAATCATGATTATAGAAGGGAGAGTGAGTCCTTTTGGATATTGAAGAGCTTTGTTCAATGGGGCAGGTGGAAGAAATAGAAAGATGAGAAGGATTTAGCAAGCCATGTGATGTCCTTAGGTAATGGAGGATGGGGAAGGACTGGGTGATGTGAGAGAAATCTTAGGACAAATACAAAATGGTGCCCCCTGACAACGTTAAGCCTATCAATGTTGTATGAGTCCCACATAGTGATGTGCTCTTTCAACTGGGGGGCTCACTTGCAAGTAACAAAAAGTCCAGCTCTAACCATCATAGACAATCAACAGGGCCATGAGGGAAACCAACACAGGTCCTAGGTTGCCTCTGCCACCCCAACCTTAGAGATGCTGAAGAATAACAGGGAAAGCATAGGAATCAAACAACTAATACAGAGTTCATGAGAAGCCACCAAGAGAGTGATGCTAAATCATAACCATATGTGTATATATGGGAATTGGGTTGGGGAAAATTTTTGGAAGGTAGGGACAAGATAGGAAGGTATTATAAAATATTAAGGAATCAGATTAATCAAGAATATTAATATTTTATGGGGGAAAGTTTAATCTCTATCATATGTGATAAAATATTTTTTAATAATTGGGCAGATATAGCATGTTTAAAGAATGGGAAAACTTAACGTCCAAAAATACAGATTTCCCAAATTAATCTACAAAAACAATGCTAAGCTAATCAAGCTGCAGTTAAGATATTTGGGGCATTCAACAAACAAATTCTAAAATTCAGATAAAAGAATGTAGTTTCTAGTAGCAAAATCTGTGTTGATAAAGAAAATTAAAACGGGTGACTAATCCCACCAGATATTAAGGAATACAACAAAAATATAGTACAAGAGAATGGGACTAGCATAGAAGCAAATAGATGAATGAATCACAATGGATAAGTCAGCTGCAGATTTATATATGTATAAAGGAACTTGATATATGATAAGCAAAGCAACAGAAAGCAGTGGGGAAGGGAGTCCAGTAAGGATGTCAAAAGGATTGGCTTCCTAAATATAAAGCTGGATGCCTATATTCTATATTCAAAGATAGACTCAAGTGGGATTAATGACCTAATATGAAAGACAAAACAAATGAGCTAATATGTAAATTTTGAATGATTTTATAAACTTGGGATGGGAAAACTTCTTAAACAAGACCCCACGGGGATGTATGGGTAGCTCATCTGGTTAAGCACCTGACTTTGGCTCAGGTCATGACATCATGGTTCGTGAGTTCTAGCCCTGCATCAGGCTCTGTGCTGACAGCTCAGAGCCTGGAGGCTGCTTTGGATTCTGTGTCTCCCTCTCTCTCTGTCTCTCTCTCTCCCTCCACCATGTGCAATCTCTCTCTCTCTCTCTCTCAAAAAAAATTAAAAACAAAAACCCCACAAACTGTCAGTTATTAATCAAACCATAGATGTGATTTAATCAAAATTAGTACTGTTTATTTCTCAAAGGAAAGATACACGAAATTAATAGATAACAGAATGACAGAAAATATTTGTAATGTCTTATAATTGACAAATAAAGCCCTATGGTACATACAGTAAACTCCTATAAGTAAAGCAAGAAAGAATTGGGAAGATGAGTAGAAAAATGTACAAAAAATTTAGGCCAGAAGAGAAAAGGGAGCCAAAAAGTCTAACAAGTACTTGAAGAAGTGAATGAAACTACTACATAAATGCAAGCCAAAATAATAATGTGCTAATTCATACACATAAGACTGATAACAATTTTTAGAGTAAGTAATAAAAAATGTTGGCTAAGGTGTGGGGAGAATGTCATCAGTTTTTGGTGGAAGTGTAAATTGGTTAAGCCATTCAGAAAAAGCAGGCTGGCAGTGTTTAGCCAAATGTAAGTAAGATGTACATGTTCTCTAACCTTAAGAGTCTACTCCCGGGTATATATCATGAGAAATATTTACATAGTTCCAAAAGAGGTCATGAATAAGTTTGTTTACTACAGTAACAATAATATTTTGCCTCTAAATCACTATTTCCACAAACACAGCATGGGAGTAAAAAGCAGGAATGTCTGTAGCCTCTGAAGCAGTGTGAACCAACTAGATGTATAGACAGTGTCATAAATAGTCCTTGAGGGCACTGTGCTGAATAGAAAGGAAATAGAGCACAATTCATAGAAAAATACCATTAATGTAAGTTAAAAGCACATACACACAGAAAAACATGTAATTTTAGAAGGATGCATGCGTAAATGGATCCATAGCAAAGATTTTTAGAGTGGAAGCTTACAGTAGGGAGAGGAAAGAGAGTCAAGATCAGCGTGACAGGGGAAAAGTGTACAAAGGAAGGGTCCTTGAACAGACAGATGATAATTTGCTCTGAACTGGAAAAGTATTTTTAATTCAATCATCTAAACTTCACATCACTAGAAGAGAAGAAGGATTCATTATCACCTCAATGATCTGGTGGCTTAAATATGTGAGCAGGACACACACTTTATTTCTCATGTCTGATTTTTTTGGTATTGTCTTCTTTCTTGGCAAGTTTCTCTTCCTGTGGTCCCATGCTGCCCACCAAGGACTCTCAGACTGCATGTTTCTCCTTTATATTCAGTAAAGGATAAAATTTTTTACTCCTGAACCATCAAAGAAATTCCTGATCTTCTGTATGGTTGCGTACTTCTTGTCCGAACCTTTGCGCTTCCATAGAGATTGGTGTCCAGCTCTCTGCCCCATACTGATGGAGATTGATTCTCCTGCAATTTCCTAGTTAAGAAGGCCTAAATCTGTTTCATTTCTCCAGGGAATGATGCTGTTTCAGCTTTTCATCATTGCTCTAGTTTTGACATCTTTTTTCCTTTTCTGGAATATATGAATATCCATTTTGAGATTTCTGGGGTTTTTTGTTGTCTTGTGTATGTAATATTTCATGCAGAGATCCTATGTGTTTGTCTGGGAGTTTTTTCCCCCTGTACTAATGTATTATAATTAATTAGTTTCCTCCTTTTAAAAAATTTTTAAATGTTTATTTATTCTTAAGTGAGACAGAGCACAAGCAGGGGAGGGTCAGAGAGAGAAGGAGACACAGAATCTGAACCAGGCTCCAGGATCCAAGCTGTCAGCATAGAGCCTGACACAGGGCTTGAACCCACTAACTGTGAGATCATGACCTGAGCCAAAGTCAGGCACCCAACTGACAGAGCCATCCAGGTGCCCCTTAATTTCCTCCTTTTGATGGGAAGTTACCCTGGCTTTCAAAGCCAGCCTACAAACAGAATTTGGTATATGGGTTAATGAATTGATAACTAAAGGTATATGTAACTAATTCAACAATATGGTCTAATAACTTGTGAAATATTTCTAACAACTGAAAACAAAATACTAAAATTTCAAAAGTTAGGATTCCAAGAAAGCAGCTTACAAAATAATTATAAATAGTTACTGTTTAGGATGAAAAACTAAACTCTATAGGAAAATTGGCTCACAATAGAGTGAAGAAGAATGTGCCTAGGTGTGTGATCTTTCTGTATTTAACGAGGCTGCTTACCACTTTTGAGTGATTCTTGAGCCAACTTGTAAAAAGTACTGAAAGAGTTTGAGTTGCTAATATGGCCAAATATCTTTATTGTCCAAATATAAGCTTTACTTTGGGAAAAATTAATCTATTCTCATACCTTTCATTCTCAATATTTTAAGTTGCTTCCAAATGTGATTGACAACCTCTAGGGGGCATTTGATGAATTTTAGGATTAATATCTGCATTTTGTACATGATAGAGCTTAAGTGACTTGGCCCAGGCAAATAGTCAAGGCAACTTTTGACCGTATGTGAAGGCAATAACCAATTTCTTGTTATTATCTATTTCATCTTCTTCCTACTGCCTACATTTTTATAGTTCATAAGCCAGAAACACTAAGACCAAATAGGATTGGAAATATGAGTGCTCACACATAGCTGCAGCAATCACTACTCAAAGACATATTTAAGAGAAAAGGATATTAATATTTCTATAGACACGAAAGGACATTTAATTTATAAGCCAGTATCTTGGAAGAGTAGAGAATTTCAGATTTAAGGGTGAATCTAGCTCAATATATCATTTCCTTATTCGTTTCCTCAGTGTACTAAAAGATGGGACTTATCACTAGGCTATTTCATAAGGTCAATGGAAAAATAGTTTTCTGGTTTCAGTGTGTTACTGTGAACAATACAAAATTCACATACAATTCCTCGGGAAACCACATACACAGCTGCTTTGGGGGAAATTTTTTAAGAAGCTCTTTAAAAGGATACTTCTGATTTATGCATTTTACCAGTTTTTAAAATTACTGTTATATTATTCACTCATAAGTCCTAATGCCTCTTGCTATTTTACCCTCAATTGTATTTTAACATTTCTCTTTAAATTTGTTCTTCCTCATAGAGAGGATATTGGCTTTAAACGAAGTTCAACAGAACACTTGATATTAAATGACTAATGTGTATATTTCAGTGAAACTCATCATACTTTCCAAGAACCTATAAACAAAAGATTCATTATGGCATCAGAAAAATTACAAAGAGAAGGGCTAAATTTTCCCAAATCTTAATAAACTACAGAAATATTCACCAAATAGTAGACAAACAATCCAATGCGTTAATGCAGTTTTTGAAGCCCTTAATTTGTTCCCAAAAAAGAAAAAAAGGAGTTGTGTGGGTTTTTTAAGAGTTTTATTCTAGGATAAATCTGGCCCAATTCATCCCATTTTCCATTTGTTCGTAATGTGTAGAATCACTGAAAAGTACAGTGGAAGTGTAGTTATTGTTTGATGTTTATTTACTTGTCTCCTACAGTGTGGTGATCTAACTAACTAAAATAGCATTTTCCCATGTCTACTTTCAAATAGACAAGAGCAAATGTAATGATACAGAGTCAAGTAGTCAATCTCAAAACAAAGGCATTTGGTTATTTCATATATGCCAAGTAAATTGAAAATGGGACTCTGTTGGGTTTTAGGAAGTGCAATTCAGCACAATGGAAACAGAAATTGGAAATGACATTATCCTGCAGACTGAGCATTATTTGATTTTACATAGATGTATAGCACAGTAAATTGCTTTAGAACAGGAGTGTAAAATCTGGGATTAATGAAAGGGTTTCAAGGAGTGTTAATAAATTTCTGAAACAGTATGGAAAATTATGTGTATTTCTTTTAAGAAAAGCATTCAAAGCTTTCATTGGATTCTCCAATGTATACATAACTAGTGAAAGTCAAGAACCACTAGCTTAGAAAAGAATTACAATTAATTTCCTAAGTGAAAATGAAGGGTTGTCAAGTTTGTTTGTTTGTTTTCTGTGACTAATGCAAATAATCCCATTGATCCACTATCAGGGGGCTTGATTTTTCACCTTCCTTTTTGTTTAAAAACTTTAACCTCTTTGAGTCTCACTATTGCTACTTCTACTCATAGAAACTCCAGCCTCAATGGTTACTACCTTTATCTCTCTGATACTTTATCTAGGGGTTTCTCGGAACACTGTAGAGAAACAAGGACAAAATTTAGCAGCATTTTGTTTTGTTTTGTTCTTTGAGCAGCAGAAGTGTGTACAGTAAAGGACAGTGTTTTCAATCTATAGCTATAATCTAAGATTTGTCAGAAATGATGTTCTGCTCATTTTTTAAATAGTTTTTTAAACTTTAAAATAGTTTCAGAACGGGGCGCCTGGTGGCTCAGTTGGTTGAGCGTCCAGCTTCAGCTCAGGTCATGATCACAAGGTGTGTGGGTTTGAGCCCTGCGTCGGTCTCTGTGCTGACAGCTCAGAGCCTGGAGACTGTCTTCGGATTCTGTCTCCCTCTCTCTCTGACCCTCCCCTGCTCATGCTGTCTCTCTCTCTCTCTCAAAAATCAATAAACATTTTTTTTACAAATAGTTTATTGTCAAATTAGTTTCCACATAACACCCAGTGCTCATCCCCACAAGTGCCCTCCTCCATGCCCATCCCCCCACCCCCCCACATCCATCAGTCCTCAGTTTTTGTCAGCATTCAAGAGTCTCTCATGGTTTGCCTCTCTCCCTTTCCCCCACCATTTCCCCCCTTGTTCTCCCCCTTGTTCCTCAGTTAAGTTCTTCCTAATCCTGCTATACGTGCAAACATATGATATTTGTCCTTCTCTGCCTGACTTATTTCGTTCAGCATAACACCCTCAAGGTCCATCCACGTTGCTACACATGGCCAGGTTTCATTCTTTCTCATTGCCATGTAGTATTCCATGGTATAGGTAAACCACATCTTCTTGATCCATTCATCCGTTGATGGACACTTAGGCTCTTTCCATGTTTTGGCTATTGTTGAGAGTGCTGCCATGAACATTGGGGTAAAATAAAACATTTTAAAAATGTTTTAAAAGTTTCAGATTTACAGAAGAGTTATGATGATAGTAAAAAAATTTCTCATGTCCTCTACACCCAGTTTTCCCTATTATTAACATCTTATATTAGTAAAACAATAACCTGTATGTAGTATAATATAGTGTCACAATTAATTAACCGATATTGATACACTATTATTAACTAAATCAATACTTTCTTCAGACATCCTTAGATTTTATCTAATGCTCTTTTCTTCTTTCCTTATTTTTACAAATGTTTCAAATTTTTTTAATTTTGAATTTATATCCAAGTTAGTTAGCATATAGTGCAATAATAATTTCAAGAGTAGAACCCAGTTATTCATCCCTTACGTAGATCCCAGTGCTCATCTCAACAAGTGTCTTCCCTAATGCCTCTTGCCTATTTAGCCCTTCCCCTCCCACAACCCTTCCAGCAGCCCTGTTTGTCCTTTATATTTAAGAGTTTCTTATCTTTTGTCCCCCCCCCGTTTTCATATTATTTTTGCTTCCCTTCCTTTATGTTCATCTATTCTGTATCTTAAATTCCACATGTGAGTGAAATCATATGATATTTGTTTTTCTCTGACTAATTTCACTTAGCATAATACCCTCTAATTTCATACATGTTGTTGCAAATGGCAAGATTTCACTCTTTTTGATTGCTGAGTACTACTCATTGTAGCTGTATCTGTGTATGGTGTATCTGTGTGTGCACACACCACATCTTCTGTATCCATTCATGTGTCAATGGACATTTGGGCTCTTTGCATACTTTGGCTGTTGTCGGTAGAACTGCTACAAACATTGGGGTGCATGTGTCTCTTTGGAACAGCACACCTGTATTCTTTGGATAAATACCTAGTAGTGCAGTTGCAGGTTGTAGGGCAGTTCTATTTTTAATTTTTTGAAGAACCTCCATACTGTTTTCCAGAGTGACCAAACAAAACCACCAATCTGTTCTTCATTATCTATGAGTTGTTTTTTTTAGATTCTAGAGATAAGAGATAATATGGTATTTGTCTTTCTCTGTCTTATTCCACTTGGCATAATTCCCTTGAAGTTGATCATGTTGTCATTAATGGAAAGATTTTATTATTTTTTATGGCTGAATAATATTATATCTCTCTCTGTCTCTTCCTCTCTCTCATCTATTTCAGCTATTATAAATAATGCTGCTATGAATATGGGTGCATATCTTTTCAAATTAGTGTTTTCTTTTCTTTGGATAAATACCCAAATGTGGAATTGCTGGATTATATTGTATATATGGTACATATGCATGGTATATATATGGTATACCATATATATGTGCATGTAAATATGTTTTAATGTTTTTTATTTATTTTTCAGAGATTGAGTGTGTGGTGTGTGTGAGTGGGAGAAGGACACAGAAAGAGAGAGACACAGAATCTGAAGCAGCCTTCAGGTTCTGAGCTGTCAGTACAGAGCCTGATGTGGAACTTGAACTCATGAATCATGAGATCATGACCTGAGCCAAAGTTGGACACTTAACCAACTGAGCCTCTCAAGAGCCCCTAAGGTAGTTATATTTTTAATTTTTCGAGAAGCCCCCATACTGTTTTACATATTATCTGTGCCAATTTACATTCCTACCAACAATGCACAAGTATTCCCTTTTCTCTACATTATCACTAACAATTGTTATTTCTTGTCTTTTTGAGATAGCCAAGCTAACAAGTGTGAGGTGACAGCTGATCTTGGCTTTGGTTTGCATTTCCTTGATGATTAATGATGTTACACATTTTTTCATGTACCTGTTGTTCAAATGTATATCTTCTTTGGAAAAGTGTCTATTCAGATCTTCTGCCCATTTTTAAATTGGATTGTTTGGGGTTTTGTTTGTTGTTTGTTTGGTTTGCTATTGAGTTGTATGAGTTCTTTGTATATTTTGGATAGTAGCATCTTATAAGATATATGATTTGCAGTTACTTTCTCCCATTCAGCAGGTTGCCTTTTCCTTTTGTTAATGGCTTACTTTGTTGTGTAGAAGTATTTTAGTTTGATGTAGACCACTGGCTTTTGTTTCTGTGGCTTTGGGTGTCAGATTAAAAAATAATCATCACCAAGACCTATGTCAAGGAGCTGACTACCTATGTTTTGTCCTAGGATTTTTATAGTTTCAGGTCTTTGTTCAAGTCTTTAATCCATTTTGAGTTCTTTTGTATATGATGTAAGATTGTTTTATTCTTTTGCATGTTGCTGCTTAATTTTCCTAACACCATTTATACAAGGAACTGTCCTTTCCCCCTTGTATATTCTTGGCTCCTTCATCACTGTTATTGACTATATACACATGAGTATATTTCTGGGGTCTCTATTTCATTTCATTGATCTACCTTTCTGATCTTATGCCGATACTAGATTGTTTTAACTTATATGTGTTTATAATATAGTTTGAAATCAAATCAGGGACTGTGATGCCTCTAGCTTTGTTCTTTCTCAAAATTACTTTGGTGAATCAGGATCTTTTATGGTACCATATAAATTTTAGGAGCATATGTTTTATTTCTGTAAAGAATATGTTTGGAATTTTGATAATAATTGCACTGAATGTGTATATTGCTTTGTGTAGTAAGGACATTTTAACAACATCAATTCTTCCAATATATGAGTAGAATACCTTTCCATTTATTTGTGCCTTCTTCAGTTTCTTTCATTAATGTCTTGTATTTTTCAAAATATAGGCCCTTCACTTCCTTGGTTAAATTTATTTACATTTATTTTATTCTTTTTGATGTATTTCTAAATTGGATTTTTGTTCTTAATTTCTCTTTCTGATAGTTCATTATTAGTATAAGGAAATGCACCACATTTTTTTGTGTGTATTGATTTTGTATCCTGCAACCTTACTGAATTTGTTTATTTATTCTAACAATTTTTTAATGGAATCCTTAGGGTTTTTTTTTTCAATATAATATCATGCCATCTGCAAATAGTGACAGATTTTCTTCCTCCTTTCCAATTTGAATGCCTTTTATTTCTTTTTCTTACCTAATTGCTCTGGCAGGGACTTCTAAAACTATATTGAATAAAAGTGGAAGAGTGGAAATCCTTGTCTTGTTCCTGATTTTATGAAAGCTTTCAGCTTTTCACCATTGAGTATGATGGTAGCTATGGATTTGTCATATATGGCCTTTATTATGTTGAATTATGTTCCCTCTATACCCAGTTTGTGGAGAGCTTTCATTATAAATCTTCCAGACTTTATTATTTTTACGTTTAAGTTCTCAATTTAGCCAAATTCCAAAAATATTCTGGCATCACATCACTGTTGTGATCATAAGAGTAGAAACACTGTAAGCATTCTCTCATTTATGCCATCTATTTATTATATAAATGTTATAATTGAGACAAAGTCTTTTAAATCTAGTAATTTTAACATTTATTATGCAAATCCAACATTCAGAATATTTTTGAGTATATTTTTCCATGTTTTACCTTTTACCTACAAGATATATACAAACATATATACAAACATATGCCTATATAAACATACATATAATTATTGTTTTATCAAATATATTTCCAACCCCTAGTAAAACAGATTTATCTTCTGATTAATTCTTCACATTTCTTTCAATGTACACATAGCCCAGTAGTTTAAAAGTGTCAATCATATTTTCCAGGCCACAAAAAATTATCTTCTTTTCCTAAATCCTACTTCAGAAATACACATCTGAAATCTTACCCTCTCTAGCCACACAAAATGAATGAGTGTGCTATTTGTAAAATAATTGAAGTTCTTTTAAATGCATATAATACCAGATAATGTGAAACATTGTTACTGTGTTACAAGAAATCACATCACCTATAAGAATTTAGGATGCCAAGAAACCCAATATAAGGGTGAATGAAAAAGCATGGCTACCCACAAGTATGTCATACATTATGTATTTTATGCTTTGCATAAGAAACATCTGGAATGAATAAACTAGAATGGGCCACTGAATTAAGGTGTAAGAAGGAACTCAAGAGGAAATAGTTTCTATATAAAATATAAAGTGAGGAAAAGAGAAACAAAAGCCAAGAAAGGTCTAATTCTCCAGCCAAGATCTATGAGTCTTGCCAAAGTGTGGAGGGTAAAGGAGGCTGAAACAGGCATATATCACCCATACTTATTTCCTTAAACCCCTACTCACCAACACAAATTAAAAGACCTACACATTTCATGTTGGCAAAAACAAAGATATCTAATCCATTGCACACCATTACTAACTGCTTCAAATTCACATTTCCATGTGAAACTACAGAATAGGCACAGTCTGTGTGTTTCGATTATATTATACCTGGGTTTTTGAAATTTTAGCTCTTTGCACAAGCAAGGTTCCCTCTTTTGGTTGGTTTTTGGGTTATTCTGTTTCTACAAATGATCTAAAAAGTATGCTTCCAATATGTGGGGTGAAGAAAATTTAGGAAACTGATAGAATTTATCATATGTGTAGCCCATGTGTAGGCTATGTGTGGCAGACAACTGCACTGTATTCCTTAGCCTAGAAAATTCTACTCTAATTTTCCCCCATACATTTGCCTTTATTATCCTAGAGGATAAGGCAGCATGAACCAATGCCAAGACATTATAGGCCACACATAGTAATCATGGAATTGTGGAACTATAAAATCACCAGGGGGATGAATCCAAAGGGCTATATCTGGTAAAAGGAAGTAACGGGGTGTCATGCCTTTTGCAAAAGTTTGTGTGAGGGCATGGAAAGGTATGAGCTACTGCTACAGATTCAAGGAGGAATCAACCTGCCCCCAAACTAACTGGTTTCTACCTTCAGTAGAAAAATGGAATAGAAACTATAGGTCAGAGAAAGAGAGACAGAGAGAAAAAAATGAGATATCTGGTGCCATGATGTTGGTAACTTACCTTTAAAATTCTTCAGCATAAAATAGGATATAAAAGTATACATTAGTGGTTTTCACTTCACTTTAGGGATGTCAGACTGTTATTTATTCCAATTAAAAAAAAAAACAACCCACACTCTACCCATAGTCAGCCAGTATTACTGCAAAAAAAGCTCCACTTGAGAAGCCTTTATAACATGAGCTTCATCTATCTCTATATTTAATGAAATACCAGATGAGTGGCTAATTAGCATAATTAATTTCAGAAATGGATTTTCATTGGTGAATTTAGTGGCTTGTTAATCAGCATAATGGGTGGTAGAAATGGGTTCTCAATTGTGAAATGAATGTAATTCACGATATGTATATTGGTTAAAATAGTATAGAAACACATTTAACACTTGCATTCAACGAGGAATTAGAATCCATGAAATCTGTCACCTATACCCTTTGGGATATATCTTAATCAGCACGACCTCCTCTAACAAAATACTACACACTGAATGGTTTAAGCAACAGACATTTCTCACCCTTCTAGAAGCTGGGAAGTCCAAGACCAAGGTACTGACAGATTCAGTTCTTGATGAGGGCTATCCTCCTGGCTTATAGCCAGCTGCCTTCTTACTGTGTCCTCACATGGACTTTTCTCAGTGGCTGTGCATGGAGAGACAGCTCTCTGTATTTGTCTTCTTATAAGGACAGGAACCCCTTTGTGAGGGCGCCGCCCTAATGACCTAATCTAAACCCAGTTACTTCCTAAAGGTCCCAACTCCAAACATCACCTCTTTGGGAATTAGGGCTTCAACATATGAATTGGTGGGGAGGGACACAAACATTGAGCCCCTAATGGGATGTCACCCAAGGCTAGATTTCTAAGTGGATTTGAAATCTTTCCATTACATTTTTTTGGCCTGATGTTAATTTATAAAGGTAACAAAATCAGCCTCTAAAATACTGTTACGTCTGTTTCTAGTGACTTATTCATGTCAGGTATTATTTGTTTTAAAAAGACAGTGAGCTGGGTCATAATCAAACTTTAACAACATTGGAACTCTTACTACCTGCCTGCTAATTAATACACGTTTAATTAGTGTATTTCCATATGAATATAGAATTTGGTCTGAGACTTACTTCTATAACAACAGTAAAAATGTTATGAAAGAGCAGCAAATATTCATACACATCAAAATGTTTAGCTTATTCTACCAACAGGATCTCTGAGTTGCATAGAACCAAATGGTTTACATCGATTCAGAACAGGGTGCAGTCATGTAGTGAGGGGCCTAGACAAACTAAACCAAAAACTTAACCAGCTTCTCTGCTTCTGGTACAAGTGCTTGCACTACGGAAAACTAAAACCTAACTAGCTCCTTCCGCTTCTATACGATTGCTTAAGGCTTGAGTTTCAGCCTCCCCGGAACTCTCAGGCAGCTGCACACTGCCCAAGGCCGAAGAAACTGGCCACCACATCACTCCACCACACTACCATGGCAACACACAATCAGGAAAGGCCAGCAGCCACCCTCAGCCTTAATGAAGGAAGGGACTAGGGAGAGAGAAGTTAACCTGTTAGTCGCCGAACAAGACCCTAGACTCGTTCTATGATTGGCTAAATTTAAAGGTATCCTAAATGTTGTAATTGGATCCCGCCAAAAACCTGATGGCGGGAACCAATCAAATGTGGTATATGTTCACATTCAAATATCAACCAATGACAAACCTGTAGCCATAGAGATCCCCTGTCCCTCCCCACGACTTGTTCACTCCTGTCTATAAAGGGCTGCGAAAACTTTGTTCGGGCCTCTCAGCGTCACCGGCGACGAGTGCGCGGAGGCCCAGGTTTAAACCTGCAAATAAATGACCCATGCCGATTGGCTTTGACTCTGGTCTCTGGCGGTCTGTTTTTGGGGTCCCCCGAATTCTGGGCGTTTCAGTAGCACAGAGGAATGAATATCTTTTGTTCCATTATTACAGCATCCTGTGTAGTGTTAGGCACATACTGTTTAGCAAGACTATCTGTGTTTCTTGAGAGAATTACTCTGATGGCCTAACAACATGGTGAGTTTTAAATAACTGACATGTTGTTATCCCTATTTTATAGAGGAAAAAACAGAAAGTCAGAGAGGTTAAGTAGCTTGCCTGATCTAACAAGTAGTAACAAGTAACAGAGCAAGTGGTTGATTCCAAATGTCACACTTTCTAACACCGTGTTCTTTTCTCAAAGTCTTCGTTCTATATCTGGGGACACAAGAAATTGAAAGCAAGTTCCAATAAAGCAACACAGTCAAAAGAGAAGTTTTGTGGAAAAAAAAGACACACACATTTCAAAACCTCAGGTGCCTAAGAGTGTCTTCTATATTTTTAAGGATCACAATAAAATCCTCTCTGTATAAATTCTAGTTTTTGCTTGATGTTAAGTTAAATGTTTATTAAGCACCAGAGTTCAAGCCGCAGAGTGGGCTCAATCGTTCTCAGCTAATCTTTTTTGTTGTTATAAAATCTTGAGTTAAAAAACCTTTTCAGGTACTGTTAAGAAAGGCAATGTGAAAAGGATGGGGCTGCCTGAAAATTATACTCAAGATATGTTTCTTAGAGTTGATAAGAAGCACTTCTTAGCAAATGCAGACTTAACAAGTCTTATTTCTAATAGAATACAGTGTACTACACAATTGTATCACTTTTAACTAGGAGTCACTTGATTTTGAAATAAAAGTCAAATGTTTACACATATTACAACACACACACACAGATATATTGACCATGTCAGCTTAACTCCATATAGCCCTAATTAAATGTTTGCTTTCAACCTTGTAAACAGCAAGATTCACCGTCACTTCCATGAAATAGTGATTTCACCAAGACTGGGAAACTGACAAAGCTTTCTCGTTTCCTCCAGCTGGAATAATTTCCTTTCTTTCTAGGATTCCCTGTTCACCCTCCTTGGAGAAGCACCTTCCATAACATACTGAGAGCAAAAAGTGCAGTGCTCTTGTGAAAGCAGAATAAAAACTTGGAGGTACTTACTGAGAACGGCTAGAGCTGGACCAGAGAGCTCCGTAATGCCGAATGCCAGCGACAGAGTAGGCCACTTCAAAGAGATAAAGCTGCATTAGTGCTTTTAAATTTGTCCTTGGGAATGCGCTCATCTGAAACAATGATTGCAGAGACAAATCAGATGAATGCTGCTTTCAGAACTAAATGAATACTCCAGGAGGACAGCTCTGAGAGGAATACATTTGAAGAGTCTGGAGAGTAATTTCATGGAAAACAAATTGGGCGCCCATTTTATTTGGAAAAAAAATTAAGAAGGTTGGAATAGACAAAGAAAAGAGAAGAAATTATTTTAAAGGCTATTTGAACGTGCCCCAATAATGCATATGTAAAATGTTTTATGCATGAGGTTGACATCTGACAAAGAATTATTGATCGCAGACATTTTATACAAAGGGTGTTTTCCTAAATTGGGAATCTCTACCCAATAAACCTATGCAGCTCAAATACTGTTTTCATGTCAGGCATAATTTATATGCACAAAGATTTCATAATTCCAACATTAGAGACAAATTGAAAATAAAAATTCAGCCAAATGAATGACAGGAATTTAGGAAATATATACATGAAACTTGAGAACAAACAATAATCACTTATTCTCCAAGCCATATGTTCTGAGTGGGTTCTGTTCCCCTTGTATTGAGGTCCCTGGTGGGTAGATATTTAGATGCTTAGATGACTATCTCCACATTACCATTAAGACTCAGGTCCTGGGGCTGCCAAATGTTCTTTCATCCCCATGTGACCTGGAAGGAGAAATAGAATCTAGGATGACCGCTGGGTAGAAGGGTAGGTGTGGATCATGAATGACAATGCATTTTTTTAAAATTTCTCTTCAAAGGAGAGGACCTGGCATTGGGTTTGGGAATCCCCCTTCTGTGCAGGTGCTATGATCCAAGACCCCCACAGAAGAAACCTAAAGCCACAGATAATCCAAGACCCCCACAGAAGAAACCTAAAGCCACAGATAGTCCTAACCCTACATATATACCATACTTTCCTTCTATATGCATGCTTATGATAAAGTGTAATTTATAAATTAAACACTGTAAGAAATTAACAGCAATAGCTAATAATAAAATAGGATAATTATAACCATCTACTGCAATAAAAGTTACATCTCTCTCTCTCTAAATAATGTTATTGTAGTGCACTCACCTTTTCCTTGTGATTATGTGAGACGATTATGTGAGATGATTATGTGTGATAAAATGCTTCTGTGATGAGAAAAGGGAGGTGAATGATGTAGACCTTGTGATATAGCCTTAGGCTACTGTTACCTTCTGATGATATGTCAAAAGGAGGATCATATGCTCCATAGTTGACTAGTTGACCACAGGTAACAGTGACTCCAGATAAGGGGGCAGGGATTACTGTATTCATCCATAGAAAAGTCAACTTGTTCTGGGTAACAGAGCTCAGAAGAGTTTTACATAAGACCTGAAAGTTTGAAAACAAACATAAACGTATTTAGGATTTCTTAACTTTCCTCCTTGACAGTGTTATTTTATGCTAGGGGTATTTGGGAGCCTGCAGAGAACAAAGGCACAGGCCCCTGGTTTCTTCAACAAGGTGTAAATTGATATTAAATCTCCTGGAGCCCAAGAGAAAGGGGTAAAAACTAGTGCACAGGCTCTTGGCTTGCTTGGTATGTCTGAAGAAGGAGCATCTCATTGCTGACAGGGCCCCTCTGGGCAGCTTTTAACTGCTAGGACAGTCAGTAGAAACAATTGGTAAAGCTGTTGCTTCTTGGGGTGACTTATTTAAAATTTCATTTCACTTAATGGTATGCAGCTAGGAAAAAAGAAGTGATAGCCAGAAGCTGAATCTTTCATCCAAGAGATGTGCGTCCGTATGTTAGTGTTGCCGTACTAAATCTTTTGAAGGAGAGAGAGTTTTGAGGGCCTCCTGGTTTGGCAAATATTTCAGATAATCCTTAAAAATCAGCCCTGCCTGCCCAGGCTTTAATCCAATGGAGCAAGATAAGTAAATATAATAGAGAAGTATATATTCTAGAGAAGTGTGTATAACTAAAATATCTTTTGGGCACCTGGGTGGCTCAGTTAGGCATCCGACGTCAGCTCAGGTCACAATCTCACACTTTGTGGGTTCAAGTCCTGCTTTGGGCTCTCTGTTGACAGCTCAGAGCCTGAAACCTGCTTGGATTCTGTGTTTCCCTCTCTCTCTGCACCTCCCCTGCTCACACTATCTCTCTCTCTCTCAGAAATAAATAAACATTAAAAATTTTTAATAAATAAATAAAACTAATATATCTTTGATACCAGTGGAATCCCAAATCCCCAAACCATATTCCTCTCCCTAGTAGAGTTCTTGGCGCCTCATATCTTCTCCTTGGCAGTTCTTAACTTTCTTCAGATGGGTTACTGGCCACTTGTTGTGTGGTCAGTAACACGTTTAGTTAGTATCCCTCTTTCAGGACCTGACACTTGTCTTCATTGACATCAGTCTAGCTTCTCTCACGGCTCTGATGTTGCCTAAGGGTTATTGGATTCCCAAATGGAGACCCATGATCAGTTTTCTTTGATTATGTGGCTTTTCTCTTGAATCTTGAGGAAAGAATCTTTAGAACTATGTCAGAGAATATTCTTGTGGTCTCATCCATTGTTAGAGCCAAAAGCATTGGGTCCCATGACTGGAATCATCCCCAGATTCTGGTCAGGTGCCCTATTTTGCTTCATCAGATGCCTACACTGTCTTAGCAGTGTTCTCTGTTCAGTATCGTAGCATCTCTTGAAGACTTCTTTGCTCAAAACCAGACCAGGATTTCACTGAGTTCCAAAAATCCTCACTAGGAGTTCACTGCATTCTTGCTTAAGTAGAATAATTAGAGGTAAACCGGCCTTTCAACCAGGCTACAGATGAGTGATATTTCAGTTTGGATAACAAGTAAACTCGTTGACGAATTGTACATTAGTTTGAGGATATGAAGTCTGATTCTTCTTGACTATTAGCTCATACTTTCTCATTTTTTTCTATGCTGAACAATTAAGAGTCTTTACAGAAATTAAAGACTGGTATTTCTATGTGTTTAAGAACATTTTCTTCAATGTCAATATTTTATAGGCCATTACGTGTTTCCATTTTATGTAGTTTTATTTTCATCTATGATGATCTAAGATTCATCAAATAAAGAAAACATCTACAAGTAAAATTTTTAAACTACATTCTCAGTCATTTACATGCTGACATTAAATTTAATTAACTGATGCATTAGGTGATTATTTCAAAGTATGCAGATAATTGATGTGTAATAAGAATTAAATGTGTAGGTTCTGATCAGTAGTAGAAGGCAGGACTTTGAGGACACTATTATAATATCTCTACTTGAGGCTGCCTGCTGCTCCATCTAAAATGAATATGTAATAATAAATTGTACCCAAAATGGTATATTAATTTCTTCAGGGAAAAAGATTTTTATTATTAACTGGTTCAGGACCATTTCCACGATGTCTTTGTAATTCCCATGAGGACCAGCTTAATACGAAGGAAGCAAATATAAGATATTGGAGTTGATTTTATTTTATTAGATCCATATACAGCTCAAGAAAATTAAGGCTGACTTCCATGATGTGTCACATTAAGTTTGAAGGATAAAGTCTCAGGCTAAGCTATTACTGAAATTATCACCAAAAAATATTATTTGGGATATAAACATAGTAAGGTATTGATATTATAGCAAAAAACATAGACTGTTTTCTTCATTTCAATTAATATAAGAGTTGTAATCACTCACACCATAAATAGGCAGCTGTTGCCAAAATTATTGTATTTGCTTTTCTTTTTTCTTTTTTAATAAAAAGAAATTGTGTACATTTTAAATGTACAGCATAATGACCTGATATACCTATATCTAGTGGAAAGATTATTGTACTTTACCTAATTAACATATAATTTTCTCTCAGAGTTACTTTTTTGTGTATGTAATTAGAGTAACTTTCATGTTCCCAGTATTCAATGTTGTGTTATTAGCCATAGTCATCATGTTATACATTAGGCCTCTACACTTATTCGTCCTACATAATGCAACTTTGTATCCATTGACCAACATCTCTTACCCTCTACCCATAACTACCCGTCTACTCTCTACTTCTATGACTTCAATTTTTTTTTTCTTATTCCACATATAAGTGAGATCATACATTTCTCTGGTTTAACTCACTTAGAATAATGTCTTCAAAGTTTACCTATGTTGTCACAAATGGCAGGATTTCCTTCTTTTTAAAGTTGAATAAAACTCTGGGGCATGTGGGTGGCTCAGTCAGTTAAGTATCCAATGCCGGGTTAGGTCATGAACTCACAGTTCATAAGTTCGAGCCCTGTGTAAGGCTCTGTGCTGACAGCTCAGAGCCTGGACTGCTTCAGATTCTATGTCTCCCTCTCTCTCTGCCCCTCCCCTGCTCATGCTCTGTCTCTCTCTCTGTCTCTGTCTCTCTCTCTCAAAAATAAACATTAAAATTTTTAATTGAATAAAATTCTATTTTATGTTGCTGTGATTTTGTTAAATTAATATTTAAATAGAGCCCTGGGGTGTCAGTGATGAGGCGGGGTTCAACAAAAGACTGCAAGTGAAATAGTGGTATCCATTACTCACAAGTCATGGAGGAGGCACCCAGCACACCGTGAGGGGGGAGGTCAAGGCAGGGTGCAGACAGAGAAAGCATGGCAGGACCTGGGGCACATGCTTTTTATTAGGGTCTGTGCATGGAGTGCTTTGGAACTTCTAAACAACCTGATTTAAAAATAGGCAAAAGACCTGAATAGACATGCTTCCAAAAAAGACATATAACTGACCAACGGGTAGATGAGAAGATCCCTCAACATCGCTAATCACCCAAAAATTCAAATCAAAATCGCATGAGACATCACCACACACCTGTTAAAATGGCTCTTATCAAAAAGTTAAAAGATAACAAGTGTTGGTGAGGATGTGGAGAAAAGGGACCCCTTGTGCACTGTAATGTAATTGGTATGTAAATTGGCATTGTGTGTAATTTTATGTAATTGGAATGTAAATTGACATAGACATTATGGGAAACAGTATGGAGTTTCTGCCAAAAGATAAAAATAGAACTACCATATGATCCAGCAATCTCACTTCTAAACTTTTCTTTTTTAATGGAAATCCAAATTGTTAGAGGGAAAGGCAGTTTTAGAATGTAGAGTTGAGGAAGCTTCAAATCATTTATGTGGCTGGGTTTCATTTTAACCCAATACTAGATATCTATGTGAATATCTGGCTTCCAAATCAAATTAATAAAAAGATGATGTGGGCCACTTCAAAGCAGGAAAACACAATTTTACATGTAAGAGACTTGGCCAAGTTACACAATTAGTGAGCAGCAAAGTGCAGGTTCCCTATCTTCTAAGATCATATTCTTTCCACTTCATTACATGAATATATAGAGCATTTTTCTCATTTGAATAAAGCCAAGGTGAGAATAGTATTCGTTCCATCACCGTTAACATTAAGATAGTTCCAGGGATGCCTGGGTGCCTCAGTCGGGTAAGCGTCTGACTTCAGCTCAGGTTATGATCTCAGGTTTCTGGAGTTCGAGGCTTGAATCAGGCTCTGTGCTGACAGATCAGATTCTGTGTCTCCCTCTCTCTCTGCCCCTCCCCACACTCATGTTCTCTTTCTCCCTCAAAAATAAATAAACATGAAAAAAAATTTAATTATTTTAAAAAATATTAAGATAGTTCCAAAACTCACTGTATTCTCTCTTTCTCTCTCTCTCTCTCACACACACACACACTTACATAAAACTATAAACTATAAATTGAAAATTCAAGGCTTTAAGAAAGGGTGTCCTTTTTTCCTTGAATTATCCAAGTAATTCCCTTGATTTTCTCCTTGTCACAGTCAATGTGTCTTGCAAATTCAATTAACTCTCTTAGTTTTCTTCCTCTCCTTATTTCCCTCCTCCCATTTGATAGTCTTGTGAAAATCCAATCTTTTCAAGATAATACATTTGATAATCCTCTGAGGAGTCCCGTCATTTGCAGCACAATTTTTTTCTTTGTCAATTACTATCAACTTTAGGAATTGTTATTTATTTCTGACACAGTGGGAGATGTCCAGAGCTCAGCTAACCTAGGCTATGTACAATTAGATAAGACACAGAGTGGTACTGGTGCTGAGTAGTCAATTTCCTTCCCCTGTTGTGCTCATGATCCTTACAGAATCAGTTCTGTTTGGCTGTGAGAATTCTAGTTGCCCAAGTGTTTAATGTGCTATTACCATTGAGTGAATTCTAGAGATTTATAGCATTGTTTACCACTTTCCCATCTCACCGAATAATTGAGAAGGATACAATTCCTCATTTAAAATAAAGTACACAATAGGGATAGGAATTATATTTGTTTCCTAGGTAACGACTATTCACTCTTGATCAACTTCCGACATGGTTTTCCTTTATAAAATGATAGGTTTTAATATGCAGAACAATAAATAAGATGCACTGTAGCATCACAGATTCAAGAAGAATAGATGGTGGGCTATGGGAAATGAACTTTTCAATAGTTTTCTAATGATTCATTTACAGAAGAAAAACACCATACCATTTATGTAAGTTACTTTTTTTTCTCCTTAATTTTAATCAGGCCTGAGTCACTGCCAATAGTTTTATCCATGACCACATCCTGACATTATGGCTTTCATTTCATGTATAATTGTCATCTCTCTCTCTCTCTCTCTCTCTCCCCTCTCTCTGACAAACCCAGGAAATTATAATTGTTGCCAGTAATCCAGACACACATTTTAATCATGGTATTTTTAGATATAAAAAATATTTCTTCAATTTGCTTTTTTGAGCTTTGAAAATTTCAAGTCTTTGTTTCTGGGGTATCTATGGTGGCCTTTGGTAAACTGCAATAAATGATCAAGACCCTCTTGTGTTTCATTATAACTTGCATATTGCACTTGTAAGAACAGCATCAATCCAAAAATGATTTGACTGATGCAATCCCTAGGAACTATCTTGTCTTCTTCGGGGATATAATTTAATCTCTGTAAGAGGAATTTGGATTACAATTAACAATTATCAGGGTAAAAGCTAGAAATAAGGAGAGGATGTAAAGAAATACCCTTGGGATAGGAAAGGAGGAGCTATGGGGCACCTCGGTGGCTTAGTTGGTTAAGCGTCCAACTTTCGCTTAGGTTATGATCTCGCGGTTCGTGGGTTCGAGCCCCGCGTCAGGCTCTGTGCTGACTGCCAGCTCAAAGCCTGGAGCCTGTTTCAGTCTGTGACTCCCTCTCTCTGTGACCCTCCCCTCCTCACACTGTCTCTCTCTCTCTCTCCTAGAAATAAATAAAAACATTTTAAAAACAAAAAGGAAAGGAGGAGCTACATTAAAGAGATCATAAACTGTTCTTCAACAGTTTTTTGTAACAGCTGTCTTTTTGTAACAGCCCTAAAATAACAAAAAAAAAAAAAAAAAAAAGAAAGAAACAGCAATATAAAGGAAATCTACAAGCTTTGCTGCACCTTTCAGTTCACTCATATTGCAGAATAAAATGTTCATTTTAATAATTGAACTTTTACTGAATGTCTCCAGTCTTGGTTTTAAAAACTACTGGTGGGGATGAGATCTGTTTTTATCTACTGGAAAGGTCATAGGCTGCATCAAACTGGGGATGCTTAAAGCAAGATTCCACGTGGTCAAAAGAAGCACTTATCTCTTACCAGAAACATGAAGAGGCAATAAGCACTGTCTACTATGACATCATTTACATTCTAAATTAAGCTTTCCAAGGAATTCAGGAGAGGGTCATTGAGTCTCATAACAGGCCAGAGGTAAGGATTCAGAATTTCCACTTCAAAACGTTGCTCCATCAGAACCAAAATGAGTAGATTTGAGGAATGTTCTGGCTCAAACCAAAATCCAGGAAATGCAATCCCTCAGGGCTTCCTGTGCCAAAGCTTAGCCACCAAAAAAAAAAAAAAAAAAATTAACTTCATGGGAATCCACCAGCCCGCCTGGGCCTGCCTTCTTTAATGGGGCAGAGCAGGTCTCAGAGTTGGGTGAATCTTTTATGTCTCCATCCAGAGAAATTTGGTTCAGCAGTAGGGTGAGGTCAGGGATGGGCAACTAGGATCCTACATGTTATAGTTAATAACAGGGTTTTGTAATCATAGCAGCCTTAAAAAGAGGCATGAATGAACCTGCCCTGTAAGGAGAAAGGCACAGAAAGCAAAATATGGCAGACAAAATAGATGATTTTATCAGAGGTCATTACTACAGAAGGCTCCTGATCAAGTGTTTACAATGGCCCATTTCTTACCCTCTGCCTTGGCTTGACCAAACTTTGGTCAGACTTCTCTCCTCCCCGAGACTCCAGAATTCTGGTGGTCTCCCAAGTCTCAGCAAGCACTAAAACACAGAACATACCCCTTTAATAGCTCATCCTGAGACTCAGCTGACCACAGCCAAAGGGTTTCCCATCAGACCTCCTCTCTCATGGTCTCCCTTGCTCTGTTCCTACTAGCCCCTTTAAGAGTTCCCACTAGTCTTAATGACCCCTCCTTATAAAAGAAAAAACTTTTGTTCCTCCTTTCTTTTCCAGCTGCTTTGTTGAGGTATGGTGAACACATGCTGACTTCTAAGACACTTACAGATCTTGAGATTGGAATGTTTTCCCTGTTGAAGTAGTCTCTTTGAATAAAAGCTTTCCTTATTTGAGTACAGAGTTGTTTTTCTCTGACACCCTAAAGGTGGGAAATGGGTTTTCTTGGTTAGGAAACAACCCAGTTCTATCTGAGTAGCTCTATCTCTTGCTCTTAACATCTATGCCTAGTCCATTTTCTCTGGGTTTCTGTTGAAGGCTGAGTTCTCGTTCAGCTTTTAGTGTCAATCATTCTTTTTATGTATTATGACTTTCTTTTGGCTGGTTTGTCTTTCTTGAGCCTTTTAAATTCCATTTGGAGAAATATCCAAATGCATCAGGATCTAGGACTTCTCCAGGGCCTGATCATTCCCTGGGATGACAAGATTAAACTACCGAGTACTTGAGCTTTGTTTCAGAAATTTGAAGGGAGGCAAAGGAATTCAATGAAAGAAGTACAGGGGTAAAAGTTCATTTTGCAAACCATCCTTTGCATTCTCAAGTGGCATGATGCTGGAATGTCACTTAATCCCTCTAACCTGGCCATACAGGAGGAACAACAATGTTTATATGTTGAGTTTTATGCAGATTAAATGGGAAGGGATTGGTATGTACCTACCATATGCCTTGTACTAAGACATGCTCAGGCAGTGATAGATTATTCTATCAGTCATCAAGTCCTCTTGGCTCAATATCTTAAATATCTCTAAACAGTCCCTTTCTCTCCATTTCCCTTGTTACTGCCTTACTTCTCTGCTAGACCCAGGTCAGCTACTTGAGAACCTAGCTTATTTGAGGAATCACCCAACAAGTGCTTTTTGAATGAAATTGTATGCCTGTTTATAACCTAAAACCAGAGAGCAGAGGTTAATCTTTCTAGATACCAACAGGTTTTTCTGGAGTTCCCTTGGTTTACTTACAGAGGTACCCCAAATACTTTTGGGGCAAAGTTACATTAGAGGTCTCCTAAAGCCCATTTCAAGGCTATCATTCTCCAATACTTTAGAAAAAAATGTGCTAATGTGTGACAATGTTTTATATTTTCTTAGTCCTAAGCGTCTACACAATGGTTTGTGTTATGTGACGCCAAACAGCCAGAGGAAAAAGTGAGAAACTCTGTCAGGCATCCAGATATTTAACTTACATGTGCCAAACATCTGGATGTTTAGAAACACTGACTGAATCTTTCACTTTTCACCTGGGTGTTTGGCATTGGAGAGACAGAGCAAATGGCAAGCAGATACCTTGGCAGAGCATATATTGAGACATATGGAGGTGGGTGGTAGTGTCTTAGCATTCAAGCTGTTTGCCACAGAAGGAGAAGTTCATGATGGCATTTTGATCACGATGATATATTCTGTCATTGAAGGGACTTTTCCTCCAACTGAGGCTCTTAGTCATGTTGTAGGTTATAACAACCATTTGGCATCCTATGGTATATTCTTGTGGTCCTCGATGCTGGGCCAATTAAACTGCTCTAGAAAGAGATCTGTCCAAGATGCTGAGAATCAGGAGGAATGCAATAACTCATTACTCACACTGAGTCAGTTTTGCTCAGTGACTTGTTCTTACCTTGTTTCCATTTTCTAGGCAGTATGTCTTGACCTTGCCTGCCGTTTTATTATAACTAAATCTCTACAACTATTTCATTAACTCTGCTAGTCTTTGTCTTACACATTGGTTCCTAATAACTGGATTTCTGCTTCTTCCCCAGAACCTCATGGGCCTAAACAAAGTTCTCACAGCCTATGGGTTTTCTTTCCTCCTATATGTTATTCATGTATCTTTATCTCTGCCCCTGTTCTACTCTCTGTGCCTTTGTTACCATCTCAGACACCCTCGGCTAAATGCTGTATTAGTCAGGACATGCTAGATGCTGCTGTTGTGAGGAAGAACGTCACAATATCTGTGGGTTAAAATGAAGTTTTATCACTCATGTGTCTATTATGAATATAGACAATTCTCTGGGGCGACTGGCTTCCTTTCACATGAATGAAGAAATAATGAAGTACATGGAAACAAATTAAAATAAACATGACTGTACAAAACCCCTGGAATGCAGCAAAAGCAGTTCTAAGAGGAACGTTTACAGCAATTCAGGTTTGCCTCAAGAAGAAAGAAAAATCTCAAAGAAACAATCTGACCCTATACCTAAAGCAGCTAGAAAAGGAGCAAGAAACAAAACTTAAAACCAGCAGAAGGAAGAAAATAATAAGGATTAGAGCAGAAATAAATAACATAGAAACTAAAAAAACAAAAACAAACAAAAAACAATAAAACAGATCAATGAAACCAGGAGCCGGTTCTTTGAAAAAAATCAATAAAATTGATACACCTCTAGCAAGACAAGAAAAAAAAGAGGAAAAACTCAAACACATAAAATCACAAATAAGAGAGGAGAAATAACAATCAACACCACAGAAATACAATCATAATAGATTATGGAAAACTGTATCCCAGCAAATTGGACAACCTAGAAGAAATAAATAAATTCCTAGAAATATTAAATGCCAAAACTGAAACAAGAAGAAACAGGAAATTTGAACAGACTTATAACTAGCAAAGAAATTAAATCATTAATCAAAAAACTCCCAACATTCAAAAGTCCAGCACCAGATGGCTTCAGTTTCACCAAACATTTAAAGAAATGTTACCTATTTGTCTCAAACTATTCCAAAAAATAGAAAAGGAAGGAAAACTTCCAAATTCATTGTATGAGGCTAACATTATCCTGATATCAAAGGTAGATAAAGACACCCCTAGAAAGGAAAACTGCAGCCAATATCCCTGATGAACATAGATACAAAAATTCTAAACAAAATACTAGCAAACCAAATCCAACAATACATTAAAAACTCATTCACCATAATCAAGTGGGATTTATTTCTGGGTGGCAATGGTGAGTCAATATTTGCAAATTGATCAACATGATATATCACATCAGTAAGAGGAAAGAGAATAACAATATTATTTTATAGATGCAGAAAAATATTTGATAAAGTATAACATCCATTCATGATTAAAACTCTCAAAAAAGTAGGTTAAGAGAGAATGATCCTCAACATAATAAAGGCTATATATGAAAAACCCACAGCTAACATCATCCTTAATGGGAGAAAAAGAAATCTTTCTCCTAAGATCAGGAACAAGACAAAGATGTCCATGCTCACCATTTTTAGTCAACATAGTGCTGGAAGTCCTAGTCACAGCAATACGACAACAAATAGAAATTAAAGGAATCCAAATTGGTAAGAAAAAAGTAAAACTTGCACTATTTCAGATGACATGATACTACTTTTAGAAAACCTGAAAGATTCCACCAAAAAAAAAAAAAAACCTGCTAGAAATGATAAACGAATTGAGCAAAGTCACAGGACACAAAATCAAGGTTCAGAACTCTGTTACATTTCTATACAACAATAATGAAGCAGCAGAAAGAGAAATTAAGAAAAATATCTTATTTACACTTGCATCAAATATAAGACATCTAGGAAATAAACCTAACCAAAGAGGTAAAAGATCTGTACTCTGAAAACTATAAAACACTGATGAAAGAAGTTGAAGATGACACAAAGAAATGGAAAGACATTCCACGCTCATGGATTATAAGAACCTATATTGTTAAAATATTTATACTATCCAAGGAAATCTACACATTTAAAGCAATTCCTATCAAAATACCAACAACATTTTTCCCAGAACTAGAGCAAACAATCCTAAAGTTTGCATGGAACCAAAAAGACCCCAAATAACCAAAGTGACCAAAGTGATCATGAAAAAAAAAAAAAAAAAAACAAAACTAGAGGCATCACAATTCTGGACTTGACATTATACTACAAAAACATAATAATCAGGGCAACTGGGTGACTAGGTCAGTTAAGCGTCTGACTTCCGCTCAGGTCTTGATCTCATGGTATGTGTGATTGAGCCCCGATTGGGTTCTGGACTGACAGTTCAGAGCCTGGAGCCTGATTCAGATTCTGTGTCTCCCTCTCTTTCTGTCCTTCTCCACTCGTGCTCTGTCTCTCTGTATCTCTCAAAAATAAATAAATGTTAAAAATAAATTTTAAAGACGTAATAATCAAAACAGTATAGTACTGGTACAAAAATAGACACATAGATTAATGGAACAAAATAGTAAAATTAAGGAAAAACCCCATAATTATATGGTCAATTAATCTTTGACAAAGCAGGAAAGAATATCCAATGGGAAAAAGACGATCTCTTCAACAAATGGGGTTGGGAAAACTGGACAGTGACAAGCAAAAGAATGAAACTTATACCATATATAAAAATCAATTCAAAATGGATTAAAGACCTAAATGTGAAATCTGAAACCATAAACATCTTTGAACAGAACACAGGCAGTAACTTCTTTGACGTTGCCTGTAGCATCTGCTTTCTAGATAAATCTCCTGAGGAGAGGAAAATAAAAGCAAAAACAAACTATTGGGACTACATCAATATAAAAAGTTTCTGCACAGTGAAAGAAACAATCAGCAAAATTAAAAGACAACCTACAGAATGGGAGAAGGTATTTGCAAAACGACCAATCCAATAAAGGGTTAGTACCCAAAATATATAAAGAGCTTATAAAACTCAACACCCAAAAAACTAATAACCCAATTTAAAATGGGCAAAGACATGAACAGAAATTTCTCCAAAGAAAGTATACAGTTGGCCAACAGACACATGAAAAGATGCTCATCATCACTTATCATCAGGGAAATGGAAATCCAAACTACAATGAGATACCATTTCACACCGGTCAGAATGGCCAAAATCAACAACACAAGAAACAACAGGTATTGGCAAGGATGTAGAGAAAGGGCAACCTTCTTGCCCTGTTGGTGGGAGTGCACACTGGTGCAGCCACTGTGGAAAACAGTATGGAGTTTCCTCAAAAAGTTAAATATAGAACTACCTTAGGATCCAGCAATTTCACTACTGAGTATTTTACATAAAAAATACAAAAACACTAATTCAAAGGGATACATGCACTCCTATAGGCAAGAAAAAAAAACCCAACTAGAAGAGTTTAAGCGATCAACAGGACCAGATTTACATTTGGCACAGTTATTGACACTATGTGACTGAGAACATCAATTACTATGATATGCCAAAAACTCCTATTGAAAACATAGATAAAATGCAAATTGGTGAGTAATTTCAGGAGATAGATGAAAACTATAAGAATCAAATGAAAATGAAAATGAAATAAACATAGAAACAGGGATGAAAAATGTTTTAAATAGTCTTAAAAGAACATTCAACACAGGTGAAGAAAGAATCAGTGAATATGAAAATAGTTCAATAGATATCACTCAAACTGCATGTGTGTATAAGCAAATTAACACAAAATAGCACATGCATAAATGGTATCCCAGAAGAAAAAGAGACAAGCATTCAGAAGTATTTGAAAAATAATGACTAAGAATTTTCCAAATTAAAAGACAGAGCATAGACCCAAGAAGTTTAAAGAGCACCAAAGAAGATAAATACATAAACAACAACACAAATCTAAGCATATTTTATACAAACTGATGAATATAAAGGAGAGAAAATCTTAATGGTATCCAGACAACAAAGAAATGCTGTACATAAAGGGTTAACTCAGCCAGTTTAGATGTTAAAGCCCTAAATAAGAAAAGCCTGAAAAAAAACTGTCCCTTAACCAGATCCTGGGAGATAAAATCTAACTTCCTGGGCTCTCCTGCCTGATGAAGTTTTTGGTCATGCCAGATATTTTATGCCAACAATGTGATTTAGTGCAGGAGCCTTGGACCATACTGTATCAGTTTGACTATATCCAGGTACAAATGAAGAATCTAAATCTAAAGCAAAGAAAAAAAAGAAATACTAAAGATAAGCATAAAATTCAATGAAATTAAAAACAGGAAATCAGTGAAACAAGAGTTGATTCTTCATAAAAACAAAAAACAAACCCAAAAAACATTAAATGGATTATCTGGTGAGACTGATCATGAAGAACAAAACAAAAACAGAAGACACCACTGTTACCAACATTACCTTTGCATTACCAATGTTAGGAATGAGAAAGGCTAGAACTCCAGAGTCCAATATTGAAAAAATTAAAAAAAAATTTTTTTACATTTATTTATTTTTGAGAGGCAGAGTGAGACAGAGCGCAAGCTGGGGAAGGGCGGAGAGAGAAGGAGACACAGAATCTGAGGCAGGCTTCAGGCTCTGAGCAATGGGTCAGCACAAAACCTGACATGCAGCTTAAACCCACGAATCATGAGATCATGACCTGAGATGTAGTCAGACACTCAACCGACTGAGCCACCCACGGGCCCCAACATTAAAAACATTTTTTAAAATGCAATAAAGAATTTTATGCCCATTAATTTGACAAGTAGGCGAATGAAATGATTTCTTGAAACACAAACTGTTAAAGCCACTCAATATAAAATTTATAAACTGAACAACCTTATGTCTATGACAGGAATTGAGTTTGTAGTTTATATCTGAAAACATCACAAAAAATAAAATTCCTAGGCCCAATAATTTTACTTGTGAATTGTATGTACCAAACATTTAAGGGAGAAGTAATATTACATCATCTCATCCGGAAAATAGGAGAGAAAAGAGTGCTTCCAAATTCATTGTATGAAACTAACATTGCCCTAATACCAAAGCAAGACAAAGGTATTATAAGAATGAAAACTATAATCTCTCTCCTGAATATAGACAGAAATCTTCTTAACAAAATATTACCAAATCTATTTCCAGCATAGAGATTTTTCTATAAATAAAGATATTATCCTAGAAAATAACTCATAATTATCCTATAAAATAATTCATCATGATCAAATGAGGTTCATTCACAATGCAAGAGAGATTCAACATTTAAAAATTAATGTAATTTACCATATTAACTAAGGAAAGAAAACCATACAATCATCGAAGTAGATGTAGAAAAAAGCCTTTGTTAAAATTCCGCATCCATTCATAATGAAAACTTTCAGCAAACTACGAATAGAACATCTTAAACCAGATAAAGGCATTTATAAAAAATCTAGATAAAATCATACTTAATGGAAACATAATGTTTTCCTCTAATATTGAGAAGATGGCATATGTCCTCTCTTATTACTCTTATTTAATATCATGATGGAAGTTCTAGCCTGTGTAATAAGGTAAGAAAAAAAAAAAGTATATAGAATGGGAAACAAGAAAACAGTTTATTCATAGAAGATAATTGTCTACATAAAGAATCCCTGTGGGGCGCCTGGGTGGCTTAGTCGGTTAAGCGTCCGACTTTCGCTTAGGTCATGATCTCGCGGTTCGTGGGTTCGAGCCCCGCGTCGGGCTCTGTGCTGACTGCCAGCTCAGAGCCTGGAGCCTGTTTCAGAGTCTGTGACTCCCTCTCTCCCTGACCCTCCCCTGCTCATGCTGTCTCTCTCTCCTAGAAATAAATAAAAAACATTAAAAATTTAAAAAAAAAAGAATCCCTGAATATGTACAAAATTATTCCTAGAACTATCAAATTACTTTGATAGGGGTACAGAAGACAAAAATCAACATACAAAGATCAATTATATTTCTATACACAAGTGATAAATAATTGGAATACAATATTTTAACTATATATTCAGATATTATGCATAGTGTATGTAATATATACACTATTATATCATATTGCATAGTGACATATGTATCCTATATGTATCACATAATTTATAATAGTATTAAGTAAAATCAAAATCTAGGTGTAATTATAACAAAATATATAACAAAATAATATATATATAATATATATTATAAGAAAATATAACAAAATATATAACAAAAATTATAACAAAATGTATAAACAAAAGGATATGTACGCTGAAAACTATGTTATTGATAAAAAGTAATGAAAGATGACCTAAATAAATGGAGAATATACTATATTCATAGACTGAAAGACTCAATATCATCAAGATGTCAATTCTCTCCAATTTAATCTACGGATTCAAAGTAATCTCAATAAAAATTTTAGACTATCTTTTTATGGATATTAGCAAGCTAATTCTAAAATGCATGTACGGTCAGCCACCTGGGTGGCTGAGTCAGTTAAGCATCCAACTTTGGTTCAGGTCATGATCTCACAATTGTTTGAGCCCTGCTTTGGGCTCTCTGTTGTCAGTGCAGAGCCTGCTTCGGATACTCTGTTTTCTCTCGCTCTGCTTCTCCCTGGCTCTCAAAAATAAATAAACATTTTTTTAAAAAAATAAAATAAAATGTATATGTACAGGTAAAAAAAATTAGAAAAGCCAGAATATTTTGAAAAACATGAGGATCCACACTGCCTGATTTCAAGAACTACTATAAAACTATCAAGACAGTATAGTGTTGGTGAAAAGAGAGATACATCAATCAATAGAACAGAATAGAAAGCCCAGAAGAATATTCAACAGATTGTGACAAAGATTCAAAGGCAACTTAATAAGAAGAAGACAATCTTTCAACAAATGATGCTGTAACAGTTGTACGTTAATGAAAAAGAGAGAGAGAGAGAGAGAGAAAAGATTATTGCCCTATGCCACACACATTATACAAAATTAGTTCAAAATAACCCAAATGTAAAAATAAATCATAAACTTTTAAAAATAAAACAGAAGAAAGTCTACATTTTTACCTTGAAAGATAACACAACACCAAATGAAATTTCATTAACCAAAGTAAAAGACGTTTCAGTCATCCTTCCATGAGCTCAAAAGTTGCAGTGAATAGGATGAGGCTGGAGATTGTCACTATCTATTACATACACATGATCCTTAGCACTATTCTGGATTTTTTTTCCCATGGTACTTGTACCTTTAGTGCTGTCTACCTCCTATGCACTCTATTAACAGATAGAAGATGTCTTCAGGCATTCATTCTTAAGTATGCCCTTTTAAAACAGCTAAATCCATGACCTTTTCACCATGATCAGACCTTCTACTTTCTATTATTTGTCTAATTATTATATTTTTATTCATTATCTTCTTCTACCACACACCTCATATTTCCAAATCTTGTTCAGACAATATTCCGGGTCTTTAATTTCACCCACAACTGGCAAAATCATCCATACCCTTTTCTCCTTTCCTTTGTTTACCTCAGTGTTGAGGTAGAAAAAGCAGTGATATTTTTTCTTGCTCTGAGACCCAGAGAAAAAACTAGAGTTTACTTTTTCACATATTAACTATCTACAAAAACATCGGTTATTTTGATATTTTTGTACTTACATTAGATCTTAGAAAATTGCATAATGTACCTGTATCCTTAATATATAAATGGACATATCATTTATATTATATTTTTATTTATATTTTATTGTACTTATATTACATTATTATTAGAAACCATGCCTATTTAATTGTTTTAACATTGTTTATTTTTCAGAGAGAGAAGACAGAGTGTGAATAGGGGAGGGGTAGAGAGAGGGAGATAGAGAATCTGAAGCAGGCTCTAGGCTCTGAGCCATCCTTCAGCACAAAGCCTGAAGCGGGCTCAGACTCATGAACCGTGAGATAGTGACCTGAGCTGAAGTCAGACACTTAACTGACTGAGCCACTCAGGTGCCCCTGAAGTCATGCTTATTTAGATTTTAGTATTTTAGTCAGTTCAACAAATTTGCAACCTTCCTTCTGTCAAAGTGTTATATAACACACTGAAGTTCTTTATTTAGCCTTGCTATTAAAGTGTATATTGTTTACTGAGAGTACTGGGATTATCCAATGTTTCTGGGGTATATAGGCCAAAGCCTGCTCAATGGGAAGGTCAATGAATTCTCTAAAATTATATAAGCATTTGTGAATTTTGTATTCAGTGTGTGTCTCTGTTGGGTTAGGCAAGGTATTACGCGGGGGGGAAGTACCTATAGTCAGTTTCTCAAAGGATTTGTGATCCATAAAATTTTGGAATCTACTAGTCTAGAGGGAGTTCAAGTACGCTAAACTAGCAGAATGTTTTCTTTTTAAAAAAATTAACAAGCTACTTTATTCATAGAGGGAAGTATAAAAAGTACAAAAACCTACCACCAATTTTTTTTCACTACCTAGATGTAACAATTGCTACCATTTTTTTAACATTCTTCCCAAATTTTCTTAAGAATGTAGACATTAGAGGTAGCCATAGAAAGCTGCACCATAACACATTCTTATACGATTTCATTTCAATGAGAAAAATATACACATTCCTTCTTTCATCCCTCCATGTAACCATCTTGTCTGTATGCCTAACCACTTTTCCTTGCCCAATAAGCCAGTCCTTTCTTCTTAATTCTCCAAAGGCGGCAGTGTCTTTCTAAAACAGGTCTGCAAACTTAACAACTATTTTAAAAAGTAATTTGCTATGTACATGTGACGGTTTTCTCTTACTGCCCGCACCTTCACTCCATGTCCATGTTCCTCCATTTCTGCCTGGGCTGTGCCCCAGGACACTGTCTTCTATAGATTGTATCCCCCAAGCTCCCTTGCCAACTGGCTTTTACTTGGTTTCAGACAATGCAATGTCCTGGCAGGAAATCAAACAAATAGAAAAAGACCAAAGTCCGGGTATTTCCTCCTTACTCACTCTTTACTTCTAACATATCTCCAGATGAACTTTCCGCTTTAGTCCATAACAACAGTATCTGTTACATGGCATCTTCTCCAGAGTTACAACTCTTACTAAACTACTGATACTCTATTTCCTTCT
The DNA here is from genome assembly GCF_003009895.1 of Hyaena hyaena. Taxonomy (NCBI): domain Eukaryota; kingdom Metazoa; phylum Chordata; class Mammalia; order Carnivora; family Hyaenidae; genus Hyaena; species Hyaena hyaena. The sequence goes on from NW_024081593.1 coordinate 151,194, forward strand.
TTGGTCTTCTCAGCTATTAGGATGTAATGCCATCCTGCTGCTGCTAATCAATTGAGTGCTTTACCATATTTGTTTGGTCACTTAGCGTATATCTGTAAGTAGATTTTTATTTAAGTATACTCATTTGAAGCATCTAGGGTGAATTCTGTTTTCTGCTAGAACCCTAATATATATACATATATATTAAATATATATTTATATCAGTTATATGTATTATATATTATATATAATGATAAATCATTAACATCATTGTTTCTAAAATGTTCTATACTCCATTTTTTTTATTTGTGATTTTGACTCTGAGCTCATCTTCAATAGGTATTTTCAGAGGGCATAACATATGTACAATATTATGGAGCTATCCTTTATAATGGAGGTATACTGTTGTTAACCCTTGTTAACTTCTTCAGCTATTTTTTTCCACACTCTTCTTCAACTATGCTGTATTTCAGTTTCCAGAACACACTATGTTCTGTCTTTACTCAGGGCATATACACATATGATTCTTTCTATCTTTCTCTCTCTTTCTTCACTTAATTCATTTCAACCAGTACTTCAGGTCTGAATTTAAATATCAGTTCCCTCAAGAAAGCCTTCTATAGCCCCTTCCCAGAACCAGGGACTACTCATATGGGCAATTTGTGCCTCCTTATTCATAGTATTTGCCACATTGTGCTATAATTTTCTCTTTTCTGCCTTGTATTCCATATGAAAACACAGTGTCTGTGAGAATGGGGTCTATGTCTGCCTTCTTTCCTCTGCCCAGGATAGTAGCTGCTACATAGTAAATGCTTAATAAAGAATTATTAAATAAATAATTAAGGGTTTCTATTTTGCATTAACTTAATGATAGACAGGACTGGTAAAAGAAAAATTAGCTCCAACTTCAACATAAAAATTTCTAGGAAGAAATTGTTATGTTTGGGATTCAACATTTCTGTATGTATAATATAAAAGCCTGTGGTTCAGCCTTGATAAGTGCTAAGGAATAGGGGAGTCCAGGGAGGGATAAGGAGAGCTCTTAAAACTTAGCAATATACCAAGAATCAAGTTACAACTTTAGACATGCTTGTTTTACATTGGTATTTTGCTAAAGGTCTTTTAGTGGCATTCTGTTGGTGGTTTCAATTATTGATTGATTATCTGATGAACATATATTGCCTACGAAATATGCACAATAGACTAACTGATCAAGCAGAAGCCATCGAATTCTAGGTTTTTTGAAAGTCAATTTCATTGGTCCTTATGATAGTCAAATCCTCTTTATAATCATTCCTATTTCCATTATAAAGTTAATTATATCTTCATTGTAATATATGTTATTATCATTATTACCATAACTATAGCTTGTGCTAAGTACTAACACTTTGGTAAGTATTTACTCTTGGATTTTCTCATACAGTTAGATTCCTACGACAGTACTGTAGTGTAGGTGCTGTTATCATTATTTTATATACAGTGATACTGAGGTCTGCAGGTTTATATAGCTTAATGTCAGGGATCCACTGAATGACAGAACTGAAAATCAGATCGCGAAGAATATAACTGTAGATCTTACATGCTATATGCTACAACTGAATTGTAGAAAATTCTGAAAATACAAATCATCAAAATAAACCTTAATTCCTACCGTGTTGATGTGTTTACTATGAATATTTTGGCACACTTCAGGCCACTTTCCATTTCTGTTCTTATCATTTTTTCTGGGTTTTTTTTTTTTTCATAAGAAAAACATTTGCGTCATCTCTAATGAACACATACTATCCCAGGAAATGAAATTATCATTGTTTTTAAAAACAAAAGATGTTTATGCCCTTATTACAAAAGTAACTAATATCACTTTAAGCATTGAAAAATATACAGATAAATAAAAATTCTAAAAAGTCATAGTTTTTAAAAATATGGAAAGGACAAATCCTTTTCCCTTTTTAAAAAGTTTATTTATTTATTTTGAGAGAGAGACAGAAAGCACAAGGTGAGAAGGGGCAGAGAGAGAGAGAATCCCAGGCAGGTTCTGCACTGTCAGCATGGAGCCTGAAGCAGGGCTTGAACTCACGAACTGTGAGATTATGATCCGAGCTGAAATCAAGAGTTGAATACTTAACTGACTTAACTAATGCCACCCAGCATCCCAAATCCTTTTAATTTTTTTAAACTAGAAACTTAATGTATTGGGCATCATAATGACCTCATACTCATAATTGTATGGCTCTTTTAAAATTTATATCCCCTTTGGAACTGTCATTTAGACAAAGCTTTGCTGTATTTTTCTCTTAGATATGCTTTTTCAGGGTCTATCTGAGACCCTTCTTACTTATTATGAGAAAATGTGTGTATGATATTTTATATGTGTTAAAGTTATAATTCTGTACTAGTATTTTGTGAATGCCATTCAGTTCTTGCACTTAGACTCATAGGTAAATAGTAAAGATTTATACATAAAGTATTGGGAGATGATAGCTAGCTAGCTAGATAATTGATAGAAAGATGATAGAGTGCTCTTTCTTTAGATAGATTTTGCTTCACATTTTACTTAGTATTTTTATAATTCATATGACCTTATCAATATCTTGTGTTTTAGATCTTGAACTATTAGAATGAAGTGCCTATCGCTGTTTAAGTAACTTTATGTAGCACTTAACTCCACGATGTTCACAGAGTCATATAAGTATTTTAAGGTAATGGTAATATTATTATAAATTATTGTAATATATATGTTAGTTCTACTAGCTTTTTCTCCCTGCTATGTTCTGTCCAAGACAAATCAGTAAAGATTTTCCTGTGTCTGAAGCCAGTACAATTAATTGGGAAGCATCTGTTCTGTGTTAATTACATGTAGTTTAATGAAAGTCCAAATTGATCTGGTCCTTCTCCATCTCTCAAATTTTTTTCCACTTACCTCTTCAATGTGCAGAATTTGGAGACATTTGAAACCTGATTTGTAATTGAACAATTGATATTAGGTAACGATGGAGTCTTAAGGGGGCTTTCAAGAGGATTTAAGTGATAATTGACCATCTGAGGGGTTGGGGTGAGACACTTCATCCCAATGGAGCTGACAACATTAGGAATGCTTATGTGGCATTAACTGTAATTCCAATTCCAAATCCATCTGGAGTTTCTTAAGGAAAATCGCTAGAAAATGTGCTCATTTTCAATAAATGTTATATCTAATGTCTTGCCTTAGGATGAGGATTTGTTTCTGAGGCAAGGTTAGCTAATGCATCTATTTCTCATGCTTGGCTCTATTCATAGATTCCTACCACAGATATTTATCAGGAATTTATAGGTATATGTTAATCTTTAAGGATTTCTTTTTTCCCCCTCAGCCTCTGGAAATGGTGGTTTGAATGTGGAGTTCTGTACGCACAGTGTCCTGTCTCCTCCCCTCCACCAGTGCAGTTCCAGGAGCCAAGGTTACTCAGTAGGTCCAGTAAGGTCCAGTAGGTTCAGTGAACTGAATAAAGCTCTGCACTTGGGCCAGGTAGATAGACATGAAGAAGAGAGAAGTGCTTACTTATAAGCATGATGAGGACTTAATTATGTAGGGGTGGGTGAGTATTTGGAGGGGGTGGGTGGGTAAAATCATGCTAGGAAGAGAAGTACCCATGTAAAGGTTTGGGGATGAATAGCATGGTGTAATTGTGGAAGTAAAAGACTTGTCACAGGAATGCAAAGCAGGGGGAAGGTGGAGGTGGGGCCAGGTTTGTCCCCCAGTTAAGAGTCATCTCAGTCATTGAATGGCTTAAAACAAGAAGATTCTTGCTTTAGCAAGATCATTCTGATTACTATATAGAGAATGGTTGGGAGGAGAGAGAAACTAGGGGCTAGTCCAACACTTGGGAGGCTACTGCACTAATCCTATTAGAAGATAACATGTGAGACAGACAGAGAAGTATAAATGCTGTATGATCTCTCTTATATGTAGGATTACATATATATATTATATGCACATACATACATGTATATAAAAGTATGTATATGCATGTAATATGTATGTAATATTTAAGCTCATAGATATAGAGAACAAATTAGTGGTTAGAGCATGGTAGGGGAAGATGGATGAAATGTTTTTGAGCTGGTTTTTTTAGTTTAAATGTATTGAATAAAAGAAAATAAAATGTGATTTTTTCAAAGGAATTCAAATTAAAATAAAGACACAGATCAATCTGTATAAGAACTCTAGTTTTCTGATAATCTTTACGACTTTGGAATTTGCATCCAAGGTATATCTAGTCTGAGAGCAACATACTTCATCAACAGTAAAAATACTTGATGGCACATGCTTCTTTTTCCAATGTTTTCCATTTAAAGATATTGCCAGGAAATTGATCTCTCTTTAGCTGAAAATAATGTCTTTGAACTAATAGAAGAACACAATGGCTTTGGGGAGAAGATGAATTTTTTTTTCTCTTAGTGGGAATGGTTTTTTGTTATCTAGAAGTCTCAGTGTGACAACTCTTTTTGTGCTAGCTCCCAAGTCTGGGGATATTGACAGAAATAAGTGGTAAATCTTACTAATTTGGGGGGATATGTGAAGCCTTAATGATATTTTTTTCTTGAAATCTTTCCCTGGAAGAATGTGGGAGAAGTTATCAAAAGGAACTTTAAGAAGTGAATGGAGATAGACCACGTGAGCCAGTCTGATCATTAGTAGGGTCAGAGTGTATCCACTGTTTCTCCTATGTAAATTTTCTGATAGTTTGAAGCAGATCATCACCTAAGAAATTGAAACTGAATGAGGAGCCCACCAGGAATCAGAGACATTAAGACAGGAGCAGAGACTTTAAACCAGAAAAAGGAAAGGCCTTACAAAGAAGTTCTGCCATCATGAAAGCCCTTTGGCCTCACAGCCAATAATAAGAACAAATTTTGCAAAAGAAAAAAAGGGAAAACATGGGAAAAATAAGAAAGAAGAAAATAGGACAAAGGAAAGCAATACAGTTAGGTGTCCCCCACACTGTGTCTGTCAATCTATACTTGTGTCAAAGTTATATTAAAATAGAATCAGAGACCTTCTCCTAATGAACTACTTTATTTCTCTGCATTTGCAAGTATTTTTATACTTCACCTTGAATTTAAATTCATTCTTTTTGTCTGAACTAAGAAAAGAGTTTTCCATGCTTTTGGCAAGATTGACGGGGTCTCAGGTCACTCCTAGGAAATCAGGAGATGACTTTGAGGCTGGGATTCCACATCTGGAGAAAGTCCAAGTTAGATCAATTGAAGAGAGACAGAAAAAAGTTGGTAAACAGATAAAAGAGGAAAGATATAGTCAACTATAGACATCAGAACTCCTTTCAATTATGGACACCAGAGCTCCTTTTTTCTTGACTGCCATTCAAGTATAATAACTTTTCCAGATGAAAAGAGATTTGATTCCATAGAATTATTGATAAAAGGAAAATTAATAAAACCTGTAAGAAGTGTGTCTCACTGAGTTTTTAAATGTTAACGCAGTTATGTTGCTTTAGGTCTGGGTTTAATATTGCATATGAGTTTCAAATTTACAGAAATTAGTATAGGATAGTACCATCCTAGATAAAATTCTTTTCTTTCATACTTTTATTGAATCGAAGGGAATGAGAGTAAAGTGTGATGAGATTAGCCATTTGCCCGTGACACTTGCAAATCTGATGGTTCTTATTATAATTGGGACTAAAATTTAATTAAAATCTTAATCTCACTACCCCTAAAAAGGCGATCTACTCTGAATCTAGGCTCTCCAGTTCTACTTTTCTTAAACTATCCTTGGCATATGAAGAGGATGCATGTTTGGTTTTATTATTTCTGAAGATCGCAGAACTCGCTGTTGATAGCTATTTCAGTGCCAAACAAACCTATTACTTGTAACAAAATGCATTTAGCATTCAATAGAATCTAATAGCTTTCAAAATGACTCAATGCAGTCATATAGCAATTATCCCTACTAATGGAGCAGAGCAGAAGCATCAATAATTCCAAAATACAGGTAATATAAAGATCTTTTCCATTTGGCCTAGAATTACAGTGTGCTAACATCTATCCTTCAGCATTAATCTTCAGTACAACATTTCAGATGATGGAATATTCATCTAGGAACCAGGAAAAGTAAATGTGAATTCTCTACCAACTAACGTCTTTGTCCCTTGACTTCTAGCACATAGTGGAATTGCTAAAACTGTGTTCCAATGTTACCTAATAAGGTAGGAACCATCAGATGGGAAAGTGGGGTGTCTCCCACTTTTTAAGGTGGACCTTAGAGTACTCTCTTTGAGGAGAGCAGTCTCATGACTATGTTTTACATATGGTAAAATGATAAAGATGAGTTTTTTCTAAGATTTTTTTCCTGAAAAAAAGAAAAGCACTGTGGATAAACAGTCTAAGATGCTCTTTAACTTGAAAGTTTTGTTTCTAGGTATTTATTGAATATCTAATGTTTCTAAATACAAGATGCTTCTCTCAGCAATTGGTACTAAGTGTGGAGTCTTGATTCCAGTTGTATGACTGTAGGCAAACATCTTTTATCACCCCTCTACTCCTCTAAAATAAAGATACAACACCAATCAAGAGCAAAAGTAAAATATTTTATGTTGTTTATTACTGATATGGCATCCCCTGGTTCATAAAACAAAACAAGTAATTTTATTTCTCCTAAAGGCATGTTATCTTTGTTAGGTAAAAAGGTTTGTTTATTTTAAAGGCTGTCAGTGGGATATAACAAATTATAACCTCTTCTGCTGCAAAAGGATAATCTAATTTTCTTGTTGACTACAAATAAAGCTACTGCTGAAATTCATCATTTTTCAGGCTTTCTGCAATGATTAATTTATATGAGTTTTGTTGTATTCTTCAGTCAAATTGTCCTTAACCCATGGGCTGGCAAGCACATTCATGATAATTATAAACAAAGTATTTTTGCATTTGTTATATGAGTTAAGATTTTATTTTGAGGGGCACTTGGGTGGTTTAGTCAGTTGAGCATCTGACTTCAGTTCAGGTCATGATGCTCATGGATTTGAGCCCTGCATCAGGTTTTGTGCTGACAGCTCAGAGCCTGGAGCCTGTTTAGAATTCTGTGTGTGTGTCTCTCTCTCTGCCCCTCCCCCACCCATACTCTGTCTCTGTCTCTGTCTGTCTCTTTCTATCTCAAAATAAATAAACATTAAAATTTTTTTAACTTTATTTTTTATCTTCTCTCCACATTTCAATAGAGTGGTCCACACTTCAATAGCTTTTTAAAATGACTTCAGTACATAAATGAATTTGAACTTTTGAAGGCTGAAAAGTGTAGATTTGAGAGCCGTTGTCTCACTGGTATTGTGATGGTTGATAGTCCCCCTAAGAAGGTTGCTGAGCTGTCCCAAATTTCTTGGTTTACAAAAATTGGAATTTTTAGTATATGTTATTAAGGCCATATCTGTACATTTTGTGGGAATTAACAATAATCAAAGGCTTCATCTGACTTATGCATTCTTTGTAGCAAGACCTTTACTTATCCTGCCAAAAGTCAACCAAAACTCAGATGGATAAGGTTAGACTAATTAAGAGAAAAGATGTAATTGTAAAACTTGGCAAAAAACTTAGAGCCCATGTGCATTTCAAGGTCCTTAACTGAACCACTTAGTATGTTATAAAATTGATTTAATAACATAAACACACACAGATAAAGGTCACAAATATCTCTACCACAAGCATGTATGCACTTTTTAAATGTTATAAGAGAAAGTATCTGGGGATTTGATGACTATGAGTTGAGTACTTGAGTATGAAACAATCACATAATACCACTTGGTAAAAATTGCCATATGGAAAGAAATTTTCTCATAGAAGCACAGCAGTGTAGCATGGTGTTTAAGAAGAACATGACTCTAGAGCCAGCTTGCCTAAATTTAAACACCAGAAGAACTACTTGCTAGCTGTCACATTGGGCAAGTGCTTGTTCTCTCTGAGATTCAATTTCCTCATTTGTAAATGAGGATATTACTACTACTTATAGCTGAAATTTAAGTTGAGGTTAACTGAATTATTCTATGTCAGGCATTTGCTTGATGAAAGCTGCCACATCATAAATTCTTAACAAATATTATGTTTTTATATAGTATACATTATTTGGTATTAAGTATATTATACATTATTTAAATATATCATTATAATACCTTATTTTATTGTAGCATTTAAATCAAGAACAATAATACATTTGTCAAGGTATAACTGTATCATTACTACACACCACATTTCCAAAGGCCATTTAAGCAAGGGGACTGCATAAGAAAAGGGACTGGATAATTAAAAATGGGTAAATAATATAAAAGGAACTTCTAAAGCATCTAGATATTAAGAAGGCAGATGGAAAGGTAACATACCTTCAAATATTAATAAGAATAATCCATCTGGAATAATTAGACTCACTTTTTTAAAAATCCAGTATCGGGGTACCTGGGTTAAGCATCCGACTTCTGGTTAAGTCACGATCTCACGGTTTGTTGAGTTCGAGCCCCACATTGAACTGTGGGCCCTATACTGACAGCTGACCCTGGAGCCTGCTTTCAATTCCCTGTTTTCCCCTCTCTCGGTCCCTCCCCTGTTCATGTTCTGTTTCTCTCTGTCTCTCAATAATAAATAAACATTTAAAAAAAATTTAAGTTTTAAAAAAATCCAGTGTTTACTATGATGCTACTATGACAAAAGCCACAGAGTAGAAAGAAAAAGTGTGATTCATTGTTTAAATCAACATAGCTAAATAGCCTCCTGATTTCTTTTTGTCTGACATAATGATGCATTCTACTTTTTTAAAGCCATTGTAGTAAGGTTTTCTGTTCCTGTCAAGTAAACGTAATCCTAAACCACATATTATGGTGACAAGAAGAATCCAGGGCAGATGAGATTACCCAAATTAAGAGCATGCCCCCTAGAACTCTATACACATGTTATTCCTTTCCAGAACATATCCATGCTGTTCCAGTGTTTTGATATATAAATAGATTCTTAGGTCTATTACCACACTAAGCAAATGGCTAGTGCTTTTTTGGCCATATTGCAGTCTGCTTTGATATAATGAAATAGCTTTTAGCAAGCAACAAAATCACCTTCCAGTGAAGAATGTGGTTAAGAAATGTGCTGTCTGATATTACAAATCGGAAAATCGATGTAATCCACTGATACCTAGTATCTCCCATTGATGCAACATTGAAGGTCTTGGAAATCAGGCAGGAAATCTGGATTCCATGAAATTCTATGAAAAGTTATGGACTGCAAAATGCTTTAGTGAGAATCCAGAAAAGAATAAAGTCTAAAAGTAAAAATGGAATTTCACAATAGCGCTTCTAAGGGCATGAGTGAGACACTTTCAACCTTTACTATATCAACATACTATCCCAGTTATTAAATTCCCTTAGCTTTCCACCTCAGAAACTGAGTTTTGGAGTAGTAAGGAATTCTATGGATCATGTATTTTAGGATATCTAATGGCTTATCCTTTTCTTAGTGACAGATCAGAGACATGTCCTCAAATCAACCAAGGTTTTTTTTTTAATCTCCCCAAGCTTTAAATTTTGGAGATATATACATGTCAAAAATATTTCAGTAGAAATTCACAGTAACATGATTCTAGAAATGAAATTTATTTATTCCAATCTTTTAAAATAATTTTCTGTGATAAAGATTGTTCAAGGTGCTTGGAGATATAAATATTAATATTTAAGTAAATAGAAATTGGAGACAGACTCATTCATATATAAGAATTTAATATATGATAAAAAATGATGAAGAAAGAAGTGAGAAAGTAATTAGAATGCAGTATACTGTCCCATCAAGTAGAAAAATATGACATAGTTTTTTCATTTAGCAACATCTAGAAACATAAGCTTCAGAAGGATTAAGGACCTAAGTATAAAAGGTAAATTATAGGGGTGCCTGGGTGCCTCAGTCAGTTAAACATCCAATTGGCTCAGGTCATGCTCTTGCAGTAGGTGAGTTGTAGCCCTGCATCAGGCTCTGTGTTGACAGCTCGGAGCCTGGAGCCTACTTCAGATTCTGTGTTTCCTTCTCTGCACTCCTCCACTTGCTCTCTCTCTCTCTCACTCACTCTCTCAAAATTAAATAAACATTAAGAAATTTTTTAAACAGTAAATTATAAATAATAGTTTATATATTAGAATTTCTTTGTGGTCTATGGTTGAGAAAGGTTTTCATAAACCAACCCTCCATAGCACAAAACAGAAGGGAAAAGTTCTGTCATGTTTTTATCAATATTTAAGAGTTTTATTCAATAAAGAATGTTACCAACAAAGTTAACAGACAGATAACATGTTGGGAGAAAAATATTTGCAATATCTAAAATTAAGGAACTGATATCTGGAACTCTTGAAAATCAACAAGTAAATGAAAAGACAAATTGACAAAGATTATAACGTGGTAATTCTCAATGGGAGAAATCTGTATTATTAATCACTTTGATTCATTAGTACATAACAAAACGAAAAGAAGAAAGAGAAAAAAAACAAAAAGAGAGAGAGAATTTTAAATCCACAGAATTACAAAAACCTAAAACTGACTGATGCCGAGACCCAAAAGGAATACAGAGATACAGGAACCCTGGCCACTGCCGGTTGAAGGGTTTGCTGTCAGACTGAGTTAGTGTATAGCCTGTGGCCCAGCAGTCTCACTCTGGAGCATATGGTCCAGAAAAGTTTGCTTTCCCTTCACTTCCACCACAGACCTTTGCAGTGAGAGAATGTTCACTGCAGCATCACTTCCAGAAGTGGGAAATTGATGGAAACCTAAGTATTTCCTGCAGGAAAATGCACACACACACTATGTATATATCCATGGCCAAAATTTAAAAGCCTCAGAAGAGATAGCCCTATTCATCCCTTCATGGTATTTTAAAAACAGGTGATGTAAAGGAGAGCTAATGTTATTTCTGGAACTTATTACCACATTGAATTCCTGCAGGATCCCATTTTAGAGTCAGATGTACTTCCGGTGACTGAACTCAAGATTGATTTTCCTCTTAAATTACTGCTTGAATATTCGGGTTCATGGCTTTCTTTGTATCTTTCCTTTCATACCTAGAGAAAATATGGTCAGTACGGCTCACCTAGAAATGAGCTTTTAAGTCCAGTCAAAGAAATTCCTTTGGAATAAACCTGGAAAGCAAAATCTTGCCATTGATTATGATCCTGAACATCCACGGATGTTGGCCAATAGCTCTCTGTATAATACTAAAATATCACAAAGAGAAGCAAATATATACAAATGTGTATATATATATGCTACTTATATATAATTATATACAAATTATTTTTGTATAAAATATATTATTATATACATAATTTGTATATAATTATACATAATCATACAAGTCATATTAATGCTTCCTAAGAAATATTACAACCTATCTACCACTTCTTGAATTGTATATGTAGGCAGAATTCTATGAATGACCACAATGACCTTCATCCTTGTATAATTCCCTCCCATTTGGGTGTGGATAGAACTAGTAAATATGGTAAAACATCATATTTGTGATTATATTGTTATATGGCACAGTTGACCATAGGGATAAGGGGATTATAGGGTGAGGAGTCCAGGTGGGCCTAATCTGATCTATGAGCCCTTTAAAGGCAGAAAGTTTTGTTATGCTGGTAGCAGAAGTGTGGTGCAGAAAATCTAAACATGAGAAAGATTTCATGTACTGTTGATGGCTTTGAACGTGCAGGGGGACACCTGAGAAGAAAAGTGGGAAGGCTTTGTTAGCAGAGAGCAGACACATGACAGCTATCAAGAGAGCTGGGAATTCAAACCGACAATCACAAGGAACTGGACTCTGCCATCAACTTGAATAAACTTGGAGGCAAAATTCTCCCCCAAGCCTTCTGATAACAGGCAAGCCTAGTCAGTACCTTCATTTCAACCTTATGAGACCCTGAACAGGGAACCCAGACTTCTGACTTACAAAACTGGGAGATAAGAAGTGGGCTTTTTTTGAAATCACTGAATTTGTATTTCCTTACTGCAGGAATAGAAAACTCCTAAATACAGATAAGGAATTCTACAAGGCAGTGACTTCTAAACCTACCACGAAGCATTCACATGCAGGTATAGGGGGAGCATATGATTTCATTTCTCTTGAATAAATACCTGTGGAATAGAAGTGATGAATCATCTGGTTAAGCGTAACTATAAAAAATGTGCTATACAATTTCACAAAGTGGCTGAACCATCGGCAATGGATGTGTGTTGTCCTTCCACATTCTTTTCTTTTTTTTAATTTTAATGTTTATTTATTTATTTTGAGAGAGAGAGAGAGGGAGAGAGAGAGGGAGAGAGAGAGGGAGAGAGAAATCCCAAGAGGGCTCTGCACTGTTAGTGCAGATCTTGACCTGCACTGTGAGATCTTGACCTGAACTGAAACCAAGAGTCAAATGCTGAACCTACTAAGCCACCCAGGTGCCCCTGTTCTCCCGCATTCTTGCCAGCATTTTGCATTATGATATGAGTTTGGAAATGCTATCTTGTTTTCTGCTTTATGAGCTTGTTTGTTCAGAATCCCTGCTAAGATTCTTTGTTTTTAAGACTATTTTTGTTGAACACTACTATAGCTCTTCCATCTTTCTGCTGTTCATTGTATATTTTCTTCCATCTTTTTATTTTTGTGCATGTTTTCCTTTAATGTGGCTTTCTAGTAGACAACAGATAGCTGAGATTTGCCTTTTTACCCAATCTCACAACTTTTGCCTTTTATGTTTTCTGTTTATATCTTTTATATTTAATATAATTATTGATATTACTTGATTTAAATCCACTGTCTTGCTATTTTTATTTTGTAACTTTATATTTTTGCTTTTGTATTTTTCCCATTTATCCTATGTTCTTTTCTGCCTTTCCTGAACTTTTTAAAATTATCTGAGTATTTCTATTATTGCATTTTACCCATAAAATTACTTAACAAGTTACATTGGTTCCCTAATTTCCATTGCAATAAACTACCACAAACTTAGCAGTTTAACACATCATGAATTTATTTTCCTACATATCTGGAGTTTGAAAGTCTAAAGTCAAGGTTTGGGGAGGGCTCTATTCCTTCAGAAGCCATCTATTTCCTTACCGCTTTCAGCTTTAGAAATTGCCTGCATTTCTTGTCTGTGGCTACATACTTACTAGTGACTCTGATTTCCCTTTCCTTTAAAGACCCTCACATTTATATCAGGCCTTCCTGGATAATCCTGAATGACCTCACCATCTCCAGATCTTTAACATAATCACATCTTCAAACTCCCTTTTGCCACATAAAGTAACAGCCATAGGTTTATGCCTGTGTGTGTGTGTGTGTGTGTGTGTGTGTGTGTAAATTGTCCAAAGTTTTTAATATAAATTATTATATTTTTATTAAAATTTTTTAATGTTTACTCATTTTTGAGAGAGAGAGAGAGAGACAGAGCATTAGCAGGGGAGGAGTAGAGAGGGAGACACAGAATCTGAAGCAGGCTCCAGGCTCTGAGCTGTCAGCACAGAGCCTGACAAGGCTCAAACTCATTAACCATGAAATCATGACCTGAGCTGAAGTCAGATGCTTAAACAACTGAGCCACCCAGGCCCCCATATAAATTATTTATGAAAATCTATCTTCAATAGTATGATATCTCTTCATGGTGTAAGAACTGTATGACAGTAAAAATTTTAAGTCCATTTCTTCCTTCCAACTTTTTTTGTTTCTCTTACTGTGCATTTCACTTCTCCCTACATTATAAACCTCACAATATACTGTTACTATTTTGCATTAAACACTCACTTACCTTTTACATTTGCCTATTTAAAAACAGGAACAATAATATATTTTATATTCACCTGCATTTTTACCATTTATGGGGCTCTTCCTTTAAGAGATCCAAATTTACATTTGTGTTATAGTCTTTCTGCCTGAAGAAATTCCTTTAATATTTCTTGTAATGCAGATCTACTGGCAATGAAATTTTTCAGCTTTTCTCTGTCTAAAAACGTCTTTACTTTGCCTTCACTTCTATAAACCATTTTTGCTGGGCATAAAATTCTGTATCGATAGTTTTGTTATGTTTAGCTTTGGTAGGACTTTAAAGATGTCACTCCATTCTCTCTGGCTAGTGTAACAAATGATGAAAAGTCTTCCTTAGGTATTATCTTTGTTCCTCTGTTCATATTTTTTTGTTCTTCAAGATTTTTACTTTGTATTTGGCTTCCCAAAGTTTAACTATGGTGTGCCTACATTTTGTGTACATTTTTGTTTTATTTAACTCTATATAATATATATATGCTGTAATATGTTACTATAAATATATATGTTTCTACTTATAAACTCTATATATACAGTTTGTATTTATCCTCCATGGTGTTCTCTTGCCTTTTGGGATCCATGGTTTGTTGTATTTGATTTGTTTTGGGAAATTTGTAGCCCATATTTCTCCAAATTTCTCTTCAACCTCCTAATTTTTTTCTTCTAGAACTTCACTTACCTATATGTTAAGCTATTTATGATTGTCCCATAATTCTAGCAGACTGGTTTTTTTTTTCATTCTTTTCTCTTTTGCTTCATTTAGAATAATTTCTCTTTACCTCTCTTCAGACCCAAGTCTACTGTTTCTATCCTCAGATGTGTCCAGACTATTTATAAGGCTATCAAAGGAATTTTTGACACCCAAGAGTGTTGTTTAAATTGTACACATTTGTATTTGACATTTTTTATAGTTTCCATCTCTGCTGAGATTCCCCATTTGTTCTTGCATCATGTCCTTTTTTTTTTTCATTTGATTCTTTGATATATCACTCCTAGTTGTTTTAAAATCTCAGATTGTTGGTTTTTTTTTACAAACAGTTTATTGTCAACTTGGTTTCCATATAACACCCAGTGCTCATCCCCACAAGTGCCCTCCTCCATGTCCATCCCCCCCCACACCCATCAGTCCTCAGTTTGTTCTCAGCATTCAAGACTCTTACGGTTTGCCTCTCTCCCTTTCCCCCACCATTTCCGCCCTTCTTCTCCCCCTTGTTCCTCCGTCAAGTTCCTCCTAATCCTCCTATACGTGCAAACATATGATATTTGTCCTTCTCTGCCTGACTTATTTCGCTCAGCATAACACCCTCAAGGTCCATCCATGTTGCTACACATGGCCAGATTTCATTCTTTCTCATTGCCATGTAGTATTCCATTGTATAGATAAACCACATCTTCTTGATCCATTCGTCTGTTGATGGACACTTAGGCTCTTTCCATGTTTTGGCTATTGTTGAGAGTGCTGTTATGAACATTGGGGTCCATGTGCTCCTATGCATCAGCATTTCTGTATCCCTTGGGTAAATTCCTAGCAGTGCTATTGCTGGGTCATAGGGGAGTTCTATTGTTAATTTTTTGAGGAGATTCCACACTGTTTTCCAGAGGGGCTGTACCAGTTTACATTCCCACCAACAATGTAGGAGGGTGCCCGTTTCTCCACATCCTCGCCAGCATCTAGAGTTCTCTGATTTGCTCATTTTAGCCACTCTGACTGGCGTGAGGTGGTATCTCAGTGTGATTTTGATTTGTATTTCCTTGATGAGGAGTGTTTTAAAATCTGATTGTTTTAACATCTGAATCATTTCTGAGTTTGCTTCTGTTAGTGGCTTTCTCTTTTGCGAATGGATTTTTTTCACACCCTTGCTTTTGTTGCATGTCTCTTAATTTCAGTTGAATGCTAATCATGGTTCGGAAATTAGTTGCAATTGAAACCAATAGTATTTATGCCTAGAGTGGGAATGTCTCTTCTTCTGCCAGGCTGTTAATGTGGAAGATTGAACCAATCCGTTCAGATTTTGTGGTTGCTGTTGTTACCTTCAATGTACCACAAGTTTCAAATTTCTCCAGTATAAGTTTTTTGTCATTTTTGTGCTTAGTGTGAAAGCTGGAGTGCAGAAGGATTTTATTTTTTCTTGCTTTCTCTACAGTTTTCTGTAGATCCTAGATATCTGTACCACAGTGAGGGTCTTTCTCTACATTCACAATTACTAGTCACACTCCTTTAAAATCCACACTGTGGTGCATTGTTACTGCTTGGTAGCCTGAGCTAAGCTTCTGGTTGGGTAATGAATCTCTGTTCTCCTGGCCCGGGTTTCGTCTTAAGCAAGGTCTTTGTGTCTGAGCTTTGGGTCTCTTCACTGTTCTTGCCTACTCTTCCCATGACAGCCAAACTCTGTCATCTACCTTTGAAAGGTCTTGAGAAAGAAAGAGTTGTCTGCTCCTCCCTGGGAAGTAGTAGACCCCTAATTGGTACCAGTCAGACTTCGGAGCGTTGGGGCGATTTCCTGCTCTTTCCCCAAGGAACAGACAGCTTTTGTTTCTACCCTTCCCCCAGAGGCAGTGAATCTTTGCTTGGTTGTTTAGGCAAAAAGGAGGGTTTCCTACCCTTCCTCCAGTGGCTTTGCTTACATGGCTCCACAGCAGGCATAGGAGCAGAAAGATTTGCTGCCTTTTTCTCAATGGCTTAGGATTTTGCTTCTTATGGAGACAGGGACTGAGGAATAAGTGTTGTGTGCTTGTCCATCAGTGGCAGCTGTCATCTCTTACATATGTGTGCCATTGTCGGAGACTTACTCTGTTCTCCTGTCTTGCACCCACTTTTCTTATGATTACCCGGTGGAAGCCCAAGAGAAGAATTTTGTGAGGGAGTGAGAATCACCTCTTCTCACCATTGGGAGAAGGGCTTTGTGTTATTCTAAACTGATGTGCAACCCCACATTCAGTCTTTTAGATTTTGTTAAAGCTTTAGCTGCTTATATATTACTCAGTTCTATGGCAGTCACCTCTTCCTCCCATACTCTGCCAAAGGTCAAACAGTCCGGGGGTCCCATCTCTCCTCAGAGGTGCTTGTCACTGCTTGGAATTCAGTTTGCTGCATTGTCTCGCCATCTCAGAGCTCTGATGAATTCAAGAAAGTCGAGATTTTGTAGATTATCCACTATTTTCTTGTTGTTAAGATGGGAGTGATGTTCCATTGTGACTTTCTACATCTTAAGCAGAAGTGAAACTGGCAATGGCTTTTTAAAAGGCATTTGGTAAGCAGTGGCCTCAACACAGAGTATATACATAGTTTATTTTCAGGCAGAATAAAAATTTTAAAGCATACATTTTATCTTGTCCTTTTTTCTGCGGAAAACCTCTACAGTGGTTTTCAGCACACTTAAAATACAAACGTCATACGACAACCCATAATTCTCTTCATAATCAGGCTGCTGCCTACCTCAGCACTCTTAACTCATAACATTCTGCCTCTAGCTCTTTCTCATGAAGCCATAACACAGGTAGCTCTTACTTTAATTTACTAGACTTCCTCCTGCCTCTAAGTTGTTTACCTATAACTGGAATGTTCTCTCTCAAACTCGTGTATGGTTGGCCCCTTCTTCATTCAGCTCACATCTGAAATGCCCACTCTCCCTCAGTCATTCCCTGATCTCAAACACTCTTTATTTAATATGACAACACTTTGACATTTTCTTGTCTTTTCCTATCATTCCCCCAAAAAAATAAACACAAAGAAAAATGGGAAATTTACTCTAGTGTGCATGTCGATGTTCCTAGTATCCAGACCATTACTGGGTTCATATTAGAAATTCAATCACTACATACTGAAACAAGGTAGGATGAATGAACATCATAACTCAGTGTGTGTGTGTGTATGTGTGTGCGTGTATGTGTTTGATATTACCAGAGCCTAGAACAATGACTTGCCCATAGGAAAAACTCATTATATATTTATTCAGTAAAAAAATAAAAACAAGAATATAGATCTCAATATGATATGGAGTTTATAGGCCTTTCCATTAAAAAATTATGTTTGTTACAAATATTTTTTTTTACTTTTACAATATGTATTCTTCATCTTTTACATCTTTTACAATATGTATTCGCCATCTCTTCTGTAGCCATCCTTTTCTTTCTTGTTAAAATAAACTTTTAGGGGCGCCCGGGTGGCTCAGTTAGTTAAGCATCCAACTTTGGCTCAGATCATGATCTCACAGTTCATGGGTTCAAGCCTCCCGTCTGGCTCTGTGCTGACTGCCAGCCAGAGCCTGGAACCTGTTTCAGATTCAGTATCTCCCCCTCTCTCTGACCTTTCCCTGCTCGTGCTGTCTCTCTCTCTCTCTTTCAGAAATAAATAAAAAATTAAAAATTTATTTAAAAACATAAATAAACTTTTAGTTTCTTCTGTCCATTATAAGTGATTAAGACAGCATAAGTGATTCCCATTCCAGGGAAAGGTATGTGTTATGAAGAAACAAGAGCTTCAAGTAAAAGGATAAACTTAACATAATGAACTTCAAGTTCTAGTCAATGTCAAAGGTAGAGTAGTTTGTGGCCTGACTCACAAACACCACAGATATACAATCTTCCTCTCAGAGCAGCAGAGTCCACGTCTCACACGTGTCAAATCGGTGCATTTTTTTTTTAATGTTCTTTATTTTGAGAGAGACAGAAAGAGAGAATGAATGTGAGCAGAGGAGGGGCAAAGAGAGAAGGAGAGAGAAACAACCCCTCAGGCTGACAGTGCCGAGCCAGATGCAGGGCTTGAACATCATGACCTGAGCTGAAATCGAGAATCAGACTGATGCAGGCACCCAGGCACCCTAAATTGTTTTAACAAGTACATTCTGAAGACCAAATCTTGTAAGAGTATCTTCAGGTTCAACTTTCAGTAAAAGAGAAAAGTGTTTTATTTCCTTGCCTGGCTGGTTGTCTTCCTTCCTCTCTTCCTTCTTAACTTTTCTTCATTTTTAAATGTTTTAGAAAAATAGTCACACACTCTGAAATGATCATTTGTTTCCTTTCCCCCTTTTATTTATAAATGAAGCTGACCCAGAGAGCCTCCAGCTACATTACATAAAGGATCAACGCACTGTTTTTCACATTTACAATCAATATGGTAACAAGGCAGTCACACATGATTTTGTATTGCAGTTTTCTAGAGAATTCCACCAGATTTTTTTATACTTCTCCAGATAAACAATCAATTCTTTAAGTATAATCAAGGAGAGAGAGAAACAACTGGGTTACATTGTTTCTCGTTTGCAAATTAAAAGAAAATCTTGACAGATGTAACATGCAAATCTGCTATTAACTTCTTCAAGAAGACTAATTACTTCACTGTTCCTTTTTTAGGACTTGTCATTATATAGTTTTTCTATATTTTTGCATGTTATAATCTCTAATCTCCTTTACACCATTACTTCTCCATCTTAATTATAATCCAGTTTAAATAAACACATGAGACTTGTAAAGATGGATTTTATTAAATTATTAAGCTGCTTTACTTTACAATTTGAGGGAGGGGATTTTAGTGGAATTTTTGCAGAGCTAAGAAAATTATTAGTATTGCTCTGATAAGAAACAATATAATATAAACAGCCATTTTTATTTGCCATTGTTTCTTCCTAATTTTGTTCACAGAAAAGTTGTATTGTCTTGTTTTAAGTCTTAAACCTGTATTTAAGATTCATTTAAGCACTAGAGCACTGCTAAAATTCCCTGATGTACAATATCCAAAATTCTGATCACATAACAAAACCTCAAATCTTTGGCACCTATACAACTGGCACCTTTCAACAAGTGGAATTCTAGCTAGAGCAAAATTACAGGCAGAAGTTAGGAAGAGCAATTGAGAAAAGCCAAAGGCATTGAGTTCAAAGAAATGCCATGGTTGGTCAGGTCTCTGCAAGATCAAAGAGTTCTGGGATTGGTTGGAAAGACAAGCATGCAACTTAGCACACCCTGGCCAGTAGGGTCACAGTGCAAATGAGTGTTGAAACTGAGCCAAAGAGAAGAAGGAGAGCAGTGATGAGAAGGCAAGAAGAAAGGCAGCAGGAGGAAGAAAAGATAACAGTAAAGGAGGGGAAGGAGGGTGAAGGCATGACTCGTATAAGATGGACAAGTATGAAAAATAAGGAAAAGAACATGGAAGATTCAAACCGAGAAAATAAGGACTCTTATCCAGAAAATCTTATTATGTTACAATGTCTGAAAAGTATTTAATTTGTACTAGTCCAACTCAGCAAGAAGAAATGCTTATTTTGACAAGAACAAAACTCAAATGGCCTACTCAATTGCAAGAGACTTTTCTCATGGATTATCCCCGTGCTCCTCAGGGGCTCTGTTCGTCACTGTTATGACTGTGCTTATAGATTAGAAATCCGAGCCATAGACGTTTTAAGTTAACTGGCTTATAGAATGAGAAATTGGGTTAATATGTAGCTGTTCTCAAAGACCATGGTACAGTTATGTCATTTCACTCTTATCTTTGTTTATATGTTATCATAGATGACATTAATATAGCTAAGCTTCCTTCCCATTAATTCTCTCAAATTCTACATGTAATAAAGACAACTATGTTTACCCTTGGTAATATATCTCACCTTTCACCTCACATAGTATCAGGTCAGTAAGATTCCTTGCTTAATAACCATTTTGGCTTTTGTCCTGGGCTCACTTCCTTGATGAGGGAATGCCTGTTGACCTTGGCCAAGAAGTAAAGATTGAAGTGCTCTTTCCATTAATGCAGTCCTGTGGGTTTCCAAAACTATAGATGAAAAAGTCCATATCACACCTAACCACTTTGATTGCAGTAGTAAATGTCATGGCTCTTTATGTCACAGATATTTACCTTTTAGTGCCCAAGTCATTTTACACTAGCCACATAAGCTAACTTATGTCTTTTATCATGGCTTCCTTAAAATTTTGTGATACCAATATTGCTAATTGCCATGGCTAACAGATTTACAAGAACTGCTTCTCATGAGGTTCATTTGGATAGACTTTAGGGCCTTAGTATATACAGCCCATATTTGTGTTTAAGGCTAGATACCTAAAAAAAATATATTTTTTGAAATTAGAAAGATAATTTTATTTTCACAGTTTCTTTTCATTTATAATGAAGAAAGTCCTTGGTCCAGATTTCTCTTTGCATTCTGTACTAGAAAATTGCCTTGAAAGCAATGGTTGCTGGAAGTGGGAAAGGCAGACTGGGTATGAGACAAAATGCACTTAAATATTAAAGAAATGGAGGACAAAGCTGCTTAGCACCTTAGAGACAACATCAGAACTAAGATTTCCCCGTTCCATACATAATTTCTTTGAAAGGTGTTAAACCTGTCAAAACACTTAGAACTCTTCTTCAATGTACAATATAATCAGTCCAAACTAAATAACCATGAGGGATGCATCATACTGTGATATCAATAGTGTGAAAAGATTTATTTCATTTTATTTAAACTTTTTAGTTTTTACAGAAAAGTAACATGTTGGGGTGGTAGATGCAAAGTATATCTACTTTATAGTATAAGTGAGGATATCAGTGAATCATGTACCTTGTCAAAAGCAATCAAATAATTAAGAAGATTCAAGAGCAAAACCCAGCACTTTTAGTCTCTAGTTAGATTTTTCCCTGTTTCTACTGTCCCCGAGAGGATAAGAGAAAGCGTTTCTGTATATAAACAGGAAGTAAGTCGTGTACATACCATTTATTTAATAAATATTTTCAAAGCCATTGTGGATGCATGTTTTTGTGAGCTCTGGTTTTATTGCTTATTCATATCTGACATCTAAATCTTAGGAGGGAAGCCAACTGTCAGTGCAGTCAGGATATCTTGGCAAACTGAAAATTCTCCAGAGTTTATCCTGATATTGACACAGATTCTCTTTAGAGGTAAAAATGGTATAGTTATCTGGAATTCGAGCTTCCTAGAAGGAGTTCAACAGAAGAAAAAACTGGTATAAACTGAGGAAGCCAAAATCATGATCATGTATCACTCAGAGTTCAGGGGGGTATGAATTTATATGGAAAAACTTGCAGCTTTATTTCCATACACATCTAACTAAAATTTAGCATTTCTTTAGTTATGAATGTAGCACCAACCATGGTAATATTAGTAGTGCCTTGTTATTGATATTAATCAGATATTTTCATTTCATATTACAGTTTGTGCAGATATTTCAAACTTTTATTTATACTAAATTTTGTTATTTAATATATTCATCACATATTTTAAAATATTTGGGGTGCTGGGTGTCTCAGTTGGTTAAGCACCAACTTCAGCTTAGGTCATCATTTCCTGGTTCCTGGGCTGGAGCCCCATGTCAAGCTCTGTGCCGACAGCTCAGAGCCTGGAACCTGCTTCAGATTCTGCATCTCCCTCTCTCTCTGCCCCTCCCCTGCTCACTCTCTCTCTCCATCTAATAATAAACATTTTAAAAATATTTAAAATGTTTATATAACTGCATGTTAATATACTAGTTTTCCTTTTTAATTCTCTACACTGTATTTTATGCATTTAAAAACATTAGCTTGGGGGCACCTGGGTGGCTCAGTCATTTAAGCACCCGACTTCGTCTCAGGTCACAATCTCACAGTTCGTGGGTTTGAGCCCCACGTCAGGCTCTGTGCTGACAGCTAGCTCAGAGCCTGGAGCCTGCTTCAGATTGTATCTCCCTCTCTCTCTGACTCTCCCCTGCTCATGCTGTCTCTCTCTCTCAGAAATAAATAAAACATTTTAAAAAATTGTTTAAACATTAGCTTGGGGGTGCCTGGGTGTCTCGGTCAGTTAAGCATCCAACTTTGGTTCAGGTCAGATATCATAGCTCCTAAGTTCAAGCTTTGCATTGGGCTCTGTGCTGACAACTCAGAGCCTTGGAGCCTGTCTGATTTCTGGCTCTCTGTCTCTCTCTGGCCCATCGCCTGCTATTGCTCTCTCTCTCTCAAAAGTAAATAAACATTAAAAAAATTAAAAAACAAAAACAAACACATTAGTTTGAGAAGTCTCTACAGACTGGCAAATGATCCATTGGCAAGATGCTGAGAATTTCTGAGCTAGTCTAGCTGCCTTAATCCAAACCATCTAATCCACTCCTGGTAACTGTTAGCTTCCTAACTGGTTTTCCTTCAACAATTCTTGCTATTCTGAGATCCAGTCTGCACTCAAATGTGAGGGTTATCTTTGAATGTTTAAATGCCATTTCGCTCTCCTCTTCAAAACTTCTAATGCTTTACCCATGCATTTAGACTCAAATCTAAATTGTATACCCTGGTCTAAATACCATGTGTCTAGTTTCTTCTTTTTTTCTCTGACCTAAACCAGTTTTCACACTTGCCTTTACTCATCATGCTTATCATGTTGTCTTTCCTCTGGTTTTAACACACCTAGTTCAATCCTGCCTAAGGCCTTTGGTTGGTTTGGTTTGGTTTGGTTTGGTTTGGTTTGGTTTGGTCTGGTTTGGCTGTTTGGAATTCTCTCCTCTGACTCTGCCCAGACCACATTTTTGCTAGACTTTTCCTCCTTCTTCAGGTGAAATGACCCCTGACTAAAGTAGGGCTTTCCTCCCCAAGTCACTGTCACGTTGTTGTTTTATTTTTTTTACTAAAAATTTTTTAAGAAAGCATACACGCAAGCAGAGGAGAGGGGCAGAGGGAGACAGAGAGAGAGAATCTTAAGCAGATTCCACACTCAGCATGGAGATCAACTTGGGGCTAGATCCCATGAACCTAGTATCTTGACCTGAGCCAAAATCAAGAGTCAGACACTCAACTGACTCAGCCACCCAGGCGCCCCCACATCATCTTTCATTATTTGTTGCAGAGTCATTACCACTATCATCTTACTTTTCCTCTTCCCTTTTCCAGAGTGTAAGTTCCAAGAAGGCAAAGGCTCTGTCTGATTCACTACTTTCAATCCTGTGGCCCCAAGTGGGAGCACTATGAATATTTTTACCGAAAGAATGAACCTCATCATTTTATTGATGAGACAACTAGGGCACAGAATGCTTAATTCATTCCCTTGTCATTCCATGTAGTGATAGAGACACTGAAAACATCTGTAACTAAGCTTTTAATGACCTGTTGACATTTTATTTTTGAGTACAGTTAACAAATCCATCTATTATTGAAAAATGAAATTTTTCTTGCATTGAATGAGTTTTTCATGACTTGTCATACTTCTTCCTAAAAAGATTAATCGTCTAAGCACAAAGTGTAGATTCCTTTTACAGCACTGAGTAACTTTCTCTCAAAATACCTGGAAGTCCTAATTTTTAAAATTATATCTTCTTAACAACTATATTGGTCCTCGAATAGTTTTTATACAACACCGCCCTCTGTGTTCAACCAACATAGATAGTCCACCCAATACGTCTTAGGTTACTTAAAGACAGTTCATTGTTTCATTTAGCCTACAGTTAAATTTTTAATGTAATTATATGTTACAATCAAAACTTAATTTCAAGATCACTGACTCATTTGGTTGCCAGGCTTTGAGAAATGTTTCAGTGTGGGTTAAAAGTCATAGTTGATTTACTTAAATTTACAAAAACTCAGAATTTCCTCTACATGGAAAGAATCTACTCTAGTCGATCCAGTTTGCTTATTTTCTTGAAATAGTTGAGCATCCACTGATGCAAATAAACAATCTAGTTGAAAACAGGACCTTGGCTGGTCTTTAAAAACCAGCTGAACTAATAAACCAGCTTGTCAGTGCTGTTCTCTCCAGAGCTTTCTTTTCCTTTGATGCTGCTAACCTGTAGGCACTCTCATTTATTATAGGATTTGCATTTGTGATCCGAGTCAAATCATCTGAAAACCTAGATGTTTTGGACAAAGCAATAAACAGATGACCTAAGTGGGATTAAACTTTTACAAAAGAGCTTTCTCTGCTTTAGTCCCAGAATCTGTCGGTGTTGAGCCCCATGGCGTGATCAAAGCCAGAAATGCCTGGAACAGGGGAAAGACAAATTGTGACTGCCTCACAGAATGAGAAACAAGCAAGTTGGGCAGGTATGCAGAATTCTCATGGAAGCAGTGATGTTTATGTTTCACCTTATGAAAATAGTGAGAGTGACTCTGGATGGTAAAACACTGAGTCAGGCCAGAGCCCTTGAGTCAGCTATGTACATGCCTGCTAGGGAGTGTTCCTTTGTTCTTTTTAGAGGCAGCACTTGGCTTATTTTAATGGCTTTTCCTTGCGTGGCATAATCACCAGCTATGTGATTAACCATGTCTAGTTAAGTTATTTCATCACATCAAAAGTAGTGTAAAATAGCTTTTCTGTTGACTGGAAAGCTGACTTTGGTGGCTATGAAAGTACCAGACATCAAAGAGCTCTATTATCCACAGACTACATGGAAACAGGCCAGTAACACTGAAAGGTTTCCCCTATTGCTGCTTCCCTTCAGTGGAGTCATCACCCACTAGACTAGAGGAAAGGAGGTCATTTTTATAATAATCCATTCTTGCACTCTTTATCCAAATAGGAAAGATGGTGAACAGCTGTTTTGTCTCCACTGAAGACAGATAAAGGGGGAAAAATGCTCAGATTGCAGCAGGAAGACACCACTGTGTACTGGTTAGAAAAAGTACTAAAGATGTTTCTCATTTTAACTTTTACCTCCAGTCAGTTGTACAATTATGGCTAAGCTGCTTAATTTCTCCTAGGCATATTTATAAAGGGCTTGGACTAAGTTAGTCTGAAAAGTGCCTTGGGACACTAAATCACAATGCCATTTTATAACCTAACCTTGAAACAAGATAATGAAAGATATCCAAATTTCATCCCCAGAAAACTTTCAATGGAGAACACATTAACTGTATTATAATATATTTCAACAGTGTAGAAATGGTATAGGTGCCAAATAAAGTCTGGTTAAATTATTCTGATCGTCAGAAGTTTTCACATTTTTATTGTATGCCTATCTCAGTTTGGGTTCCCCAAAAACAGATCATGAGATGATGATCCATGTGAGAATGAGTGATTTATCAGGAAGCACTGACTGGGAAAACTGAGCAGGAGATGGGGGTGGGGGGGCGGTGAGGGAATGGAACAGTGAGACAAGAGAAGGAAGTCAAGCAAGAGTGTAATATCAAGCTGTGTGGTACAAAATATACCTTTAGTGTACCTTTAGTTCAACCCTCTAGAGAATTAGAGAGTTGACATTCAGGCCATGTTTAAGAATGAAGTGATAGGGAAATCCAATAGAGTAGTGACAAAGAAAAAAAATGTTTCCTTAAAAGAATGGTTCCTTCTCAGATTTTTTCTTTGTTTCTTATTTTTTCTTTTCTTTTCTTTTCTTTCTTTCTTTCTTTTTTTTTTTTTTTTTTTTTTTNTTTTTTTTTTTTTTTTTTTTTTTAGAGAGACAGTGTGTGTGCATGGGCACAACAGTGAAGGGGGGGGCAGAGAGATGGAGAGAGAGAAACCTAAGTGGGTTCCACCCTCAGCTCAGAGCTGAACATGGGGCTTAATCCCATGACTGTGAGATCATGACCTGAACCAAAATCAAACATTGGGTGCTTAACCGACTGAGCCACCCACAAGCCCTACATTCTGTGATTTTAATAGGTGAGATGATTCTGACAAGATGAAGACGTCTTTGACCTGGGGGATGGTGGAAATTGTATTTTTTCATGAATATCTAGTTTATCAGAAAGATTTATATTCTGATGGTAGATTCCCACTTGGATCACCACTATGGGATAAGGGCAAGGTATTAACATCATTGTAGAATTTCTGAGAACCCAATGTGCTCTGTTTAGTTTTATATTGTGTCAAAATAGTATCCTGAAACAAATGAAATTAGTATTTTGTATGCTAT
The DNA here is from genome assembly GCF_003009895.1 of Hyaena hyaena. Classification (NCBI taxonomy): domain Eukaryota; kingdom Metazoa; phylum Chordata; class Mammalia; order Carnivora; family Hyaenidae; genus Hyaena; species Hyaena hyaena. The sequence goes on from NW_024081593.1 coordinate 177,805, forward strand.
TCTTCCTTTGCTCCTAGTACACATGAAAATATGGCATCCAAATTCCAAGGGATTTAAGATTAATTCCATAAAAAGCTAGTCTGATTCCTCACCTTTTTTTTCCTGATATATCATATAAGAGTTGCTTAAATAAAGCATTCTGCACTTATTAGTAACATCTACGTACCAAAAATACACTTAAAATTATTCCTTGATTAGTTATATTATGCTGTAAAAAGTTTTCCTGACTATTAGAGCCAAAGACAATAGAAGAAAATAATATCATACTTACATGCCTCCTGATGGCAATCCAAGCCCCTATTTATTAAATTCATACCCAAATTTTACTTTTAACCCATAATCTTCATACATTTTTGAAAAGTTGAAAGATCCCTCCTACCTTTGACTTTTCCTCATCTTCGTTTTAAAATTCAACTCTTCATCTGGCCATTGACAGGAAAATGCCCTTCTCTAAAATCCTTCAAGAATAGCATAAGCAGTTCACTTGAAAAGCAGATGTAGCCAGTCAAATGAATAAGGCTGGGTGGCAGGGGAATGCTGAGAGGAGGAAATATAAGGAGAAATTGATAGCATCTGGAGTTCCCACTGTACAAACGCAGAGAAGAGGGGACGTTGTTTTCGGGTATTGCATTCCAACATATATTTAAAGGGCTGTTTTAACTGGAAAACTTTACCTGTTCTCTAAGCATTAGTACTTCATCCTGTAAAATGGGGTAAAAATATTTGCCCCAAAGGGTTTTCGTTAGAATTAAACAAGATAACATACATTAAGTACTTAGCATATTTAAGGCATTCAATAAATGGTAGCTTCTATTTTTATCTCTCAACCATGGAATAAGTGCTTGGTACCTCATTTGTCAGTATTTTGTTGGTTTTTGTAGTCCTCCTATTTAGAGTAGTGTGAGAACAAGAAAGTTGCCCTATTGATCAAAAAGAAAAAAATGCACCTTTTATCATCTATAACTCAATGTTTATGAAAGTGGATGTGGCACAAACTAGGGACTTAAGTTGAAAAGATATTTAAATGGAGTAAATCAACACCTGATAAAACGATTATCAGACAACCAAGATGTGAATTTTTACTTTGTCAAAGACCTGTGTCATGAGAAGAAATGGTCATCATTCCATAGATGCATAAATCAAATTGACTGGCCATATCCCATTAATTATGGCATATAATTGTATCTAACAGTGTCTTCACAATTGCTTTACAAAGTAATCTTCCTGATTTGTTCTGCAAGTTCTAGGAAATTTAAAATAGTGTTTTGTTAATGAATCGTGGAAACATTATTTCTTTTTCTTTAATGTTTACTTATTTTTGAGGGGGAGAGGGAGACAGAGGAGGGAGAGAGAGAATCCTTGAAGTGGGGCTTGAACTAATGAACCATGAGATCATGACCTGAGCCTAAATCAAGAGATGGATGCTTAACTGACAGCCCCTCTGGTGCCCCATGGAAGCAAATTTTCTTAATGAAATAAGGATAAAGAATTCCAGTTTGAAAATGTATCCAAATAACAATTTTAAGATGTTATTTATAGCTTTCTCTTCTCTTTGTCTTTGATAGTTGGAGTCTTGTAACCATGGGGCTTTTGCTCAGAAAGAGTACTGGCTCGGAAAGAGAGGCGGCTTGGAGGGGCTGAGACAGAGCAGAATTGCTAAAGTATTTGGGGGTATTTAGGAGTAAGGTAAAAGGAGTCTTAGTTGTCGAAGAGGCCAGAGAGACTCAGGAGAAGAAATATACTGGTTGTGCTAGGAGTTGTTATTCTCACAGAATCCTCACATCTTGCAGAAGATAAAAGGGATGCGCAAGCAGCTAAGTAGCTTGCTGCAGGTAAATGGCCATCAGGATTCAATCTCAGGAGTGTCTAACTCCAAAGCCCATGTTTTTTCCTCTAGATCATTCTCTGCACTTGCAGTTTTTAAAGAATTTCTTACTTTAAATGTATTTAGCTCTGCATTTTTAGATATGTTTGTATCCCTGGAAACCAAATGACAGAGAGTTTGTCTTCTTGAGGGTATTGTTTTATTCTAAGACATCAGGGGAGCACCCTGCTCATATTTTACTGTCACAAGTCTTTGGCAGGTATGCCTAGGTATTGTCCTTTTCCTGAAGTGGGGGGGGGGGGGGCGGCGCAAAAGGCTGTGGCAGGTTAAACAGAAGCAAGAGAGCCAGGAAAGAGAAGGCAACTGTCAGAAGCAGGGGAAGGCTGGCAAATGAGAAGAATTACATCACAATTGAACAAAAAGAGTTGAAAGAACATAAATTAATGCTAATAAGAAGTGTAGACTAGCAGGTGTTATTAGACCCTGGTACTTTGTTAAAAGTCAGTTGTATTTTGATCGTTTGGTGGAGAGAACCATTGTAAAATGGTACTTCCGTGATTTTGTGAGTGAGGGTGTGTCTCACTTGCTGGACAGCATTGGCTTTCTTTGATGTGTGAGGACACATGGCATTTCACTCTTGCATTTACTCTACACTAACTGAAAAAGCCATTCCAAAAAGTCTTGTCATCTGTCCCGAGAATCTTTTACCTCCATATTGCTATATAACCAACCACTTCAAATCTCAATGGTGTAAAACAATAAGCCTTTATTATTATTATTATTTTAGTTCACAAATCTCTGGGTTAATTGGATGATTTTGCTCATCTTGTGGGAATTACTCACATATCATGGGGGTTGGCAGGCTTTTGACTACATTAGGATAGCCTTACTTGAAATGACGGCTGTGGGTTGGGTCTGATCCTCATCTCTTCATCTATGTTTTAATGTTTCCTATGCTTTTCATCTCAACTTTGGAAGGTATGCATTCTATTTACTTTCTTTTATTAATTGTCAGAAAATTTTTAGCAACTATGCTTAACTTTAATGTTTTAACTAAGATAGAATTAAACAAACCACATCATTCTCTTTCATGAGTTCTCATCAGTATTTTTCAGTTCCCTTGTGAATTCACCCTCACAATGTTGTTATTGTTATTTTTTTATTTAAAAAAATTTTTTTAATGTTTATTTATTTCTGAGAGAGAGAGAGGGAGAAAGAGGGAGCCCGTGAGCAGGGGAGTGTCAGAGAGAAAGGGAGATACAGAATCTGAAACAGGCTCCAGGCTCTGAGCTAGCTGTCAGCACAGAGCCCGCCATAGGGCTCGAACCCACGAACCATGAGATCCTGACCTGAGCTGCAGTCAGACAGTTAACCAACTGAGCCACCCAGGCGCCCCAATGTTATTATTTTATCATCTAAAATTTAACACTATGTTTTTAAAATTTCAAAAGTTTTTATTTTCAGTTGATGATGGCTTACCTTTATTTTTTAAACTCACCTGTTTAAAGTGTTCCAATAGTTTGAAATTGTGTTAGTAACTCAAAATATTTCCTTGAGAGTTTTGAAGTGGAAAACATGAATATGGTACAAAAATAACACAGATAATGGCATAAAATTTAAAAGTTCCAAATGGTGTACAGAGAAAAGACTTGCTCCATTCTATTCTGCCATGGAACCCAAGACCTGCTTCAGAAAAAAGTGATTACCATTTTTATATAGTCTTATATATTTTATGCAAATATAAACATACATACATGTGTGTACATGTATACTTGCTTTTGATTTTAATTCAAAGTAACTATCATATACAATGTCTGAGCCTTGAGCTGCCCTTTTCATAGTATTACTTTGCATTATTACTCTCTGCAATATTGCTTCCTCTTTAAATTGTGATGAAAAAATTTCTGTTAGTACCTTTCAAAGTAGCATATATTTTTCTCATTCTTTTGATCGGCTACTCAGTGTTCTGTTAAAATGATACACCATATTTATTTAACAAATACCTTATTAATGACTCTTTCATTTGTTTTCCATCTTACACTCATATACTACAATGTATAATAGCTGCCCTTATGGTGTTTTATCAACATGTTGATCTTTGCCAGTTTGATGAGTGACATTTAGAGTTTCATAGTTTTAACCTGCATTTTTAATATGGCTAATATTAAGTAATTTTAATATGCCCAAGAGCTATCTTAATTTTCTTTTTTTTTTTTAAATAATTGGTCTGTTCATATTCTTTGCCCAGTTTAATATTGGGTTCTTGGTCTTATTGACTATAAATGGTAACTATTGGCTAATAATAAAATTAGTTAACCATCTTTTGATGTAATATAAATAACTATATTATCATTCATTATAACATTTGTCTTTGGCCTTTGCTTATACATGTTTTGTAATGGATTTTAAAAATTTAAATAGTAAAATTGATCAATAGAATTCACAATAATGTCTGTATTTTGTGTCATATTTAGAAAGGCTCTACCCATTTCAAAATTATTTTAATTTTTGTTTTTTATAACAAATTTATCATTTACTTTCTCACATTTAAATATGTGACCTGTCTGAATTTTTAATGATATAAAATGTAAGACACAGATCTAACCTTTTTCCTCCAGTTACAACAATGTACTAAATAACCTATTTTTGTTCTGAATTGATGTGAAATCCTAGCATTATTAAATATACACATAGATTTATTTATGAATTTTCTCTTTTGTTCCACTAATCTGCTATCAGCCAACACTTCACTTATTTTTCTAAATATTGACTTTACTTTCTTAGTCTAAGAGCGCCTTGAATGCATTCCTTCTGTGGGAGCCCTCTCAAATGATGACAGTCTTTACCCTGTCTTTACCCGGCATCACTTCTAACTCTGGGGCAGGGACTCTCCGTGCTCTTCATTGCTACTCACTGCTGGCATGCTGACTGGTTGCACGTGAAATTCATGACCACTGTCCTCACATTTTTTAGTGCTGCCTGGGATTCCTACCTGCTTTTCTCTCCTTAAGCCTCTAATAACTTCTACACTACCTTCACTCTCACACCATGACCTGGTTTTATATTCCACTAAAAACAGAAGCAATCAAAGGCAACTTCTCAAAAGAAAAAAATATATTCTTTTTTTTTAATGTTCATTATTTTTGAGAGAGAGACAGAGTGTGAGTAGGGAAAGAGAAGAAGACACAGCATTACAAGAAGAAAGAGAGAGAAGAAGACACAGCATTACAAGCAGGCTCCAGGCTGTCAACTGTCAGCACAGAACCCAACAAGGGCTTGAACTCACAAACTGCGAGATCATGATCTAAGCCAAAGTAGGATGTTTGACAGACTGAGCCACCCAAGCTCCCCCCAAAAAATATATTCTTAATGCCAGCTAAAGCCACAAATGTCTTTTTCTACTGACTGCAAAGCTCCTCAAAAGGGTAGTCAGTACTTGCAAACTATAATTCCTCTTCCCCTATTCTAGATAGAATGCTCTGCAATCAAGATTTCACTCCCTTAAACTCTATGGAACATTTCTCTTTCCAAAGTCATCCATGATTCCACATTGTTGAGTAGAGACATCAGTTCTCACGGTGCATATAACCTGATTCACATAATCATTACCTGCCTCCTGAAATGTGTTCTTCCATTGGCCTCTGCAATGACTTCTGACACTAGAGTTGAGCCAATTTCAGACCTTAAGGGCACAGTCCTCGACAAGACTGCCACTAATCCAGGGTTTCCCAGTCCACCTTCACTCCCTATGAGCTGTCTACAAATTGGTGGTTTCTTACTACCTCCTGAGATTTAATAATTCATTGGAATGATTCACAGAACTCAGGCAAAGTAGTATACCATTTTAGTAACCATTTTAATAACAAAAAGATACAAACAATACCTATCAAAGGGAGATATGCCCAGGGTGAAGTCTGGGAGGATCCCAAACATTAAGCTTCTTTGTCCTCAGTACTCATTATCCTCCAGGCACATTTATGTGCAACCACAAACAGAGCATTGCCAACCAGGAAAGTTTAGTCTAGCTTTAGCATCCAGAACTTTTATTGGGGTTTTGTTACATACGCATACTTGCTTGAGTCACTGGCCCCTCTGTTGAACTCAATATCCAACCTTCCTCCCCTCACCAAAGGTCAGGCTGCTATCACATGACTCAACCTTCTAACCACAGGGTTGGTGTTTCTGGCATGGCTAGGCTAGTCCCCATCTGAGTCATCCCATTAGTGTAAACTGTCTAGCAGCACTTCATGAATAACAAAGACACTCTTATCACTCAGGAAATTCCAAGTGTTTACAGGCTACTTCCCAGTAACTGGGGATGAAGTCCAGCCAAATGTATTACTCAGCTTCCCACAATTAATTGTTCTACTTCACTGACAACTCCTCTGTTGTCTTTGCCAGCACTTTCTTATATCTCCAATCTCTAGCAAGGGGCTGCCCCAGGATTTAATCCTTGTTTCTCTACACTTACTTTCTGCATGAGCTTATCACTTTTATATCTCCAAATACCATCTATATGCTGAAACATACCCAGATTTATACCTGCAGCCCAGATTCTCACTTCAAATCTAGAATCACACATGAAAGTACCTACATTATGCTTCACTTGAACATCTAATAGGCGTCTCAAACTTTAAAAACCCCAAGTTTAACGTCTGATTTTTCCCCATGACCTTATTCTACTTGCTCTCCCAACCATCACTTTTTCACATTGTCTCTATTGCCACCACCTTTATTTATATAAAAGTATATCTCACCCGTATTATTATCCTAACTCACTTCCTTGCTTCTGACATTCCCCTTCAGTAGTTTATTCACAACACAGAAGCCAGAAGAGTCCATTTTATGCATGCCAGATTATGTCATTGCTCTGCTTAAAACCCTCCAGTGGACTCCCATCAAACTCAGATGAAAAGCCAAAATATTTACAATGACCGAGAGAACTTTAGGTGACCTTGACTTCTTTGCTCACCTCGTTGTTTAGTATTTTCTTTGTGGCTTCTTAACTTCTAGTTCTCTTTCAAGTCACTACAAAACACTGAACATGTTCCTGCCTCAGAACCTTTTCATTTCATGTTTCCTGTGCTTAGAAAATTCTCCCAGGTAGCTGCATGGCAAATACCATGATCTGTTTCACACCTTTGTTCAAATCACTTCATCATAAGCTTTTCCTTAACTACACTATTTAGTATTTAACATCCCCTGTCCAACCTTTCTTAATCTCTTTTCTGCTTTATTTTTTTCTCCATCCCACTTATCAGCATCTCATGTATTTGGTATTTTGCATATCAATTTTTCTTTGCCTTTAGACTATAAACTCCATGCGGGCAAGTAAATGTTTTTTCTGACTTCTTCACTACTGTATCCCAAATTCTTAGAAGAGTGTCTGACTTACCGTTAGAACACATTAAGCACTTATTGAATGAATGAATAATTCTAGATTCTATCATGTTGTTTTATTTACTGTAATTTTTGTTATGATGTTTTAAAATGTGATAGTTCTTGTTAAATTAATTAAACAAGAGAGCCATTAGATTGATGCAGATCTAATGCCACTGTAGCCTAGGTAAGCAAACCAAAATCTAAGCCTGTAAATGCCTGTAGGTTATAAAATTGAAACCTGTGGCCAACTAATCACGAATAGCCAACTAGATTTTAAGCTAATTGGAATAGTATTGATGAGGGAGCACAAGGCAAGCTGACAGGTGCAAACACACCCCTCTCACCCCCACTAGGAATGTGTGTGATATTCCTCAGGCACTCCTGGCTGCCCAAGAACAAAGGGAAGAGGGGAAATAAAGGGTTAACTGATAGAGATCACAGTCCTGCAGGACCTGAGTCTATTTACAAATACCTTAGTAAATTACAAGAAAAAGGCAATCTTATCAACAGCTTAATCTCAAAACCTACAGACCCTGTTTCTTGCAGCCCCAAAATCACCTCTCCATAGTGATTGTGGGAAACAAAGGCAGAAGGAAATGGCAGATAGAACTAAATTTCCTTATAACCCATGGCCCATTCATGAATACTTGAGGCAGGCAGAGTGAAACTTTCTCCAGGAATTTAACTGTCTTAAGCTAATGCTTTGCAAGAGGAAAAAAAAACAAAAAATTAAAAAACAAAACAAAACAAAACCCTTAACTTGACACTGGTTAGGCCTCCACAATCCTGAAAGTCTTCTTTGGTATATGAAAAACTCACTGGAAACTTCCCCTGGACTTTACCTCTCCCCATATATCCATAGTATATAACCAGTCTATCCTCATGGTCCCTGGGCATTTACAGGGGTAAAAGACTTGGGTTCTATCTCATTTGCTATGGGCAGTATTTCCATTGTAGTCCTCCCTAGACTCCCAGGCTTGCCTGAGGGCCTGGGGAGGGGAGGAAGAGACTAAGAAATACTTGTGAAGGTCACAACATGGGAACACAGGCACAGTACAAGATTGAGATTTAATCATAAGATTGTAAGACTCTTGCCACTCCCACATACACCTTACCACCAACACCAACAAGGCTCCAGCCTAGATCAGTGGTTTTTAGCTTGAAGATCTGGCATGAACAGACTATCTGCAGAGTACATCGTCAAGACCAAAGTCAACAAGAAAGACAAAAGCAAAGATGCTAAGAGAACTTGAAGTCTCCAGCACCTACAGCCACAGCAAATATTGAACACAGCCAAACTCCTAGCAAGATTAACAAAATGCACGAAAGGTCTGTTAGCAGTTCTTATTACCCAACATAACAAATCTGAAAATTACAAGTCATGCCAAACACAAAGGAAAAACATAGTCGAAAGAGACAAAATGAGCATCAGAAGAAGACTCAAGACCAATATGGCAATTATCACACATGGAATTTAAGAAAATGGATATTTATTAAATGCCATTAATAATTAATTTGCTAAGTGCTTCAATTTAAAAAAAGTAGATCACATGCAAGCACAGATGAGTAATGTAAGCAGGGAGATGGGAATCCAAAGATAATACTAGAAATAAAAAACATTATGAGAGAACTTGAGAATGACTTTTATGCACTCATCAGTAAACTGGCCATGGCCAGTAAAAAGAACGAGTAAAAAGTCCAGTAGCAACTTCCCAAACTGGAATACACAAGAAAAAGGAAGAAGAAGGAGAAGACTGAAAAGGAGAAGGTGAAGAAGAAGGAGAAGAATGGGAAAAAAAAAAAAAACATACATAACAGAATATCCAAAAGTATAAGAGTATTTGCAAAAAAATATCATTGGAATATCAGAAGGGAGAATAAAGAATGAATGAAGCAGAAGAAATATTTGAAGTAATAATGGCTGAGAAAATTCTAAAAATAAATGACAGACTCCAAACCACAGATCCAGGAAATTCAGAAAGCCTTAAATATGATAATTAGAAAACAAAATCTGCATCTAAGCCTATTATATTCAAATTGCAGAAAACCAAAGGCAATGAGAAAATCTTGAATGAAACTAGGAAAGGAAAATTACCTTATTTGTACAGGATCAAAGATAAGAAATTCAGTGGACTTTTCAACAGAAACCAAGCAAGCAAGAAAAGAATAAAGTAGAATATTTAAAGTGTTGAAAGAAAAATACTGTTTAACTAGAATCCTATATCCAGTGAAAGTAATCTTCAAAAGTGAAGGAGAAATAAAAATGATTGAGTTCCGTGTATTATCTGTTCCCAGCTGCGTTTATTTTTCACTTAATTGTCTTGGGTTTCCTGATAAATTCATCAAAACATCTGTCATTGGTTATGGTTCTCCCCCAACCTTACTTTTATATCTCTTTCCATTATTCAATAGCATTGTCAAAAGCTTTAAGAATGATAATTAACATTGGTGATAAAGAATATCTTCATCTTGTTTCTACCTTCAATATTTACCAACTGAGTACAATACTAGCTTTGACATTAAAAATATATATACTTCTGGGTATAAATATAGGTATATCTATATATAACTATCAGCTTTTCTTGATATAGTTTGTCTTTCAGATAGTTGACAAAATAACTAGAAATAGCTATTCTTACTCTTGAGCAATGAGGAAGTTTTAGTTGATAATATGTGAGGATCTTGAAAAGTGATAGCACCATTGTGCCAGGATGTCTAATTGTCATGGAAGGGGTAGTACTAGTTCCAAATATCAAGATATTGAAAAAATATATATTAAGAGGGAAGAAGGCTGATAGTCCCTAAAATTAGGTTTCTACAAATAATCACATATTATTCCATTGAGGAAATAAGGGAGACTAGAAGCCAACATGGCTGCACAGGAAGAGGAATTTGCAATGGGTGTGTGTCAGAGACAAAGGAAGCTGAATAGTCAAGATGTTCAGATAAATTAGAATAAGGGAAAGTTCAGCTTTATCACTTGAAGTAAATGAGAAAATGTTTGTAAATGAGAGAAGGAAATCAGAAATAATCCATTGGAATTTTCCTTTTGAAATCTACAATGGATGGAAGAAAGTTGATTGTGAAAACAGAAAGAAAGAATGCTTAAAGAAAATGGTAATAATTTCTTTCCTACTTTAACTTTACCCACTCATATGTTTGCCAAAATATTTATTATGTTCTAACCCATTGAAAGAATAAAAAGAAGAACATCAGCATGGATTCTGATATCAAGGAATTTATCATTTATGCAAGAGAAATCCTGTCACTAAATAACTATAACACAAGGCATCAAGTGATTAGTCCTAGAAGACTGGAATTAAGGGTCATGGAAATTCAGAAGAGGACAATGTATTTGGAAATAAGCACGTTTTATAAATGGAGTGGACAGCATGGGGAATAACTAATATGGTGAATGAAAGAATCAGAACTCAAAATCATATCTATCAATTCCATTGATGTGTTGAGATTGCAAAATCATATAAATCATCTGCATTAGGTTAAAATAATGTAGCTACTCACATATAAATTAGAGGAGACCTCTTTAGTGCAATATACTTTCAGGAATTAGGCTACTGCAAACTCAATATAGCACTATGGGGATGTAACTGGCAAAAAGTATGGAAAGGACTGAAGAAACGAAGGGACCAAGGATGGTTTAATGCAAGTTCCAGTTCTACTACTGGACTTACAGCATTCAGAACAAAGAAGCTTCTTCTTCTAGGCTATACACTGGCTACCCCACATCTGGAATGATGTGGGCTACTGCATTTTAAAAGTATTTACACCTAAGTATGTTTAGAAATGGTTGGCTAGGATGGAGAGATGTCTAGAAATCAAGCCATTTAAGAAATAACTACATATTTTTACCTGGAAAAAAATGACGATGTGGAGATAAAAATGTAACTGGATGCAAACATCAGACTATCATATGGGAGTCTGATTTATTTTTTATTGCTCCAGCAGGAAAAATGAAGGTCACGTTGCAGAGAAGTGGTTTCAACTTCATATAAACATTTTCAAAAATCAATTGGCTATCCCAGGGAACAATGAGTGAGCTTATGCTGAAAATAACCAAATAAGATGTAATCAAGTATTTCTTATTAGCACCATATCCCATTAGTTGCAAAATTCTGCAAATTCTCTACCTTTAATAAAACGAACTCCATCCATTCTCTTTTTGGAAACTTACTTCGGCTCGCCTTGGTTTTGCCTCTTACATCCCTCTTCCCTGTCGGAGCGTGACTCCCTGACTCTATCAACTCCCTGGCTCTATCAACTTCTCAGAGATTTTATATTAATTTCCCAGATTCAGCAATATCACAGCTTGAGCCAACTTTTTGATATTACAGCTGACACTAATGTCTCCTGCTCCTAGCACTGCAATGGTCCTCAGGAAAATGTCTAAATTCCTTAGATCTGCTTCATGATGTGTTCCATAAACTCTTCCACCACAGTTCCACTCTAAATATATACAATTTGGCATCCTTTCTCCAGCCACACAGACATACAGAAATAAGGAACGCAGAAATCAGTTTGAAAACTTATTAATCTGTGTCATGCATTTGCCTGTACACATCTTGTTCCCAGTGCCTAGAATGACTTCTGTTTACTCCATCAGGTTCATTTCCACCATGTTTTCAAAACACATTTATCCACTGTCATTTACTCAGGGAAGTTTTTCCTGAACTCAGTCTAATTTTGATAATAAAAGAAGTATGAGTGAGTACTTACTATGTGATGGAAAGATGATTCATTCTCCACTGTGCCAACGTTTATATTCTATTATTTATATTTCTATATTGTAAGAATATTTATATTTATATTATAAACATTTGTATATCTTAAAAAGGCTTTTTCTTGCCTACCAAACAAACCCACCTCCCACTCTCCAAAATCAGAGTCAACTAGAAAGCAAGAGTGAGTGATGATTTCTGAGGAGGGACATTAAGCTCTGCTTGCTCAGTTCAGGTCTAATTCTGAAAGCAGACCCTCCTTACAAGCGGTATGAAAATAAGTAAAATCTTTTCTATCCCAAGCCTTATCCCCCCATGAATCCCTGATACTGTGACCTAATCCATTCCACTCCTCCAAGGGCTTCTCAGAGATTTTACATTAATTTCCCAGATTCAGCAATATCACCCTCACCTTGGTGGCATCACTAAGGTTTAGTTACAAGCTGGGAGCCTGGAGCTCAGTTCTTCCTCCCTCTTGCCAGGAAATAGGGGTCTCCTTTCCCTCCTGATTTTCTTCTTGTGTTAAACCATTTTCAGTGCTCTTTACTGTCTTTCCCCCCAAATTGTCTAATGATTGTTTTTCTTAATGAATTCAGCTTTCTCAATGAAAATTGTTAGCAAAAGTATCTAACACTCTGCTGACCCTCAATCACCAGTGGCTCCACTTGAAATGTTGCAACTTGGGTGACCTTTTGCATTTGCTCTCTTCATAAACTCTGAGAGAAAATCCAAGAAAATCATTGGGTCACCTGGATGTTATTCTCCAGATATTCTACCATCTTGGTCTTTCTATACTACAGCTTTCCAAGTGTGTTTCCAAGTGCTTCATCCCCAAATCTCATATTTTGAAAACATACAGTTTCTACTTAATGCTGACATTAACTTGTTGCCCAAGCCTGAAGCAGGAAGCAGACATCAGCTCACCTGAAATGACACTGCAGTATGCAGAAAAGATAACTAGATTGATTCAGGCAGGCTTCAAGTTCTAGGCAAATAATTCCAGATGGCTACCTCAGATAATTTTTCCTTTTGCCAAGAACAGCAACAACCAATAAGCTACCTTGTATTAAAAGCAAACATCAAGCTTTGTGAAAAAAAGATAAACCAAGCATTTTAGAGTCAGCATTGTTAGGGCACTATGCAAAATTAAGACCATGTAAAATTCTAATAGTGTCTATTAATTGCTAGAAGACTATTAAGCCTTGCAGATCAGGGAGAATAATGCTATGTTCACTAGCCACACTTTATAGGCTCCTCCATCTGGCTCTTTTACAACTACCGTCTCTTGCAAAATGCTTTGTTCATCTTAAAGAATTGAAGCAAGAATGACTCCTTTTTTTCTCCCCAACTGAGTTTTGGCAAGTCGACGTTAAGTTACTTGCACACTAGGGAGCAAAGCACTAATGAAAGCATATGAAAAGTAATGTACCTAAGGAAAAGGTAAATGATAACAACCAGTGCACAACTTTTTATGACTTGGGCTTTTAAAGTGAAAAGCACTTTCTATAACAATAAATGTTCTGTGTTATATAATGTTGCAATAACACACTAAATAACTGAACAATAGTTGTAATTTCTCCTCACTGCAACAAAACGTGTTCAGAATCGGAAAATTAAATTTTCTTTTTCCCTTTACTGTTTCAATTATGTGTGTATGAAGCTTTGACAGAGCTTTTAAAAACTTATTGTCCAACTCCAGCATGAACAGCTGAAGCCCTACTGACCCATAAATCATTATTGGACGGGTTTTGTCTTGTTATTTGTTTTAGATGAGAATCTTATATATAAGCGGTCATGGCCATGGTTGGAGAGAGGAATGACCCCAGAGATTTATATTTAAGTCTGTTTGAAAAGTTGATGATGTCCTATGTGTGGAAAGAAATTGTAATTATTCATGTAAGAGTCTGTATATGGGAACTTGGTACTATTGAAATCTTGGTTCTGTAAGTTTGTCATGTGTGAGACTCAATTCAGCTACTTCATTCTGCAACTACAAACAAATAAAAGCTCTGAAAACAAATAAAGTTCCCTATGCTCTAGGGAACATACTATTTTATTAAAATGCAAACAAACTACAAACAGGTCCAAACCTCTTAGGTCACTCAAGGAGGCATGAGAAGTCCCTCCAGGGCAACTATCACCAATTAAATGATCAAGATGATCCCCATACCTGACAACCAGCTAATTTCACACAAAGGAATTATTTTCTTAATTGCTATATGAACATAAAAGACAAATTGGGGTGTATGAATGCATTCACATTTCCCTCATGAAGTGGCATGAGAAGGCATTGGTCACCTCCATTGTTTTTATCTGCATTCCTCAAACACTCCAGACAAACACACAGTAAGTACAACAGCATTGTGCTTTGCAAAAACACCTCAAAACATGTCATTAACTGTCACTTACAAATCAATCTTAACTTTTTTTTTTTTTAGTTTCTTTATTTTGAGTGAGAAAGAGAGAGCACGATCAGGGAAGGGGCAGAGAGAGAGAATCCCAAGAAGACTCACTGTCAGCACTGAGCCCTACGTGGGGCTAGAAACTATGAACCGTAAGATCATGGCTTGAGCTGAAATCAAGATTTGGATGCTTAACCACCTGAACCACTGAGGTGCCCCTCCTATCTTTCTATAACAGAAATTCTGAAGCCATTGTTTCTGAAGGAAGTCTGAAGTCATGTCTATGAAATAGGGCTAAGGTCACAAGACATTTGTTTGTTCTGAAATCAGGAGAAGGTAGTAGTAAGAGAATCTTCTTCATTTCCAGAGAAAACTATTGGTTCTTCCCAATCAAATAGTATTTTTAGTAAATGTAGTTAGAATCTTTTTGCTCACTTGATTTATTTTTTAAATTAAAAATATATTGAGTATAATTGACAGACAACTTTTATATTAGTTTCAGATGCATAACAAAATGATTTGATATTTGTATGTATTGTGAAATCACCACAGTAAGTCTAGTTGACAATTATAACCAGGCATAGTTACAAATTTTTTTCTTGTGATAAGTACTTGCAAGATTTACTCTCTTAGCACCTTTAAAATATTCAATACAATATCATTAACTATAACTATATTAACTATAGAGTTAATGCTATACATCACATCCCTATGACTTATTTCTTTTGTGAAGGAAGTTTGTACTTTTGATCCCCCTGGTCCATTTTGCCCACCCCATACCTTCACCTCTGGCAACCACCAATGTGTCAATCTGTGCTCTGCAATCTATGAGCCTGGAGTTTTTGCTTTTGTTGTTTGTTTTAGATTCCGCACATAAGTGAAATCATGCAGTTATTGTCTTTCTCTGTCTGACTTACTTCGCACAATGTCCTCAAGATGTATGCATGTTGTCACAAATGACAAGATTTCCTTCTTTTTTTTTTTTTATGCCTGAACAATACTTACTCTGTGTTTGTGTGTGTGTGTGTGTGTGTGTGTGTGTATTTGCGTACAATTTCTCTATGCATTCATCCATTGATGGACACTCGGATTGTTTCATATCTTGGCTATTGTAAATAATGCTGCAAGGAACATGAGGGTGCTGATGTCTTTTCATTTTAGTGTCTTCATTAGAAATTTATGTACTTCATGCTTTTGGTGAGCTTATATAAACAGAGCACCTATTCTGACAAAATTTAGCAAACCAATGATCCTACAGGTAGTTTTTCAAATGTTTAAAACGAATGGTTAAAGAAGAGAAATGAGACAATTTTTTTCTCTGACAAGCATAGAGACAACATGACTCTTCCATCATTTCAGTAACAATGAATGAAGGAGTCTCAAAGGGGAGATTATGAAACAGGGCAGCACACATGTGGCTTTCCCACTTCCCATGCTCATAGCAGCCACTGATAGCAAACCATGTCTTTCTTGGCTTATAAGTCTAGACAAACCTTTAAATCTGTCTCAATATGGCACTCCAATCAACTACTATTGACTAGTAAGAGTTGATATTAAAGCTGAAACACTTTCACTATTGCTGTTCAGTGGTTAAAACGTTTTCTTCATTTTCTTTACACCAGTCAGAGAAGATTCAACACTTACTGGCTCTTTGCTGAATACAATGGCTTTTCATCATATTCTACTTCTTAAGATGTGTATCTTACTTGAATAATTTTGAAGCCACCATGTAGCAGAAGATGAAGTAACAGAATATGAGCTCTGCTCTACCAGAATTCGGTAGTCCCAGAGAAAGAACAGCAAACAGTTTTGTTCACAGGCACCACAAAATTTTTGAAATAGAAAATTCATAATGATTTACAAGAAGTTCCATTATGATCTTAATCACAGACTTTTTAGCAGCCGTGGATATGCTTATAGAACTTAGACATTAACTTTTTTTCAATGTAAACTTGAGTTGAAGTTTGCATTCAAAACATTTTGATGTCATTGATACTTCACTGCTGAAGTTTATAAAATATAAGTTATTTCATTATTATTATGTTATGTAATATTCTATAGACCCTAAAGATGGATTGTAACTCAAAAGCGACTCATTTAATCAAAAGTGCAGTTATGTAATCTTTTTCATTGATGTGAAATTGTTACTTAAATATCAAAATAATTTTTTAGTTATTTACCTTGCAAAAATACATTTACTTAAATGGATTGGCTCATGTGTCCACCAAACCTTTTAGTATAAAAATGTCAAATATTTGAGCAACATGGTGCCAAAGAATTCTTTGGATCCAACTGAATTCATCTTTTCTCAATTCAGTGTTGGTTAGAATGTGTTGAGATTTATAAGGTTTTTTTATAGTCTAGTATATTTTGAGGAAGCTGTTAGAAAACTATAACTATATGTAAATCTGACATTATCCTCTATCTAGAATATACTTTATATAACAGTTCTCATCCTAATATTTCTGCAATATCTAATGTTTAAGGACCATACAATTTAAATGAAATAGCTAAAATACTTTTTTAATGCTGATAGTATGGAGATAGTTTGTTTGTTTGTGCTTTATTAAATAAAATAAGAAACAGCACATGTTTAAGAGACCCCCAGGCACTTGAAGATGGATAATGGAGCTATCTGTGAAATTTGCGAAATAGATAAGTAGTAACAATTAAGTCTTGTTTATCTTGTCAGATTTGAGAAATGAAAGTTACTATTTGGATAAAGCCCCTGGGAATCTAGAGATTATGCAAAAATTTATTTCTCTGTGAGCACCAATAAATACATTATATCATCTTTAAAAGTCTTAAAAACACTGCGCATTTGCAACAAACCTATTTTGCATTGAAAATCATTTTATATCAACTTAAATGAAAAACTCACCTTCTGCACAATGTGATTACCTTTGAAAATAACATTTCTTGTGGAACATCCTGAAAAAGATTTGTTTCACTATTACAGAGCTTATATCTTCTTGCCAAAGGGAAGAGGAAAACAGTAAGGGAGAAGAAGGAAAATTTTGAATAAACACTTCATAAAAGAAGATATGTAAGTAGCTCACAAACACATGAAAATGTTCTTAACATGCAAATGTTATCTTTAACATTTATAGTGTGAACTATCACTTTACACCCACTAACATAACTAAAATTAAAAGCCTGACAACACCAAATGTTGGTACAGATGTGGAGCAACCGGAACTCTCAGACATCGCTGGTTAGAGTGCAAAACAGTATAACCATTTTGTAAAACTCATTGATAGTTGCTTATAAAGGAAAACTTCCACTTGCCCTAACACTTTGGAATTCCACTCTTAACTATTTACCCAAGAGTAAGGAAAATAAATGTCCAATGTCTTGAAGAAACAGGAGACAGAGTTCTCTCCCAGAGGAATGAAAGCCAATTGCTGCTCATTAGCCAGGTCTGGGATTTACTTAGGCTATCTTGCTCATGCAGTTATGCCGTGTTAATTTCCCTTATGCTAGGCTTCCTTGACTCTCTGTGCACTGACCCCTCATCATTACTTCTTTCTTTGACCCATTTGTTAAACACACATTTCTGGTTTGATGCTTGTACTCCCTTTCATACTTGATGCTTATTATTAAATGGCTCCCCAAAGTCTACCGTGAACACGAACTATTCTTACCTTCTCTCTCAGCCTCCCAGGACCTGTTGAAGCAGGACCACCCAGTTTCCTGGCCAGGATAACAAGCTAAGAAACTGTCAGCTAGAATGAATTAGTAGCTAACTCAATGTTTTTTCTGTTTTATTTTTAATTTCTAGCTTTTACTCTCTCTTTTGATTTTTGTAAAAGTCTAATTTATTATTCTCTTTGCTTTCCAGTACTTTTTTCTTTTTATATTTATTATTTTCTCTACTATTTCCTTTCCTTAGTCTTTCATTTGTAATATACTTCAATCTGTTTCCTTGCGGTTATTTCTTTTCTACATTTCTCTTATCTATATTCACCAGGTTTTTTACTTTTTAAGATGATCACATTTTGTTAAGAGCTGTGGTTCCTCCCCAGAAGCAAACTTTGATGTAAGGAAGGATGTGAGAACAAAATGTTTATTTGGGAATTCATTCCAGGAAGCACCAGTAAGGGGATGGGGTATAAGACTGAGAAAGAAAGCCTACGTAGAGTTGTTAACAGGCAGATGGTCAACAGGTGCAGTTCTGAGGGGCTCCTTCTGAGAGATGACATAGAACATTTCTCAGAGAAATCTCACCTCAAGAGTAAGGAAGATGCTGTATTTATTTTACAGACTCCTGCTCCTCATTGTTTGCGGGCTGTTCCCAGGAGTGCTAACCATCTATCCTGCCTCCCAGCACTCCCAATATGACCCATGAGTGAGCAGAGCATGCTCCTGTGCGCAGGGAAATCGTTCAAGTAGAGAGCCACAGATGATAGAAGGAAGCATTTGACGTCTCCTAGAGAGGGAGGACCGACGGTTATGACCTGGCTCTGCTAGCATCTGCTAAAACAGCTTTTTCAATTCAACCTTTTATGGTTGAATGTTTACCACTTTATAAATCCACAGGTAACAGTTTGAAAGGTACTTTAGAGACGTGGAAATGAGACCAATGGAAGAATAAAAAGAGCTCAAGTGTGTTTCTCTGTGTTTTCCTGAAATATGAACACCAAGGTATGTCAAGATATGTGCTTCTACTTTGTGAATATGTGAAAATGGATGCATTTTTTATACAGGTGAATGGAAATGGCAAGTAACTATTTTGAACATTTTGCAGGACATTTTTGAACATATAATCAATTGCAGTTGTTCTCCAAACTACTCAATCTGCTGTATTCAGTATTTGGGGCCTGGGGAGGGACATGGTCATACCTCAAAAATACAGGATACTGTTAAATGTTTAAAAGGCACAAACTGTTCCAATAGTTCTTGTGTTAACACAGGATTAATCATGATAAAATATTGCAAGCCAGAATTTTGTGTGTTTTTTTCTTACTAAAACCATATATAAAATACAACCTAATTAAGTTATGTAAAATTGAAGCTTTAATGAGAAGCTTCCATTGTAAAAGTGCCCTTGAAGAGTTCCGACTATCTGAGAACAGCTCTCCTTAACAAAGTCTGTCCAAGGCCCACAAATCTTTCCTCTTTTGGGTAGTTAAAAACCCCAAGTGGGATTAAAAGGCCTATCTTGAGTTAAGAGGTCTTAAGTGTCACCAAAGCAAATATGACTTAAACTACATGGTAGTTCTGATATTTATCAAAGTTTTGGGGGGTGGCGAAATGACCATTTTATACTTAGAGGACTAATACATTCAAGTGAAGAATAGTTCAGTTGGTAAAACATCTACAGTCAGTATTTTAATTCCGCTGTTAGTAATACGCTGTCTTGGAATTTGGTATCATGGATTATGATACTTCTGTACTGTGAACTATGGATTTACCTCCTTAGACTTTAGTTTCTAAATGCCATCACTCATGGGGCTCTATAGTCCTGGGACACCTTCCCACTTTTCAAACATACTCAGTCGCTGACCGTATCACTGTGCCAGTGAAGACCTTGGAAACATCAGGGACAATTGTCATCAACATTCTGATATGTGCAAGTGCCTGTCATGGACCCACACCAGCTTAGTAATGTCTTGGTTAGAGAAATTAGATAAGTAATGCCTTTCACAATGATCCAGACAGTTTTCCTGAATAAACTTGATTTTTCTGAACCTCACCTTTGACAACTTTTTGCTTCTTTTTTCACCTCCTTTGGTTATCTATTTTTTATTAGCTGTAGGAAGAAGAAATTGTATCTTCCCTTTTAGCTATTCTTAAACTTGAGGTTTCCTAAATTTTGAGTTTGCCTTCTTACTCTTTAGATTCTTTCAAGTGCTTATTTCTCTTCTCCATCCTTGGTGATGACCTCCTCTTTGGATGGTCCTGACATTTTGCACTAAAAAAAAAGTGTTGAGGGGCGCCTGGGTGGCTTAGTCGGTTAAGCGCCCGACTTTCGCTTGGGTCATGATCTCCCGGTTCGTGGGTTCGAGCCCCGCGTCGGGCTCTGTGCTGACTGCCAGCTCAGAGCCTGGAGCCTGTTTCAGAGTCTGTGATTCCCTCTCTCTCTGACCTTCCCCTGCTCATGCTGTCTCTATCTCTCTCCTAGAAATAAATAAAAAAAAAAAACATTAAAAAAAAATTAAAAAAAAAAAACGTGTTGAAGATTATTGCAGTTAAGTTGCCAGGGGGCCTGGGATCTCGGAACCCCAGAGCAAGGTAAATATTTAGACAACCAATCTCTATTGAACCCAAATAGGCTGAGGACTTTTCTAGACAGTATGCTATAGCAGTAAACCTGGGCTCATTAAGTTTATAGTCTAGTGGATTAGACAATGGAAAAATAATTTTCAGTGTGATGGATAGAGGAATGTTTCAAAAGGGAAGTGTAAGCATTCTAACGCATTTTAGCTATGGAAAGCAGTTTGAGTACAGATTTGGAGATAGCATCTAAATTATGTGAAAAGAGTGGTGGACCATTAACTTGACTCAAAATAATCGATTAGGCCTACATTAGTTTAAAATTGTATTACATTTATTATCTAAAATATAGACATTTTAAATGGGTTACTCAGTTGAAGTTGGGCTATACAAAATTAATCTGCTTTTCATTCTTTCCTTCATGGCATATTTTATTGTTTCTTCATTTAATAAAAAATCTTGTCTTGTTTCATAATATTTTTTCTTACTTATATCTAAGACAAGTGTGATTAAGAGTATAAAATTCTACAAACAGATCATTGTTGCTGATGTTGTTTTCCCCTTAAATAAAATATATCACATAATACTCTAATCAATAACCAAATTAGTGAGTATTCCTAATTTATTAAAATCTAACTGAAATAATATATTCAGTGATATAAATCACTATTTCCCTCCCTTTGACAACTAGGGTTTCAGTTTCCTTAGGGCATCTAGTGTACAATATAAAACATTTCTCCTCTTTTTCTTGTCCCTAAATGTTTAAACATTATTTATTTATGCATTTATTCATTAACTCAACATGCACTTATTGAGTGCCTGCTAAAAATTGTTTGATAAATTCTCTGTGTGGTGACCTTATACAGCATCATGCAAAAGAATGCTCCCAGATTGTCATATGCAGTGGTGCAGCAAGAAGTAATGGATATTCACTTTTTTAATGATTCTTGTCATGCTGTTTTAATATTGCTTTAAGCTGTTTTTGGAGCATTTTAATTTATTGTATTCTTTACTTATTACAATTGTATCCCGAGGCTATCTAGTGAAGGATGCCATTTTGAAAATCTAAGAAATAAATAAATGGAAGTTGAATTGCCAACACATTTGTTTTGTTTCCAGATCTCTGAGAAATAGAAGGTGGTGAGGGATCTAAAGAAACACTATTATGAGGAAGGATCTTACTCAACAGTCCATGGATAACACTTTTAATGTACCGAACTTGTGTTAGAGAAACCCAATACAACATTCCCAAGGTTATTTGCTATCTCAGATCAAATGCACACTCTGAAGAGAGAACAATAGTGCTAACCACTATTACTATTCAGGTCCTTTTAATGTTTAAATCACTAAAGCATGAGAATTAGAAAAATATACCAGGATACCAATGTTCAGTCATTTACCACTATTTTCAATAAAGAATTTACTCTGGTTTCTTAGGTAGGGCTATTTTAAGTTATTGTCACCCACACTGATTAATAAATAATTCCTGTGGACAATTAAAGAATAAGTATGACTTGTAGGTTTTATCATTGAGTCAATGAATCCTGGAGACAACAGAATTTTCTTTAAAATTTCCCAGGTTTCCTAATTATCTAAAATTTGAAATTAAATATCATAATTCCATATGAAAATAATTCATTTACATTAATATGTTTCTTTCTGCAATGAGAAGCTTGAAAACATGTACTTGGACAGCGCTAGATGCTACAAAGAGTAGAATAAATAAATTCGTGGAGATCATATCAGTTGGTTCTCACTATGATGTTTTTGTTTGAGAGGTGAGATAAAGCGGTAAACAAAAGCCAAATATGGATTCTACCACTTAGGATCTTTCATCCTTTATACCAAATCACTTACTAAGGATGACTATGTGTCTCAGTTTCTAAGGATAGTCGCAGTTTATCTTTTGGTACAATTATTAGCATCCTTTTTCATTCTCAAACAAATTTTCCCATTTGGGGAATATATCACAAATGGTCATCATATTTACAGTAAACAACAGACATTTAAGATGAATTGTTCCGCAGTAATACTTACATGAAGGAAAGAAAAGGGAGGGGGTTACATATTTATCATATAAATAATTTTTACCAGAGAAATAAATAATACAACCAACATCAGGATGAATTATAAAGATGTTTAGGTTCATTTACTATTCAACCAAGTAGAAATAGAGCTCATAAAACAAATTTTTGTAAGAATTCCATTTAAATTTGACACAGAAAACAAAATCTTGATTCTAATAGTCAAGTAAGATAAAATGGTGCAATATATTTATGTGTGTTGAGGTGCCATGAGGAAAAGGAATCTCTAGTCATTTGTTCATTAATGAAAATTAACATTACTTAAAGTTTATTCTTAAACAGATTTTTTAAGGAAATATTTCTTTCTTGAATTTGGATTTACACTATCTTTTGCCTGTAAATTCATGTTTAAACTTAAGGAATGATGTAACTTCTTCCTTAAATCAGTGTTCACAGAATGCCAGAAAGGCTCTGAGAATCGATGGGCTTTAGGAAAGTCATACAGACCTAATGACGGAGGAGAAATTTTGAGAAAGAGTTAGACTTCTGATCACACAGCCCGAACAGAATTTTGGAAAGTGTTCTGATGGTGACAGATACTGCATGATGATTTTATTTGTGATATAAGTTGTAACCATAGTCTTTTATAGAGAGTTGATATCCCACTGTCAATCATTCTGAGAGAGTTTAATCCAGGGGCAAAAAATGATGATTTGAAAAAGTTTTAGAACTGGATTAAAGGGAAAAAATCCTCGATCTTTGGCTTCGTTCAAGTTTTGTTTTTATTTTAAAATTACATGGAGCTTGGTTTTTGATGGGAGCATTCTTTATGGTGAAAGTGGATACACTTGGCTTGCATCTGGGTAGGACAGAGCTTTAGCTGAACTGTAAGGTACTATGAGATAAGTTGTAGGCTTCATAGTTTAAGATATACTCTATTTTACTATACTGAGAATATTTAATAGATACTTTTAAATTTTACATTCAAAATTGTGGAATCTGAAATTAGAGGAAAAGGCCAAATCCATAATCCAAACAGAATAGAAAACAAGAGAGTTAGTCATTGAACTAAAAAGCTAGACAAATTTCTTAGTACCGCTAGCCAGCAAAAGAATATGAGGTGATATATACTAATAATACATGGGAAAGTTACCTGACATACTCTAAAAGATAATATGGGGGTATTTGGCAAGAGTTAATTCTGAAAAATCAGGAGAAAGTGCATTCATAATATAATGACTTGGGCATTAAAAATTCAACATGGGGACTGCTTTCAGGCAAGATGGAATAATAGGGATCGTATTTATCATCCTCTGTAAAACAACTAAAAAATTGCAAAAAATACAATAAATATGTTTCACTATATTGGACATCAGGCCAAAGAGAGTTTTTTTCTGAGAAAAATGCAATATGCCACAGTATACTGTCTGAAGAATTTCAATGGTATGGATGAGAGAAGAAGCCAGTTGGAGCCTAGTCAGAAAATGCAGAAGCAGACCCAGAAGTCTGGATAAACCAAGACAACTGAAGTGTGCAGGGCAAAGTCCTAGACAGGAAAAAGTTGCACAAAAAGAAAACCCTAGAAATCTGCAGAGAGCCCTCCTAGAGTCTTTAAGAACTGATGAGCACATGCAAATGAGGAAGCTATCCAGGGTCAGGAAAAGTACCACTGAAAGGGTGGGAGGGAACATGCCCGAGATAATAGGACTTTTTTTTTTATATTGGCAAACAAATTTTAAATTTTATATGTAAAAATTAGGAGTAGAGGGAACTTTTTCAGCATGGTAAAGGGCATTTACAGAAATCTATACCTAACCTCTTACTCCGTGGTGAAGGACTGAAAATTTATCCCTAAAATCTGGAGCAAGATAAGTATGCCTGATTTTACAACCGCTGTTCAACATTGTAATGGAAGTGACAGCTCCACCTGTTAGACGTACATACATACACATGTACATACATAAGTAAGTAATGAAGTAAGTAAATAACATTCAAATTAGAAAGGAAGTAGAAAAGTGTCTCAATTTGCACATGGCATGATCTTAGATATAGAATATTCCAAAGAACCCACAAAAAATCTTCCAGAAAAAATAAACACACTCAGAAAATTAACAGGATATAAATTCACAGAAAAATAAATGTTTTTCTAAACACAGAAAATGGAATAATCAAAAAAGGAAATACAAAATTAGTTCCATTATCATAGCACTTAGTAGAATAAAATATCTAGGGATAAATTTAACCAAATTGATGAAAGCTTGTATTCTGGAAGCTACAAAACATAAGAAGGCATAATCTAGAATTTACAGGAAATCTAAATAAATAGAAAACCTAAATAAATGGGAAAACATCTTATTTGATAGACAGGAAAATTTATCATTGTTGGAATGTCATACTATCCAAAGTAATCTGCATGTCCAATACAATCCCTTTCAAAATTTCAACAGCCCTTTTTTCCCCCAGAAATGAAAATTACGTTTTAAAAATGTTTATTTATTTTGAGAAAGAGAGCACAAGTGGGGGAGGGTTAGAGAGAGGGAGACACAGAATCTGAAGCAGGCTCCAGGCTCCAAGCTGTCAGCGCAGAGCCCGATGCGGGGCTCAAACTGACAAACTGCAAGATCATGACTTGAGCAGAAGTTGGAAGTTTAACCGACTGAGTCACCCAGGCGCCCCCAGAAATGAAAATTCTATCCTCAAATTCATATGTAATGCTAAGGGGCCTGAGCAGCCAAAACACTCTTGGAAAAGAAGAACAAAATCAAAAGACACATACTTTTCTGATTTCAAAATTTATTACAAACTGTAGCTATCAAAACAGTGTGGTGTTGGCAAAGGATAAACATATAGAACAATGGAATAGAATTCAAAGTCCAGAAATAAAACCATACATTTATGGCTAACTGAGTTTTGAAAAAAGTACCTAGTCCATTCAGTGGGGGAAAGTTAGTCTTTTCAATAAACAGTGTTGGAAAAAACTGGACATACACATACAGAGCATGAAACTGAATCCTTACATTGTACCATATCCAAAAATTAACTCAAAATGGATCAAAGACCTAAACTTAACAGCTAAAATGATAAAACTCAGAAGAAAGCATAGCATAAAGATTTTGTATCATTGGATTTGGCAAAATTTTTTAGATACGACACCAAAAGCAGAGGCAACAACAACAAAAACATGATAAATTGTACGTCACAAAAATTTAAAACTTTTGTGCATCAAAGGACACTATCAACAGAGTGAAAAGGCAGCCCACAGAATGCAAAACTTTCTGCAAACCATACACCTGACAAGGTTTTTATATTCAAAATATATTTTTAAATGCTCCTAAAACTCAACACCAAAATTCCAAACAACTCAATTTCAAAATGGACAAGGGACTAGAACAGACATTTCTCCAAAGAAGGTATAGAAATGACTCACAAGCACATGAAAAGATGCTTGACCTCACTAGCCATTAGGAAAATGCATATGAAAACCAGAATGAGATACTGCTTATACCCAGTAAGGCTGTAACAACAACAGCTACAACAACATCACAGAACATAACCAGTGCGGGCCCATAAGTGAAGATACTGGAACTCACATACGTTGGGTAAACGGTGCAGACATTGTGGAAACCTGTTTGGGGGTTCCTCAAAAAGCTAAACAGAGAACTGCCCTGTGACCCATATGTTCCTAGAATAAGTTAAAGCTAGGACTCAGTTGATTACTGTGCACCAGCGTCCACTGTAGCATTATGCATTATAGCCAAAAGGTGGAAACCACCCACTAATAGATGAACAGATCAAGAAAATCACTTATAAATACAATGCAATATTAGCCATGAAAAGGAATGAACTCCTGCAATACGCGACACATGTGTGAACACTGAAAACATTATGCTAAGTGAAATAAACCAGATGCAGAAAGACAAATATTATATACTTCAGAGCATTTTTGTACTGTGTTGGAACATTTGGCTTAATCATCGGTCTTCCTTGAGGACAATGAACATGTCTATTTGTTCACTGCTCAGTGCTCAGCATCTGATAATTAGCATGTAGTGAGTTCTTGGGGCAGAGCCTGAGGGCCCCACTGTTTTACTTCTAATGGGAGGACCATGGCCATAGAGTTTACTTCAGGACCCTGGATTCTTTCTTCAGCATTTCAAGGGATTCACCTTGAGATTTTCCTGAGGTTAAGTTTCTGGTGATGGTTTCTAGATGTCCGAGTGAAGGGTCTGACTAAAGGGTCCTTCTCTCCACCCACCATTTCCACCTTGGTGGGCAGACTCATGGCCTTGCAGGTCTACAGCCCTCTGCTAGACCATGCTTTCAGAATACTCAGGGGACTGGGCCTTCCAGAGACGGCACTTAACACAGATAATAATAATTGTTATGGACTGAAGTGTATCCCCCCAAAACTTTTTATGTTGAAGCCCTAAACCACAATGTGACTATATTCAGAGATAGGTCTTCACTATGCAGCAAATAAATTTTTTAAATTGTGGTATATTCATGCATTTATTTGAGAACGTATGCTAAACTGTGTCGATTTTATATATGTAGTGGAGTTGCAAGGTCATATGGTAATTCTACATTTGACTGTTTGAGGATCTGCCAAACTGTTTGCCACAGTGACTGAACCATTTTACATTTCCACCAGCAATGAAGGAGGGTTCTAATTTCTCTACATCCTAACCAATGCTATTTCTCATTCTCACTCTCCTTTGCCTTATCTCTTCCTCTTCCTCCACTCTTTCCTCCTCCTCACTATTATTATTATTTACAATAATCTGACTGGGCATAAGCAGTAACTTGTGATTTTTTATTTGTATTTTGTTAATGACTAATGATGTTAAGTAAACATCTTTTTCATGTGCTTGTTAATCATTTGTATATGTTCTTTGGAGATCCATCTCTTCAGGTCCTTTGCCCATCTTCAGTTGTACTATTTATCTTTTAATTATTGAGTTGCAAGATTTCTTTTTATATTACAGATATAAGTTACTTTTCATATATGTGATTTGCAGATATTTTCTCCCATTTTGTAAAGCTGTCTTTTCACTTTCACAGTGGTGTGCTTTGAAGCAAAGAAGTTTTTAATGTTGATAAAGTGAAAATTTCTTGCTTTTTCTTTTCTTATCCATGCTTTTGGTGTCATATCTAAGAATCTATTGCCAAATCTGAGGTAATGCATATCTATCCCTATTTTCTTCCAAGACTTTTATAGGTTTAGCTTTTGTATTTAGGTTTTTGACCATTTTGAATGAATTTTTGTGTACGGTGTGAGGTAAAAGTCCAAGGTCCAGTTTAACTCCTTTGTGTCTGGCTACCCGATTATCCCAATAACATTTTGAAAAAACTTTATCCCTTTTGAATTATTGTGGCCTTTTTCTTGAAAATCAGCTGACCATAAACAGATGGAATTTTTTGGGAATCTCAGTTCTTTTCCATTGATCTGTATGTTTATGATTATGCCAGTACCACACCATCTTGATTAGTATAGATTTGCAGTAAATATTGAAACCAAAAAGTTTGAATCTACCAATGTTGTTCTTTTTCAAGATTGCTTTTGCTATTCTGGTTACATTTAATTGCATATGGAATTTAGATCAGCTTGTCAATTTTTATAAAGAAGCCAGCTAAGATTCTAATAGGGTTTGCAATGAGTGTAATATTTTACCACTTCAAGTAGAATGTAGAGCACTTAAAGCTTTTAGATTCCTTTACCCTCCCTTTTATGATATAGCTGTAGTAAATACTACCTCTGCATATATTTAAAGCCACTTTAGACAATTTCCAATTTTTGCTTTCATCTATAAAACTGACTTAAAATATTTAAGACTAGTCCAATTACTCATCTATCTCTCCTTCCCTTTGGTTTTTCTTCACTCCGATTGTTCTAATTTTTCCCCATTGTTATTCTCTTTCTGTCTTAATAATTTTCTTCAGCTATTCTTTCAGAAGAGTTATAAGTTCTCTTAGTTTCACCTCATTTGAGAATGTCTTTACTTCCATGTTCACTCATAAAGAATATTTTTGCCAAAAGTTCACTTTGGGGTTGACCAATATTTTTTTCAGCACTTGAAAATGCTATGCTACTTTTTTCTGGTGTCCATTCTTTCTGAGAAAAAATCTCCTGGGATTTTTCCTTTGTCTTTAGTTTTCCTAAGTTTTTTATAAATTTTTATAAGTGTGATCATGATGTATCTGGAGGTGGATTTCTTCTGTTTACTCACTTTCTGGAACCTGTAGGTTTATATCTTTTTACCACATATGGAGAGCTTTCAGCCATTGTTTCTTTAAATTTTTCTTTTTTTTAAGAACTGCCCTATTTCTCCTCTCCTCGTAGAACTCAGGTGACATGATATTAGATCTTTTGTGACTGTCCCAGAGGTCTCTGGCTTTCTGTTCAACTTCTTAAATCAAATTTTCCTCTTATTCAGATGGAGTAAACTTGATTGATCTGTATTCAAGTTTACTGATTCTCCCCCCATCATCTTGGTTCTGGCATTAAATTTGTCTAGTTAGGTTTCTTTTGTTGTTGTTGTTGGTTATTGTATTTTTCAGCTTTGAAATTCCCATTTTGTTCTTCCTTATATGTTCTGTTTCCTTGCTCATACTTTGTTTTGTGCTTGCTTTGTGTTTGTAATTGCTTGTTAGAGCAACTCATTGTAGCTGCTTTAAAATCCTGATGTGATTATTACAGCATTTACGTTTACTTGGTGTTGGAGTCTGTTATTTGTCTTTTCTCACTTGAGTTGAGATTTTCCTGGTTCTTGATATGAGGAGTGATTTTGAATGCCATGCTGGAGATCTGAGGCATGTTACAAGAATCTCTTTCCCATTTAAATATTCTGTTTTATCAGGCAGGCAACTTACTTCAATCCAGAACACACACTGTGGTCATTTTTGTGGGTTGTGGTTCAAATGTCAATTTAGTTTCCTTTATAGTGCTGTGCTAGTGTGTCCCGTTTGTGTGCTGCCCACACTGCAACCTGGGAAGTAGTCCATACTAGAATTCAGTTATCAAACCTTTGCTATGCTATTTCTGGTTGTATTCACACATGGGGTTGTTCACAGTTCTGCCCAGAATTTCATACAGACATTTGAAAACTCCATTTTTAAAACCCCTTTTTCTCCATAGTCCTCTCTCTACTGTTTAGTTTAGAGGAGAGGGGCCCCTCTGCCTCATTACTCATGGCAAGCAGGGGGAGCCAGGCTCTGCCCACCATCTGCAAAGTTGCAGTGCCCCATGGGAAAGGGGATTGGTGGCACTTTGTTATCGCAGGGATTGGATTGTGGGCTCTGCCTATAGTCTCCGATAGTAGTTCAGGGAAAAGGACATGACGTTTCTCATGCTGTTCACCTGGAATGGAGCAAGTATGGTCAAAATGTTTCAGTCTTCATGAACTGCTCTTTTTTCCTTCTTTTTTTTTTTTTTTAGGCTAGAGAAGGGGCAGGCTTTTCATGGGACTTTCTATTTGTGCCTGTTGATGTTTCTTGGCTGCAAGCTCCTCTGAGCAGCCAGGTTGGAATATATAAAGGTTTTTAAAGGGGCACCTGGGTAGCTCAGCTGGTTGAGCATTCAACTCTTGGTTTCAGGTCAGGTCATGATCTCATGGTCATGGGATAGAGTCCCACATCAGGCTCCATGCTAGCCAGGGAGCCTGCTTGGGATTCTCTCTCTCCCTCTCTCTCAGCCCCTCCTCTGATCACATCCTCTCTCATTCTCCCTCTAAAAATTTATAAATAAACTTAAGGTTGAGGAGGGGCAAGATGGCAGAGAACTAGGGAGCTCCGTGCATTGCACTTGCCCCCATATCTCACACGGAAAAGATCTGAAGCCATAGGAAACCTTACAGAACCCAGGAGACTGGGAGAAAAAGGACGCAGAATCCACTGAGAAAGTCTTCTAATGGCTACCTCAAGAAACAAGCCAAAGTACACATGGTGGAGAGTCCCAAATATCACTACGAATAGGAAAATAAAATAACCAAGGTCTCAACAAGAGAGACCAAAAGATACCATTAAAAATTTATAAATAAACTTAAAAAAGAAAAAAGGCAATTCAGAGAGCTCACTGTTGGGTCAGTCCTCAAGCCCTACAGTCCCTGGCTGTACAGCCTTCTTTTTTTCTTTTTTTGATCTCTTTACCTTTCTCAGGAACTCACCAAGTTAAATGAAACTCTCTCAAGATAAATAATATTTAAATTACTCTTCAATAATTACAAAAATAATATATTGATGAAGTACATCACCAAATTGTTAACCAATGTCTACTACTAAAATTTTAGAATATGGAGAAATCTTTCCCATATTATACATTTTTGATCCATTCCAATCATTGATATATTAAAGATAATCTTTAGTAACATAACATATATTCTAGGAAAATAAATATTAAAAAGAAATACATGTTTAAAAATAGACAATAAGTGACCCTTCAAGTTAGATAAAGGCTCGGGAATTATAAGACATTATTTATATATATATACTGTTACTTCCCAGGTCAGAACTGGAACACACCTTTGTCTCAATATTTTATTTATTAAGATCATGTGAATTTTGTTACACTCTTAAAATCTGATTACTAAGCTTTTATTTGTAAAAGATATAGTGTTTTTTCATTTAATAATTAATGCAGCTAATGCAGAGATTTGACTAAGATAAACAGTAATAACCAAAATGGAACATTCAGTCAAAGGTGTGCACATACAAATAGCATATGTATATGTCTTCTAATTTAATTCAACAAACATTTATTGAATTTGCTTTATTTCATTTTGATGTAAATATTAAAAAATATTTATATTTTATGCAAAAAACAAACACATTTCTGCCCCCAAAAAATCACACAAGAGGTCTTTGGGAAAAGAAATAGCTGAATGTAAATTGATAGACAACAAAGGACGAGATTTCCTTCTTGGAACTTCCATTAAGAAAGGACTGCTCTTTATCAAAGATTTTCAATATCAAAAAATATTGAAAGTGCATGTCTTAATATTAAATAATCCTGATTAGCAATAATGACTGTGTTGATTTGCACTAATGCCGGATTAGTTTTGCACTAATCCTCACTATTTAAATATAGAAGCTGATCAGCATTTCTATATGACAGAAATTTGGATAGTTACTATGAGATCCTTCCTAAAATAATTTGACCCAGTATCATAATGACAATATTCAAAGGTAACTCAGCCTGACAACACTATCTTCTCCTGGTATTAACGGGTATACTTTTTAATTGTCTGATTTACTTTCTCACCAAAATCATTGATTAGTTTCATAGTTTCTGTCAGGGAAGCAACACAAAATTTATTCTTTTTTTTTTTAATGTTTATTTATTGATTTTGAGGTGGGGAGTACATGTGCCAGCAAGGGAGGGGCAGAGAGAAAGAGGAGAGAATCCCAAGCAGACTCCATGTTGTCAGCACAGAACCCAACATGGGGTTTGATCTCATGAGATCATCAGCTGAGCTGAAAGCAAGAGTCAGATGCTTAACCAACTTGAGCCACCCAGGTGCCCCCAAATTTATTCTTCATAGTGATTTGTTTTTCCTCCTCTATAGGACTCAGGATCTACCAATAACTGCTTATATTACTATTGTTGATAGTTAGCATTAATAAATATTTATGAATATTTCAACCTACTGATGCTGTCAGATCCATTACTCTTGGATTTGCTGCTGGGCAGAGCCCGACTAGACACTTTATCTCTGGTACCTATACCTTGGTTGGCTGAAGTGTCCCTGAACTTTACTATTCAAAATGTGAACCAATGGTCAGCAGCATTGCCATCTTTGGGGAACTTGTTAGAAATGTAGATTGCTGGGTGGGCCCCATTCCAGATCACAGATCTCATAAATCAGAATTTACAACATAATGACTGAAAGGCTGATTTGTGTATGCACTGAAGTTTGAGAGGCACTGTCCTTGAAAAATGTGTTATCTGATAATTTCTGGTTGTATTTGGAATGTGAAAGCAATCACTAATTGTAACCTATACCTTCCCTCCAAGC
Source organism: Hyaena hyaena (assembly GCF_003009895.1). NCBI lineage: Eukaryota > Metazoa > Chordata > Mammalia > Carnivora > Hyaenidae > Hyaena > Hyaena hyaena. Next base: position 210,400 of record NW_024081593.1, read on the forward strand.
ACACCTATGCAAATATGTGTATGCAAATAAATCATACTACTTGACCTAATACAAGATCTGTGGTTACTGCAGCAAGTCAAATCGAATTATTTTGAATATCGTATGTTTTCTGGGGATAAATGGAACAATAAAGTCTCATAGGAAGAAATGCAGGATGCTTCTGACCCACTTTCATTAACCCAATGACAATGTGAGAATAGAATTAGAGTGAGAGCCACTTTTATATCTCAGAAGAGGAAGACTATTAGAGCTGTAAGAACAGTTACAGAGATGGTTTTGGTGTAGCATCTAATGTAACAGAGAAATTGAATGTCAGGCCTCCAATCTGTGGAAGAGAGATGTGACTCAGAGACATAATTTAATCTTTAGCTTTCAGTCAAATAGTATATTAAAATTCTTTCTGTTCTAGGGGCACCTCAGTGGCTCAGTGGATTAAAAGTCCAACTCTTAATTTTGGCTCAGGTCATGATCTCATGGTTATGAGATCCAGCCCTGCTGTGAACTCCATGCTGAGTGTGGAGCCTGCTTAAGTTAGGTTCTCCCTCTCCCTCTGCTCCTCCCTCACTTGCTCTCTCTCAAAAAAAAAAAAAAAAAAAAAAAAAAAGATTCTTTCTGTTCAACGTAAGAGAATTCCAGCCAAATTTAATAAAATTAGATGATATGGCAGGATATTCTGGTCATCTGTGTTGTTATCTGTTCTGTTTGTTATGCTAGGTTAGTTATCTGAAGTTATCCCCTTTGAGGATCAAGATATGCCACAAGGTAGTTTCTGTCTCCCTCTCTTCTCTTCTTCCCTTCTCTCCTTTCTTCTCCACTCCCTCACTCCCTCCTATTTATCTACCTACCTACCTGCCAAGCTACAACTATTCTGCTTTCCTTCACGTTGACTTCTTTCTCAGGTAAGAACTCTACCCTTAGGGACAAAGATGGCTTCTGGAAGTTCCAAGCTTGCTTCGTTTAAAACCTTACTCTCTCTGAGAGATCCCGTCCCCCAGAACCTATATGAATCATTGCAAAAATATTTTGTTCCCATCTGGATCCCATGCCCCCACCTAGAACAACCACATTCCTCAGAGAATGAGGATAATTTAAACCAGTATGTGCCAAAACTTGGGGGAAGGGAGAAGAAGATTAAATGGAGGAGGATAGACTTGTGTTTGTTAGTCCAAATGCATAGAGGAGAAATAGTTCCTAAATGGAAGGAAGTTAATCAGAAAAAAAAAAAAAGTAGAAGTAGTCTAAGGTAGTTACATATAATTACATTAAAATAATTTGATAAAAATTGAAACTCTTTTTTCCCTACTGTTGTTCAGAAAATAGGAATAAATTAACATTTCCAGTGGACTATTCCCAATAGGTCCAGAAGGTGTGTCCTTAACTAACTGAGTGTCAGGGCACCTGGGTGGCTCAGTCGGTTGGGTGTTTGACTTCGCCTCAGGTCATGATCTCATGGTTTGTGAGTTTGAGCCCCACATCGGGCCCTGTACTGACAGTTCAGAGCCTGGAGCCTGCTTCAGATTCTGTGTCTCCCTCTCTCTCTGCCCCTCTCCCACTTGCACTCTGTCTCTCTCTCTGAAAAATAAACATTAAAAATTTTTTAAAAAAAGAAATAAAAAAACCCCAAGTGTCATTTTTGGAAGGTTATCTTAAGTACAAAGCAATGTTTTGTGAATAGTTGTCTTCACTTTTGAAAAATAAAACCAACCGCCTCACACATGCACACATATACATTTTCTAAAAGACTATATAGTAGGAAGCACTATCGTGACTAGGTAATAATATAGCACATTTTTATTACTCCAAATAATAAAACATTTTAATAAAGTAGCTTACTAATAGCCTATTAATGATATGTGATACTATAATATTTTATTAAAATTATCTAATTTGGTTGCATGAGAACATTATAAATAGGTCACAAAACTTCAATGTGCAGGAATCAGGCCAAATTTTTAATAAATATCCCTTACTTATTAATGCAATTTTAAAAAATCATCATTGCTACACTTGGCTAATCTTATGTGTACTTGGTAGAGTTAAAAAGACTATAAGAATATCTTATTACATAATCCATTAAGCAAATTCTGGAGTAGCTGTTGTCTATTTGGATGACAGCTAGTATAATTGTGTAGTATAGTTGTCTAGCTGTATGCCTTAATGCATCTTAAAATTGCCCCTGCACCCCAGCCTAAAAGATCTGTAAGCCAACTTCCTCTGTGTCTGTGAGCTACTCAGGTAAGATTACTTTCAGAACACATTCAAGTTTATTTTTTATTCCTCAAGTATTCAATATATACCAAGTTCTGTCTAGGAACTTTCATTTTTATCACCTTGTTAGATTTCAGAAGCATCACCATTTACCACTTTAACAAAGGTTTGGCTAGACAACCCTCAATGTATACAGGCCCATCTTCAAACTTATTTTTTATATCCACTTACTGATTTATTTTTATAGATAAAAATACTAGGCACTGTGGCAGTTTTGCCTAGATTTTAGGTATGCTTTGAAATATTGTTGACTACAAATGGCACCAAAAAATCTGAAGTACAATATTATTTACATTATATATATGACTCTTTTTTTTAATTGTGCTTATTTATTTTTGACAAAGAGACAAACCGAGCAAGTGAGGGGCAGAGAGAGAGAGAGAGAGACAGAGAGTCGGAAGCAGGCTCCAGGCTCTGAGCCATCAGCACAGAGCCTGATGCGGGGCTCAAACCCAGGAACCATGAGATCATGACCTGAGCCAAGTCAGACACTTCACCAAATGAGCCACCCGTGTGCCCTTAAACTTTCTTTTTTAATGTTTATTCATTTTTTGAGAAAGAGAGAGAGAGAGTGTGTGTGTGTCTGAGTGAGGAGGGAGAGACAGGGACAAGGGGACAAAGGATCCGAAGCAGGCTTTGCACTGACACCAGGGCACCAGGCGCAGCTCACACTCAAATCTTGAGATCTTGACCTGAGCTGAAGTCTGATGCTCAACCAACTGAGCCACCCAGGTGCCCCTAAACTTTTCATTATGGTCCAGGTTCAGGGTCATGAACCTAAGCACATTTCCCAGAGATGAATTTAGGTCTGAGTGGAAAATTTTTCACGATTTCTTTAAGAAGTAAGAAAATTTCAATTGTTTGGAATCGTTGTGTTAAGTTTGGCAGGGAGCATTCTCCAAGGCGTCTCTAAAGGGAAAAGGGTATATATGATCTGGACAGGCGGGTGTGAGGTGGAATTGTCCCACTCTCATTGCATTTGGTCCTCCTAGAACTTGGATCATGGTCTAATGCACATAAATATCAATATACTCCTTTGGGTTGACTTGAGGTGGAGCTTATCATCTTATGACAACATTTTGGCAATTAAAATGTTCACAGAAAGACCTGCTTCCCAAATTTTCATCCACTGTGTGGACTTCTCACAGCGCCTCATACATAGGAAGCTTTCAGTGAAATACTTGTTGAGTGACTGGCAAATTCATCTTATGAGTGAAGTTTAGATGTATTATAATAAGTGTCAGCATTGTGGTTATTTGTTCATTTATTCAACATCTATAGAATCCTATTCAGCTCCAAAGGCATGGAATATAAAGAACTGAATAACATATTGCGTCTGTCTTTAAGGATATCTGGGTAGCCTTTTTATCCATCTAACTCCTGGCACATTATATGTCAAGCTTACATTAATATGTATTTTACTATAATACAGAATTAGCTATTTAAAAAGGTACCTGTGGTAGAAGGGACAGATCTCACTTAAAATTCTGGTTCTCCCACTTACCAGCTGGGTGACCTTGCCCAAGATACACAACCTCTCTGGATACCAGTTTTTTCATCCATAAAATGAAGAGATTAAAACAGAGTAATTAACTTTGAAGAGGCTCCTAGCTCTGAAATTCAAGGAGTACAATTTCCTACCCTTTTAGGTTACCTACTCCGCCAGCTTAATTGACTGTCTAGTTAGATAGAATCCACTTTTATCCTCTAAATTTATCACCCTTCTCAGTTTCATTCAGAAGTCTATATCATTATTTCTTGAATAGCATACTGCTTTCCTTAGTCAAGTTCAAATGTGAAAGAATGTGGATATATCCTTTGACCTATGCAGCAAATACCAGATCCTAGATCTTAATCTGAAACATCACATCCTTTTTTTTTTTAATATACAGCTAAAATGCCTTATGTAATAGTTATAATACCAGTGATCAGTACCTTTGTGTCAGGAGTACCATCAGTAGATAAGTGGAAAAAAATTAAATCTCTTCTCTTTGAAGAAGCATGTTTCACTAATCTTACATAGACACAGTACCACAAGACCTGTGTTTAATTGCCACTGCATTTCTAGGACTTAGTACTAAGTATCTGGATCAAATAGGCAATCGGTAAATGTTGGATAAAATAGATGTCAATGGATTTGCCAGAGAAAAAGCTAAAAAAAAAAAAAAAAAAAGCCGGGGACTTTGCTACAAAAGTGTCTACTTTTTATGAGAACTAGATACATAAATTTAGAACTATCAAAGTCTTGAAAATTATTCCACTCTAAACCCCTCCCTTTGCATAAGAGGAAACTGAAGCAGAGGTAAATAGAAAGCCTACAAAAAGGGCACACACACAGATAGTTAATAGAAAACTTGAATTAAAATCCTGATCTCTGGCTACCCACTTGTGTCTTTTGCCTGGATTCATTATTCCAATGTCTTGCCTTTTTCAGAAATTAAATGGCATGGTATTTACACAGGAAACCTCAGCCTGGTGGTTTAAGTCTCCTGTGCTCTTTTCTCCTCTTATTTGCTCCCCCTTATCTGCCTTCTCTCTTTCTTATCTAAGAGTCTCACTCTCCTTATCAGAGGATTGGGGCACTGTTACTTGACATGTAATTTACATCCACTGAAAGCCTAGAGTTACAGTGTATCAACCCTTCCTCCCCATCTTACAGATAAGAACTACCAATCAGGATAAGGCTTTAGTTCTTAGCTTGTACTATTAAAGTTTGCATCTGATTACTAACTTCAAATATGTTATTACATTTGCATATTTGCTGCTACAGATAAAATGCTTTGGTTGAGGTATCTCTGGACATCACAGTTCCTAAGTCTGTTTGGAGACCTGAATTAAAAATCTACTGCTTCTCTCCTAGACTAGAAATATGCCATGGTAACTATTTATTGTAGGACTTTGCTTTTTGTATTGGCAGAATGGCAAGAAGTAAAATGCTTTCCCCTTAACAAAACAGTTTCTTTTTAATGGAGCAATCTTTCTACCTTAATTTCACAATAATGGTTTTATTTGTATTAATTAGTCTAAAGGAAAACAATAGCTCTAGAAGCAAACATTATGTAATAAAAGAATCATTGCAGTGATGATAGAATGTAAAGATAACAGACTTGCTCTACTCATAAATTGCTTGCCACTCACTCATAAATTGCATATGAATATTGTATTCTGCAAGTTGTTACAATTTTCAACTTTGTTCTGATTGTACAGTTATGCTCATCATCTAAAAGGAACTGGTTGTTCTGCTCATTTCTTGTGAGAATATATTTAAAAACTAACCGATGAAGGCTCTAAGTTAATTGTCTATCTCATCTGACACTTCAACAGTAGGGCTGGCTTCACGGACACGCGACCATCATACATGATCACAGAATCTGTAGGGCAAAGGGGCCACCGTGCTTGGCTTCATGCTTTGCTGTCACCATCTGAAATTCTTCATAATTTTTGAACAAGGTGTGCCAGACTTTCATTCTGCGCTGGACTCCACAGATTGTGTAACCAGTCTTGCTTGGAGATTTTCTTTTCTTTTCTTTATGTTTATTTGTTTTTGAGAAAGAGAGGGGAGGAGAGGAGGGCAGAAGAGAGAGGGAGACACAGAATCCGAAGCAGGCTTCAGGCTCTGAGCTGTCAGCCCAGAGCCCAATGCGGGGCTCCAACTCACAAACTGTGAGATCATGACCTGAGCTTAAGTCAGACCCTTAACTGACTGAGCTCCTCAGGTACACCTCCCTCCCCCATGGAGATTTTCTTAAATAAATTAACAGGAAATGGAAGTTCTACTATAATGCAAAGTTTTAACTTTTTAAAGTTATATTAGTACTGTTCAATAGGAAGATATTTTGGTTATACCAATCTAACGAAAAACATTCAAACAAAAAAAATTTTTTTTAATCTAGACTTTATAAGCCTGCAGGTTAAAGGGAAAAAATATTTGGAATTTAGCCACCTAACCTTTGCCTCTATCTTTATCCACCTATTTTTACTGGCAAAAGAATAACTTTTGAGTTTTTACTTCTGAATATACACAGTCTTGAGTTGTTGTGAGCTATTAAAAATCAGAACTTGGGATAAAGGGCAAGCTGTGGACAGGTAACAGGAGCGTCATGCCAGAAACCTTGACTTACCTGGGCGTTGGCTTTAAAACAAGGGCACGCTTTTGTTTTTATCTTTAAGTAGACACCTTTGGGAGTGTCTTCCCGGTTCACAAAACCCTTTAGCTTTCCCACACCTATCCACTGTGGCAACCTGTGCTCTACTTATTGGCCCTAAGTGATCGGTCCAGAATGAGGCCTATGGTCCAGAATGACCCAAGATGGGGAAATGAGAGTCCTTGTCCCAGGAATCTAGAATCGATACCAGAGGAAGACAGGGAGAAAAACAAACTGATAGAGGGAGACTTTCTTCAGATGGACAGATGATGGCTATGATAGACCTTATCCACCTACAACATTTACCGGATAAAAACAGCAGCTGCTCTTCACAAAGTCCAGAAGGAAGCAGACAAGCAGGAAGGAAGAGCAAAAGTAGAAGAAAAAATGTCCAGACTTTTTAGTTTTCAGTCCAATTTCAATGCCTTCTGGAGACAGGTGTAATCCCAATCCTTACGCACATTTCCTTTATTCCAAGAAGCCATAATTTATAAGGCAAACTCACTTTGTACAGTGAAAAGGGAGAATAAAAAAAAACATCATTTTTACAACCTATGTGATATCAGGAAAGTTAAAATGTCATTCGGAACTGGGAGAAATACTTGAATATCTCTGATGTTTTAATTTCCTTGAGTTGGTATCTGTCACTAGAAATGAAAGAGCCCCTGGAGTATACCAAAATATAATTCTTTCTTTCACTGTGAATGTCAACAGATTCTTCTCCCTGCAGGATGTAGAGTCAGAGTTAGGGCAAGGCTACGTATAACACCTAAATTAATACAGCAATTCCGTTTAGAGAGACTCAGAAGCGTGGTCAGGCTGTTATTTGTTGGTTTTCTTAGCTATCACTATTTCCGTATAGATCTTTCTTTATCTATTGTCCTCTGTCATTCAGATCTGAGTATTCTTCTGAATAAAAGGAGAGTAAGTGACTCAGCCTGTGAAATGTAGACCAATTTGTCCAGGTTTGCATTTTGGGTCAGCTTCTTACCTGTAATGGGACCCTGAGCAATTACTTAATCTCTGTGCCTCAGTTTCCTCATGAAATGGGGATAGTTGTACCTAACTGGCAAGATTTACAGAAATATGTTCAGTATTTATACTGTTAGTATCTTCTCTTAAAAACAACTTAGCACATAGTAGTGCTATGTAAGTTTCTGCTATATAAATTAAAATAAAATTTCAAAATCCAGTAATTTTTTAAGTGGACTTTGAAAATGGCCCAGGATATTAATGCAAAAAAAGAGATCATAGTACATATAAAAAATTTATATATGATAAAAAAAAAGACATCATAATCTAATAGGGAAGGAATGAGTTATGAGATATTCTACACATTTCATAGATATGTAAATTATCAATGGAGAAATTATGATAATAAAGTCTCAGCTTACAATATACACTAAAATAAATTTCAGTAAAGAGTTAAATGCAAATTAAGAGGTCTGGAAGAATACAAAGGCAAGTATTTAACAGATTTCTGGAAGGAAATGTTTTGCTTGTGCAGTAAAATAATAATAATAATTAGTAATAATAAAAATAAGCGCAGAAAGTCAAAAGGAAAGAAAATATTCTTTTAATCTTTGTGAACACAATCCTTTACAAATTCCAGAAATGAAAATACTATATTATGAAAATAACTCTTTCAATTAAGAGAGTTAAGAATCGGGATGCCTGGGTGGCTCAGTTGGTTAAGCATCCAACTCAGGTCATGATCTCACAGTTAGTGAGTTTGAGCCCCAAGTTGGGCTTTGTGCTGATAGCTCAGAACCAGGAGCCTGCTTTGGATTCTGTATCTCCCTCTTTCTCTGACCCTCCCCTCACGCTGTGCACCCCCCCTCAGAAATAAATTTAAAAAAACATTAAAAATTTTTTAAAAAGGGGGGGGCGCCTGGGTGGCTCAGTCAGTTAAGTGTCCAACTTAGGCTCAGGTCCTGATCTCATGGTTCGTGGGTTTGAGCCCAGTGTCGGGCTTTGTGCTGACAGCTAGCTCAGAGCCTGGAGCCTGTTTCAAATTCCATACCCCCCTCTTCCTCTGACCCTCCCCTGCTCACGCTGTCTCTCTCTCTCTCAGCAATAAATAAAATATTTAAAAGAAAACAAAGGAGAGTTAAGAATCTACATAATGTTAACTCTTGCAAACCAAGGTGAGAATTCACATGTTAGACACATATGAAATAGATCGTATTTTCAGAACTTTTTGTTGGATATTACAGAAATAAGGCAGAATCTAGATGAGCAAAAACTTATATATATATATATATATATATTGGCTCTTGCTATTGGAAAAACCTATGTGCTGTATCTGGATTAAAGCAGAGTTAGATCCCAGGGTACTGACAACTTTATGGGAATATTTTCGTTTTCCCCATTTTTCAGTGCTCCTGGCTTCTGCTTGGCTTCTTACTCAGCCATGCTTTTCAACATGGCGGTATGACGTCAGCAAAATGGGCATAGCCTGAAGAGACCATCCCTCTTTCAATGTCCAGGTACCAAATCTAACACAGAGATTCTGGTTGCATGTACTCAGAACCTGTGGTTACTGGTGAGGGGGCATCAGGGATAAGAGTTGGAACAGACAGGGCCAACTGGAACTAAACCACAGATTCCTACCCATTAAGAGAGGGATACTCCCCAGAGAAAAGTATACTACACAAATGAAAACTATGTGTCCATTATAGTAGAAAGCAGGCAATCTGCCAAGAAACTACAAATGACAATAAATGGAAAAGATTCAGATTTATTGTAAAATAAAGAAGTAAGCTTTAAGACAACACTAATGTACCATTTACAAATTTTTCACCTTGGAAATTGTGTTGTATGTATGCCTCAGAGGCTCTGATGGAAAGTATTGAAATTGGCAGAAGACAGATTTTCAAAATGTTAATGAGTATTTAAAACGTTCATAATCTATAATCCATGTCTAAGGATCTCTTCAAAGAATATAATTAGAGAGTAAAAATATTTATATTTTTTCATTAAAAATATTTTTTAATACTTATTGATTTTTGAGAGAAAGAGAGATAGAGTGCGAGGCAGGTTGGGACAGAGAAGGAGACAGAACCCAAAGCAGGCTCCAGGCTCTGAGATGTCAGCACAGAGCCTGATGCAGGGCTCAAACCCAGAACCATGAGATCATGACCTGAGCTGAAGTCGGACACTTAACTGATGAGCCACCCGGGCACCCCGATAATAAACACATTTATATACAGAGGTTTTCATTATATTTGTAGCTGTAATAAGAAACAATGAAAAAAATCTATGAAAATTCATCAATAGAAAAAGATGAACTATGTTATATATATGTACAAACAGATATGATGTAGCCATTCAACTTTTTATTTGAGAAAGTTTTAATACTGTAAGATTATATAATTAAAACACTCTTAAATTTATTTTAAATGTTTATTTATTTTGAGAGAGAGAAAGAGAGAAGAGGAGGGGCAGAGAGAGAAAGCGAGAGAGAATCCTAAGCAGACTCCCCACTGCCAGCACAGAGTCCAATGCAGGGCTCGATCTCACAAACCATGAGATCATGACCTGAGCTAAAATCAAAGTCATATGCTTAACCGATGGAGCCACCCAGGTGCCCCCAAGTCCTGTTAAATCTTAATAGCTTTTCTCTAGATTATACTATTATTGTGTATTTTTTATTCCTTTTTCCCATTTTTACCCTCTAGGTTTATTTTTTTAAAGTAAACTTGAAATAGTAGAAAATAAGTTTTTTTTCTTTTATTTTATGACCTTGATTTGCTACCAATAGGAACCCTTAGTACTCAAAAAAATCTGTCTGAAAGTAAAGCACACTTTCTATCGTAATATGTGATCACTAATGAATCACTATATATATCATGCTAGTTTTGCTAGTTTAAATTTAAGGTTGCTAGTTCTGAAACTTTTCAGAAGTGTTTTACATAGTTATTCAGATAGTTGTCATTAAATACTTAGATACATAACATATAAAGGAAGAACAGAGACAGAGGACAGAGTGCTGTGATTTTGTACTCCATGTAAAATGATGCAAGCACTTACAAAAATACTGGAGAAGAAATAATATACTTTCAAATTCTGTTTGCCTAATCCTATAAGAATAAAATTAGTTTTCACTTAGTATTTTCCTTTGTAGTGTAATTTTGCCACTTGCAAATTTGCCATTAAGGAATACAATAGACATTTACTAATGAAATACATATGGCTAAGAGACATCTGAAAAGAGCCATTCAAATTCTGTACAAAATAAAGGCACATTAAAACAACAACAACACAATATTGTTTAATTTTCACATTGTGAGGATATTGTTCTACTAATGGGTTTTACCAGACTGTAATTTTTTTCTAAATGCAGGCCATGCAAATTTTTCTCCAATTGCAGGCAGGAAGTGTAAATTAATAAAAAATAAGAACATTGGGTTCATAAGGCCCTTTGAGTTCAGAGGGGCAAATGCTTTTGAATAGACATGAAAAAGCACAACAAGTTTCACCTGAGGATACAATAAAGCGAAGTATAGTTTTAAATAGCTTAAAACAGCTGCAGGCATTTCTATTCTCATGGTCGATCAGCTCCTTTTAAATATAAAATTTATAAACAACAATAAGAGATAGAAAAGAGGGTACACTGCGTTATATTAGTGAGGGAAACAATTAGAACATTTCCAGATCATGGATTCAGCACCGCTCAGCATGTATGTGAGGCACTAAAGCCAACTGAAGACCCTAACGTCTGCTCTGGTAACTGGCTTGTGCACCTGTGTATGTGTGTGTGTGTGTGTTTCCTACATCAGGGCAGAGGCAACTTTTTCATTTTTTTTTTTTTTAATGTTTATTTTATTTTTGAGAAAGAGAGCATGAGCGCAAGCAGGGAAGGGGCAGAGAGAGGGGGGTAGTGGATCCAAAGTGAGCTCTGCACTGACAGCAGAGAGCCCGACGTATGGCTCGAACTCAAAATCTTGAGATCACGTTCTGAGCCCAAGTCCAATGCTTACCCAACTGAGCCAGCCAGGTGCCTCCAGAAGGAACTTTTTCTAACCAAACTATTTCATTTAGAAAAAGCAGTAGAGTGAAACAGCACACCATTCTAGAACATTAAGTTGAAGTGTCCCCTAATAGATTCAGTAACTTTGTCTTGGCCCCAAAACAGTTACTTCAGGGTTGGGGTGTGTAGCTTAAGCATGATTAACATATTGTATCTGCCCTCATGCTTGGCATCCACAGGATAATTATAATTTATAGGTGTAACCCAGGATGGTTTTGCATAGTCTTTGTTCATTTTTAGCAAGAAAATGTTCTCTTGATGCTCGCTGGGCTGTTTCTTTTCACCTGCCAAATGATTTTAAGTGGAATAATATCCTATGCGATTGTTCAAATAATAAGTAATCTATAGATGCACGAGGAAGTTCCATGTAGGAAGCTAGAGGTAGGGCAATCACTCATTCCAATCTTTTTGTTCTCTCTCAGTGAGTTTTATCAGTATCTGTTTTAAAAGCTGATTTCATCTCTCCATCAGGCTGCCTGTCTCTGACTGATAAAGTAGTTAGCGAAAGGAAATCTTCGCAGTCTTCGTGTTTCTTCATCAAAAATATTCTCGTCTTGGGGCGCCTGGGTGGCTTAGTCGGTTAAGCGTCCGACTTTCCGACTTTCGCTTAGGTCATGATCTCGCGGTTCATGGGTTCGAGTCCCGCGTCGGGCTCTGTGCTGACTGCCAGCTCAGAGTCTGTGACTCCCTCTCTCTCTGACCCTCCCCTGCTCACGCTCTCTCTCTCTCTCTCTCCTAGAAATAAATTTTTAAAAAAAACATTAAAAATTAAAAAAAAAATATCCTCGTCTCTTTTTGTATTTGGTTGCAGGCGAAGGGCCTGAAACGTCCATATAATCAAAAGCAAGATGATTCGTCTCTAAGTGAAGAATGCCCCACCCCACCAAGATACGGCTTCTAAGTCAGCAGGAAACACTGATTAGAATTTTGTGGAAAATACTACTGTTTATTCTTTTTTTTTTTTTTTAACATTTATTTATTTATTTTTGAGAGACCGAAAGTGAGCGGAGGCGGGCAGAGAGTGAGGGAGACACAAAATCCAAAGTGGTCACCAGGCTCAGAGCTGTCAGCCCAGAGCCCTTCGCAGAGGTTGAACTCACAAACTGCGAGATCATGACATGAGCCGAAGTCCTCAGCTTAACTGACTGAGCCACCCAGGCGCCCCTACTGTTTATTCTTTAATCTAAATGCCTTTTTTTTTTAAAAATTCACATATGTTTGTAGATGATAGTGTTAAAGATTTTAATAGAAGGTATTAGGCAGTTTGGCTCAGGAACTTTTGGGGGTTGTTACAACCCCAAACTCTTTAAGAGTACCCTGCCAAGGGGACAATACAGCCCTCCCATGTGCTCTTCTGGATACTGTAATGCTGTCACAGGTGACATTAACATTCCCATTTTCTTAGATCCTAGAATGTAGGGACCTACCTACCACATTCTCTGTACCCCATCCGGACAGTGCTTGTAAAGCTTTTTGTAGTCTTCCAAGATTAAAATCCTAGCAAAGGCATTTTGCCCAAGTAGTTCCCGGAAGGTGCACTGTCAGCCAGGAACATTTAGTGTTCCCAGTGTTGTTCAGGCTGGACAGTCTGGCTTTGCAGCTCTCTGTCCCCTGAAGCTGTTTGTGGCCAGAAGAGGTTTCCTGCCAAGTTATAAAACAGGTTGTATCTTCTCTCCCCGGACTCCTGGCCTTTTCTCATCAGTTATGGTCTCTGACCACACGGCTTATGTCTTGAACTTTAAATCTTAGTTTGAAAATCTAATTAGGCTTTCCATGTCTCAACACATTGGTTTGGGTGCCCTCGACCAGGCAGAGTAAACTCTCCAAATTCTAATCCCCACGTGCACTCTGAGCCAGCAACTATGAATGAAAAGGAGGGAGCCAACATACCAGAATTCTTAAAATTTTCAAAATCATGATGGGGTCTATCCTCCTGAGAAGTGTGATCAGTTGAGAAAGTTCTTAAGAAACATTTTTTATTCAAGTTAGATTTTAGACAGAATCACAGTACATGAAAAAGGTAAAGGCACAAGTTAAGTTTCTCATCAATGGATGCCTGGAGTTCTATTGAAGACCCCTGCAGTGTGAAAATGACAGAGCTGTGAATGCATTTGACTGCCTGCTGTCCTATATGGCCTAGGTCGGGGGTCACCAACTCAAAAGAAATGAAGCCCTGTATGAAACATCCACCCCATCTACAGAGGCAGCCTCTGATGACATTCATCGTTTGTAGCCATGATGAAAAATTGGGGAGCATAGCTGAGTAGGTGTAAGTGTTGCAAAATGTGTCGATTTCTCAGCAAGAGGCAGAACTTGCAGATCTTTTCATGTGAAATTTCCTGCTTTGTAAATGTTAGCAAATGATTAATTCAATGCATAGAAAACTCATCAGAACTCAAAGAAAACTCATCTGTAAGCCAAATCTAGACTTCCAGAGCATCAGTTGACAATTCTTGTAGGCCACTACAATTCTTGGAGTCTTCTAAAGCATTGCATCTCATTAACGTGATCTCATCCTGACATGTTATTTCTAGTATACTCATCATGACCCTGAAAATATGTCCACTTCTTACCACTGTCATAGTAACTACTACCCTCTTCTAACCACAGGATCTCACCAGACTACATCCAGTGCCTCGTATCTGGTCCTGAGTCCTATGCCACTCCCACTCTCTCTGATCTGTTCTTGACAGAGCAGAGTGATCTTTGCCAAAATACAAATAACATCTCGTCACTCCTTTCCTGAAATCTTTCCAGTAAATAACCATTACAATTAGACAGAAACCCAAATATCTTAATATGACAAACACCATTCCATGAACCAGCCCAAGTCACCTCTTCAAATTTACCGCCTGGCATATTGCCCTTACGCTCTTGATGTATTCTGATCTTCCTGCTGGCTCTTGAAACTGTCCTGCTTACCCTGCTTTTTGGAGTTTTGTTTCACCTGTTCCTTATTTGTGGGTTCCACATCCTCAAGTGTGGCTTACCTCCTTATTTTATTCAAATCTCTATCTTCTTAGCAGGATCCTCTCTGATCTCCTTACCTAAAATAGATGATTCTCCCATTTTCTGTACCTTCACCAGCTTTTTCTTTGTGCTTTTACTTGTCATTACTGATATTATATTATATTCATTTTCTGTCACCCTCAACAGATTATAGCACTAAGGGGATAGAAACTTTATCTATGTATCACTATTTTTTAAAAAGCTTTTTATTTAAATTCCAGTTAGTTAACATACATTGTAATAGTAGTTTAAGGCATACAACATAGAGACTCAACACTTCCATACAACACCTGGTGCTCATCACAACAGGTGCACTCCTTAATCCCCATCACCTATTTCACCCATCCCCCTCCCCTCCCCTCCCCTCTGGTAACCATTGCTTTGTTCTCTATAGTTAAGAGTCTTTCTTGGTTTGCCCCTCTCTTTTTACTTTTTGCTCATTTGTTTTCTTCCTATCTATAACATCTAGAAGACTGTTGTATAACAAGTACTCAATAGCTCTTTGTAGCAAAAAAATAAATGGATGAGTGTGTCACCACTATTACCACAGCCCAGTGGCACTACCTTAACTCAGATCTTTACTATTTATTTTCTGGATTTCTCATTTGTCTTTCACTGCTCTCATCCTACACATGCTCCCTGACCACACTTCCTAAGGCACCAGCCAACCATGTCCATTCCATATTTGGAAAAAGTCCGTGCTAATTCCCCCACACCCTTTAAGAAGTTCTATCTGTGCATATCTGTGTACAATTGGGTGAACATCTGTGGTCACACCTGTCACACTGTTTTAAATGACCCAATTCCTTGTCTGACTCCTTCACTAGACTATAAATCTCGAAAGGTCTGATCTAATAAATATAATGGTTTATATTCCTGTATCCCTTCAAAATTGATGGAAGGGCCCACATGTGCTCTGTTCCATTTTATAAAGATGTTTCTTTTATATATATATATATATATATATTATTTCTAGGACAGAGAGAGAGAGAGACAGCGTGAGCAGGGGAGGGTCAGAGAGAGAGGGAGTCACAGACTGAAACAGGCTCCAGGCTCTGAGCTGGCAGTCAGCAAATAGCCTGACACAGGGCTCGAACCCTCGAACCGCGAGATCATGACCTAAGCGAAAGTCGGACGCTCAACTGACTAAGCCACCCAGGCGCCCCTATAAAGATGTTTCTAAAATGCCTTTTCATAAAAGAAAATTGAGACTCTGAGAAACTGAAAAATTCTCTAAATCATGCAATTTGACTAAAGCATAACTTTCAGCCAGTTCTTCAAATTTCAAGGTGATTTTGTCTTTCCCAGTATAACAATGTGACATTCCACACAAGGAAATTTCTATGTTTAGCATTCAAGGACCTTAACAATTTGAATTTAAGCCATTTCACCAAAGCTACTCCCACTCTCTCCCTTTAAGTACTCCAAAATTTAGTCACTAAATTTAAAAAACTCATTATTAATATAGATCTGTCACCTTTTCCTTGAGTCTTCCGCCCCCCCCATTTTCTCCATAACTATAATATTTCTCCCTTTTTTTCTATATCTTAACCCTAGCTTTTGTTAAAGCTCAGCTAAAAGACCATCACCTTTAAGGTAAATTCTTTTTCTTTTTTCATATTTATTTATTTTTGAGAAAGAGAGAATGCAAGCAGGGGAAGTAAAGAGAGAGAAAGGGACAGAGGATCTGAAGTGGGCTCCATGCTGACAGCAGAGAGCTTGATGTGAGGCTTGAACTCACTAACCATGAGATCATGATCTGAATCAAAGTCAGAGCCACCCAGGTGCCCTGATTTTTCTGATATAGTAACTGATATCTACTTTGAACTAATATATATTATCTAAAATTTCCTTGTGGAAATATTACATTCAATATCTATATGTTATTAAAATTAGGTGCAAAGTTAGGTTCTAGCTACATAAAAGATACTGCTTGTAACTGAATATCAAGTGTATTTAGGCAGTGTTGAGTTGAAGTCATTTTTAGTTTCTCTGTAGGTCATATGTCTGTGTACCAGTTAAGATTAAGCTCAGCTATATATGGGAGAAAACCGAAAGAACTGGCTTATACCCAAAGGTAGATGGTAAAGCATAGAAAGGAGGTGTCAAAGTGGTCAGGAGACCAGATTCCTTTTGCTTTCCTACTGCTGCATAATCCATACCATAGCGATCCCATTCTCAAGAAGGCCTGATTGTTCAAAATGCTTCTGGAAAATTCTCTTAATGTTCATTCATTTATTTGGGGAGGGGGCAGAGAATACATGATGAGTGGAGGAGGTGCGAGAGAGAGGGAGAGGGAGAATATCAAGCAGGCTATACATTCAACATGGACCTGATGTGGGGCTCAGTCGCACCACCATGAGATCATGACCTGAGCCAAAATCAAGAGTGGGACCCTTAACCACCTGAGCTACCCAGGTGCCCCAAGATGCTTCTGAATTTCTAACCATGGCTTTCATGGTACAGAAAGGAAAGAGAAAGATAAGAGGCACACCACAGCATCCATGACAAGAAGGAGATGCCTAACATAAAAGAACATGACAAGGTTCAAACTTATTATGTAGAAAAAAATTATATCAGAAAAGTACTATTGTGGTTTTGTTTACATCAGACAAAATCGATCTGAAAGCAAAAAAAAAAAAAAAACTATTAAAAGTTAGGAGGGTTATCACATAAAAATATAACTTTAAATCCTCCAGGAAGAAATGAAATTTTTTACAGTTTTATGTTCCTAATAATATATGTGTGTATATTTACTCACATTTACTCACTCTCAAGCAACTTAAGGAATTGCATTCTGAGACCGCAGTGTGATTATGTTAGTAAGTAATACAAGAGATAGAAAAATTCCATTTGTTTAGCTGTTCTCAAAATATAGCTAAATAACCCAGAGACCAAAGGAGAAATCATAATATAAAAAATAGAATATTTAGAAGTGAATGAGAATTGGGGCACCTGGGTGGCTTAGTTGGTTAAGCGTCCGACTTTCGCTTATAAGATACAATGGACAAGGATAATAAACCCAAATATTAGTTGTCTTAAGTTTAATACAACAGATGAACCCATGATGAGATAAATTAAGAAAAGAGAGAGAGAGGAAAAAAGTAACAGGACAGAAAGAGGCCAGAACTATAAATATTAAAACAATTAAAAATAGAGAATATTAGAAGCAAACTACAAATTTGAAAATGTCAATGAAATCGTTAAGTTTCTATAAAAGCATAACTTACTATAACTAGACCAAGAAGTAGAAAGCAGATTCCTTACTCCTATATCCATTAACAAAAATTCTGTACTGGTAGTTTTCTTACTAAGAACCCCAGGTGTAGGAGTTTTACTGGCAAGTTCAACCATGGATTTAAAAAGAACTGAATAATCCAGTTCTTATACAATCTCCTTCAGAAAAGAAAAAGAAAAACTAGAACGATTCGCAACTCATTTTATGAGGCTGGTATAACATGGATATCATCATCTGATGAGAAAGGAAAATCATTATACTACTGCATTAAGTCACTTACATAATATAAATTCTGAGTGTTAGATTAGTGCAGTGAATCCAGCACTCATGTATAAATATATTAATCTATCATGACCGACTTGGGTTTATCCCAGCACTGGAAGTTTTGTTTAGCATAGCAAATCAACTAATGCAAATTATCATATTAATGACTTTAAAAGATTGGGAAAATGTGATGAAATTTGACATTCCTTCCTGATACAACCTCTAACAAGCTAGAAATAGAAGCTGTAGAAGATGCTGTGTTGCTCTGCTGCACATGGCTTCTGACTATTTGATTTCTGTGTAGCATGTATTTTTTATCTCTCCTCAAGCGTTTGGCTGGCCGTTTCTCTGCTTCAGGGCTTTCCTTTGGTCTTTACACAGGCATCCCCGAAAAGCTCAGCCAGCAATTGATATACGGAGTCAATACGCAACTTATGGCTTTGAAAGTTTTTAGAAAAATGTATGAATGGTGAAAATAATTAAAGAATATTAAACAAGTAGACTGTTATCTAATGTTCTCAGAGGAAGACTTGACTTGGGAAGAACGTAAAATTTCAAACATATCCTCTTTTGGTCAATAGACATATTGAGCACCTCCTTTGTGATGAAATGAAAATAAGTTGAATAAGACACAGTCTGTATCCTCAAGGAGCTTGAAACCATGTAAAAAGAACAGCACTGGTAAGCCAATTAAAATATATTATATGAAATAGTAAAATAGAGATTGAGGTAACGTGCTATGGGAACGTCTAATGTTACCTGAAGGAGTCAGGAATGGTATGAGAACCTTGAACAGTGATTTGAAAACTATATAGAATTCACAGCAGGCAAGGAGGTTTGTATTTTGGTCTGCTGTTGTGGTACATCAGCTAAGAACAGCTCCAACCCAGGCCTAGACATTTATTTCAACACAACTTTGTGCCAGAAATGTTAAAATAATAATAATAATAATTTCTGAATCAGCAAAGGGAAATCTAGTAACATTTTTATACCAATAGAATCTCATGTTTTGAAATCAAAAAGGGCAAATTCCAGTATATTCTCCTTCATGCGGAGAATGTGGATCTGAAATTTGTCCTTGAACTGAATGGATTATAGCAGAAGAGGAAATTGCCAATCAACATTAACCACACTTTCCTTCTTTTAATAGCTAAGAAAACACAAATTAATAAATAAAAAGTTTAAACCTAGCTTCGTTTGTTTTAATGAGGTACCTACATCGATACTGCTCAGTTGACATTAACTTGAGTCAAACATCGATGAATAGATTCTAAATTCCTCATCACATAATGCACATGCTTTTCGATGACTTACTTTTTAAAATTTTTAAAACTCAAGATTAGATATTAGGAAATGAAAACAAAACAAAACAAAAAGAAAACCTCAGAACATTAAAGAAATAATGAGTTAACACAGAACATTTTCCTTCTCCAGTACTTTCACCCTTTATCTCACACTGGGGCACTGAAAATGATTTTTTAAAGTGACAGATTCATTATACCTTTCATAATGAGATTACCCACCCAAAGCACATTGTCCTTTACTAATGCTGGGATGGGAAGGTTGGGGCGAGCTGATGAAGCTACCTACAGATTAAGTGGTATTAGTGGACATGAGCTTTTTGAGAACAGCAAACAGGCATGAAAGACAACTTTCTATGGGCTGCAGGATTATTTTACTGGTTGTTGAAAGATGACATGAACTATAATCTTAGAGTCTACATTTTAATGGTGATTCCTTGACTAGTCTCCCCACCCACTGCACCGTTTGGTCACCTGATAGCATTCTGTGTCACCAATTTATTTTCTGAATATTTGAGCCCAGGTATTTATTTCTCTTCCATCAGCACTATCTTTCCTGTCAGAGTGAAATTCTAAATCAGTGATTTGGAAATGTATTTTCTCGACCATAAATATTTTGGTTAAAAGATTATGAAATATATCCTGTCCACAAATATATTGCATAAAAATGAGTCTTAAAATTATGACTATCTCTTACCCTCTGTTTTCTCTTTTCCACTTTTAAAAAAAATGTTTATTTGTTTTTGAGAGAGGGAAGGGGAGGGGCAGAGAGACAGGGAGACACAGAATCTGAAGCAGGTTCCAGGCTCTGAGCTGTCAGCACAGAGCCCAATGTGGAACTCAAACCCAATGCAAGATCATGACCTGAGCTGAAGTTGGACGCTTAATGGACTGAGCCACTCAGGTGCCCCTTTCCACTTTTTAATATCTATCAAACAAAAACTCAAATGAATCCTGAGTCACAGCAACATATATTGTCAAAGGAAGAAAGAAATAAAAAGCTTACCAATTTTTAAATCCTCTTAGATTAGACCCAAGGCTAGGGAAGTTTTTCTGCAAATGACCAAATAGTAAAATACTAGGCTATAGGCCACGTGGGACAGACACACAGTGTTCATCTCAGCTGCTCAACTTTGCTATCGTAGCACCAAAGCAGCCATGTGTGTAAATAAATGAACATAGTTGTGCTCCAATCAAACTTTCTTTTAGAACACTGAAGTTTGAATTTCATGTGATTTTCATGTGTTACAAAATATTATTCTTTTTTGATATTTTTTCAACAATTAAAAAATGTAAAGACAGTTCATGACCTATGCAAAAGCACAGCAGGCCATAATTGGCCCGTGGGTCACAGTGTATCGACTCCTAAACTGGACACATACGGTGGTATTAATCTTAACACGTAGGTAAAGTGTACCAAAGACATAACATTTTAAATTTCCTCCATGGTACAACTTATTTCATATGACAAGCCTCCCTGGTGAAAGATGAGAGAAATCATTTGTCTTGGCTTTGAGGGTTAAAATTTTGGGGAATTGACATAATAAATGATATGGCACCTTGGTCTGGATATTTTTTGGTTACAAGATATCTGTCCTCATTGTCATCTATCCATGCTGGCATCTCCTGAGAAGTTGATTCTCTTTGGTCCATGGTTATTGATCCAAACAGGAAACTGCTGAGTGTTCTTTGTTTCCAATAATAAGGCTTCTTCCGTCTTTTCTGATTTATGCTCATGTCATTCTTGCTCCTGCATTATGCTCAAGCCTGGGGCACTACATGAGCTGCAGAACTTCCTAGTTAGACCGGCCATGTAACCGAACTGCACTGGGCACTTCTGAGGTTCTATATGAGAAATAGGGTACACATTTCTCTTCTGGAGTTTTCACTGATCAATACTCTCCTCTTGTCTGCCTGGGGATCAGAGCACAGGACCATCCTTTCCCAGGGGCTCACCCACGTCTATGCAGCCATTGCCACAAGCACAGAACAAGAGAACTGTGGCCTAAATGGGGTTAGGTGAGGGGGAGGGAAGGACCAAAGGGTCAAAAGAAACAGTAACAGCATTGTGATGAATAGTTTAACAATATCTGTCTTTCTAGGAACATAAATGTAGCTGTAGTTTAGCTATTAAAAATGTATTGCAACTCTCCTCTGTGCCGAAAATATTCTAGATGCCGAGAACAGTGTTGAACATCTTAAAAATGATTCCTTCTCTCATAAAACTTATGCTGCAATGGAAGACAGTAAGTACTCAATCTTAAAATTAATAATTATAAATGGTGATCAAAACACATGAGCCATACTTTGACTGTTGTTCACATTTATGCCAAATGAATCAGAGAAGATGACACTAATTAACTTGAGCACATATGTTAATTTTGGGGCCAAACTGTGCTGGAACATCTCTGTCTCTCTCTCTCTCTCTCTCTCTCTCCCTCCCTCTCTCTCTCTCTCCCTCCATCTCTGTCTTACACATGCACACACACAGGTACCCAAACAAACATACATACTAGGACTTAGAGAGAAATAGATAAAATCAACTTACCATAAATAGACACAAAATGTCTCCAATTTGTTTTTTAAACTCTTTATTTTTTTATTTTTTAAAAAATTCTTTAACACTTATTTATTTTTAAGAGACAGAGCATGAGCGGGGGAGGGGCAGAGAGAGAGGGAGACACAGAATCTGAAGCAGGCTCCAGGCTCTGAGCTATCTAGCAGAGCCCAATGTGGGGCTCAAACACATGGACCACGAGATCAGTGACCTGAACTGGTCAGATGCTTCACCAACTGAGCCACCCAGGTGCCCCTAAACTCTTTCTTAAAAATGTTTATTTATCTATTTCTGAGAGAAAGACAGACAGACAGAATCCTAAACAGATTCCATGCTGTCAGTGCAAAGCCCAACATGGGGCTTGAACCAACAAACAGGGAGATGATAGCCTGGGCCGAAATCAAGAATCAGACACTTAACCGACTGAGCCACTCAGGCACCCTTCCAACCTCTTGACTCTGAAATTTAGTGCAAAGATATTAAAAACTAAAGAAAAACACAAGTTTCTTTAAAGTAATGAAGCTTTCCTGTATAAGTACATTTATAATTTTATTTTTTTTATGTGTAGATATAAGATTCCTGGAAATTTTCCCAACAACTAGGGTTAAGACTACTGCAGATAATTCTCCAGGGGTTATTTGGTTTAGAATGCAATGACATTTTACGGCTTTCAAAATCTGTATGAAGTACTGAATTGAATCAGAAATTTTGCAAATCGGCTGTCTTATCAAGGCTGTTTTGAAGTATTCTTGGTTTCCTACTGGTCCAGGACTACATTTCAACACAGAAAAAGCTTAATTATGTTGGATTTATTTCTAGTAGGAAATATATTTCAGTTCACAATTTCAATGTGTAGGACAAAAATATTTATTAGCTAAGTTTTACTAAGTATAAGCTAAGTATAAGCTAAGTACTTACTCCCTAAGTACTAAGGGAGTAAAACAATGATTTTGAGACCCTCTGAAAACAGAAATAAGCTAGAGGGTATAAGGTTTACTTTGGAAAAACCCTAGAAACATCTTCATTTTCTCCAAAACTAGTTTTTCTTCTGTTACTTTATATATGCTTTTTAATAGTAATTATTGATTTACTGGCCAAAAGGCAGATTAAAGGTAAATGGATAATAATGGATGGAGATTCTCTAAAAATTTTTTAAATAATGCTAAGAGAATCTATGACTGTGTTATTAGTATTCATAGTTGTTCAGTGGAAGAGAGTAAAATCAATTTGATCTCCTTCCTGAACTCTCATTTAGATTAATTATTTTCAGCCTGTAGAGCATGCTTTTTTAATTGAACTGCATCAAATTTCACTTGAAACTTAAAATCTCTGACCTTTTTGTACACAATCTACCTTGACTTAACCCAACATCTGGTATCTTCCTCCTAAGATTCCCTCCTCTGTCTTCACATTTTACCAACACCAGAGTTTAGCTCAGTCAGAGAACTCCCAGGCCCCACCTGTGTCATCACTCTGAGAGGAATGGAAGTTCCCAGAACCCAGGCCGGCCATGAAATAAAATGTGCATCTTGTTGGAAAATTGAGGATGCACTTGGGGAATAATAACTCATTGTCAATAGTGCTTTTTTCTCTGATTCAGGTATCAACACTCATGGCACCTCATGTTTCTTATGTTGTCTTCCTCTAACACTGTCTAATTGATGATTCTGGTCATTGTCATTTTGACTGGTCATTCCTTGTGTACTGTGGGGATTGCCAAAGAGGGAGATGACAATGTCTGCAATGGAATATTTAAAAATATATCTAATGATGTCTTATGTGCAATTAACTATAAATAATTTTTGCAATAACAAATCTAGCCAAAAGATTATGACTATGTCCACAACCTTTTCCTCCTCCACATATATTCATAAGATTTCTCATTGTGTTTCTTTTCCACTTGAAAATGTAATATTATACTTTTTTTGTTTATTCAAAAATTTTAATGTTTATTTATTTTTGAGAGAGAGAGACAGGGCATGAGTTGGAGAGGGGAGAGAGAGAGAGAAGGAGACACAGATTCTGAGGCAGGCTCCAGGCTCTGAGCTGTCAGCACAGAGCCCAATGTGGGGCTCAAACCCACAAACTGTGAGATCATGACCTGAGCCAAAGTCAGATGCTTAACCAACTGGACCACTCAGGTGCCCCAATATTATACACTTTGATAATTCAGGCTGGAGGCTTGTAAAAGGATAAAAAACAAACAAAAGGAACTGATTATAGAGAACACTCATCCATAAAAATGCATTGCAAAACTCCTTAGTCATTCAAACTTTATTTCTGAAAAAGAAAAATAAGTATTATACCTCTGAAAGTCTTTGCTGTGAAAGGGAAAATGGATAGAAGAAAACACAGAAATGACTGAATTTTAAATTTTAGTAGAGAGAATATGATTTTATTCAGCTATTTAAATCAGTGTCCTCACTTCTGGCTAACTCCCCACCTCCACCTCCACAAATACAAAACAGAATTCCACATTTTAAGAAAGTAAGTAATGAAAAATAGATTAAGTTTACTTAATATTTCTTAGATTAGCATAAGTTTTAGATACATCTAACTTTTGATAAAATATAATTACATTTTTATCTTATATGTACCTTACATAATACATCAAATATTATTGTATAATAAGTGAATACACACATTATTACATTGCTAAAAAATTTCTCAGTATAACTAGAAACAGGCAATGTCAGTTATTGTGAAATCTGTAAGGCTAGCTAGCTGTATCTGATCTTGGGAAATAATGCATATGGACCTCCATTTTGTCATCTGAAAATCAGAAAATGTAAATGGATTATTTCCAGAGATCTTTCTAGTTCTAAAAGGCTACATTTCGAAATACCTTTTGATCTTTTAACTGTTCATGCAAATTTGCATATGTTTTTACACTGGGTCTTTCACTGGATGTTGGATTCTTTTTCTTTTTTTCTTTTTGTATTCTCAAGTTAGCTAACATACACTGTAGTTGTGGCTTCAGGAATAGATTTCCATGATGCATCAGTTACATACAACACCCAGTGCTCACCCAACAAGTGCCCTCCTGGGTGCTCACCCAACAAGTGCCCTCCTCAATGCCCATCACCCATTTTTCCCCCTCCCCTACTCCCATCAACCTTTAGTTTGTTCTCTATGTTTAAGAGTCTCTTATGGCTTACCTTCCTCTCTGTTTTTATCTTATTTTTCCTTCCCTTTCCCCGTGGTCATCCGTTAAGTTTCTCAAATTTCATGTATGAGAAAAGTCATATAATACCTGTCTTCCTCTGACTGATTTATTATGCTTAGCATAATGCCTTCCAGTTCCATCCACATTGTTGCAAATGGCAAGATTTCATTATTTTTCATTGTCGAGTAGTAGTCCATTGTATATATAAGCCACATCTTCTTTATCTATTCACCAGTTGATGGATATTTAGGCTCTTTCCATAATTTGGCTACTGTTGATAGTGCTGCTATAAACATTGGGGTTGCATGTGCCCCTTAGAATCAGTATTCCTGTACCCTTTGGATAAAGTTCTAGTAGTGCAATTGCTGGGTTGTAGGATAATTCTATTTTTAATTTTTTGAGGAACTTCCACACTGTTTTGTAGAGTGGCTGAACCAGTTTGTATTCCCATCACAGTGCAAGAGGGCTTCCCCCTTCTCCACAGCCTCACCAACATCTGTTGTTTCCTGAGTTGTTATTTTTAGCCACTCTGACCAGTGTGAGGTGGTATCTCAATGTGGTGTTGATTTGTATATCCATGATGATGAGCAATGTTGAGTATTTTTTCAGGTGTTTGCCATCTGGATGTCTTCTTTGGGAAAGTATCTATTCATGTCTTCTGCCCATTTCTTCACTGGATTATATGTTTTTTAAGTGCTGTGTTTGTAAGTTCTTTATAGATTTTTGATACTAACCCTTTATCCAATATGTCATTTGCAAGTATTTCTCCTATTCCATTGGCTGCCTTTTACTTTTGTTGATTGTTTCCTCTGCTGTACAGAAGTTTTTATCTTGATGAGGTCCCACTAGTTCATTTTTGCTTCTATTTTCCTTGTCTTTAGAGACATGTCAAGTAAGAAATGGCTGTGGCCGAGGTCAAAGAGGTTGCTGCCTGCTTTCTCCTCTAAGATTTTGATCATTTCCTGTCTCACATTTAAGTCTTTAATCCATTTTGAGTTTAGTTTTGTGTATGGTGTAAGAGAATGGTCTAGTTTCATTCTTCTGCACATCGCTGCCCAGTTCTCCCAGCACCATTTGCTAAAGAGACTGTCATTTTTCCATTGGAAACTCTTTTCCTGCTTTGTGGAAGATTAGTAGGCCATATATATGTGGGTCCATTTCTGGATTCTTTGTTCTGTTCCATTGGCCTATGTGTCTGTTTTTATACCAACACCATACTGTCTTAATGATTACGACTTTGTAATATAGGTTAAAGCCTGGGATTGTGATACCTCCAGCTTTGGTTTTCTTTTTCAACATTACATTGGCTATTCGTGGTCTTTTGTGTTTCCATACTAATTTGAAGATTTTTTTTTAGCTCTGTAAAGAATGCTGGTGCTGTTTTGATTGGGATTGCATTGAATGTGCACATTGCTTTGGGTAGTTTCAACATTTTAACAATATTTGTTCTTCCAATCCATGAGCATGGAATGTTTTTCCATTTCTTTATGTCTTCTTCAATTTCTTTCATAAGCTTTCTATAGTTTTTAGCATACAGATCTTTTACCTTTTTGACTAGATTTATTCCTAGGTATTTTATGGGTTTGGGTGTGGATTTTTTTTTTAATGTTCATTTGTTTTTGAGAGGGAGAGAGAGAGAGGGGGAGGCAGGGAGAGAGAGAGAGAGAACGAGCTGCAGAGGGGCAGAGACAGAGGGAGACAGAGGATCCAAAGCAGGCTCTGTGCTGAAAGCAGAAAGACCAGTGCAGAGCTCAACCTCACATCAGATCATGGCCTGACCCAAAGTCAGATGCCTAACCAACCAATCCACCCAGGCACCCCTGGATGTTTGATTCTTATTCAGAAAAACAAAACTCATTGGTAACAATTTCCTTAGGAAGTCTCTGATCTGCTCTATGTTTACCTGCCTTACAATATAATTTTCACTTGCATATTTGGGTAAAGTAATTGGATAATCTATGAAAGGAGGTTCTAAGAGTATTTAATCTAAACCTTAAGATCCAGGCAGACAGGAAAGCTGGGGTCGATGTGTGTGGTACAGAAGGCAAGAACAAGATCACTTAGTTAGCTAATGAAAAACAATAAAGGACTTAGGCAAATCTAACTCTTAAATCAGTAGAAGAAGAATAAATTCTGTCAGGACAGGTCAACACACAAAATGCAGATTCAAGGAACACAGAGATCCCAGTAAGGGCCAAAATTTCTAATAAGCTAGTTAGAATCCCATAATAACAATAAGAATTGGCAAACTTTTTCAGTAGAGTCAGATACAAAATATTTTAGGATATATCATCTTACCACTGTTTAACTCTGCAGGTGTAGCATAAAGGCAGTCAGAGGCTGTATATAAATGAATGGGCATAGCATTCTTTCAACAAAACCTCATTTACGGACACTGAATTTGAATTTCATATAAATTTCACAAGTTATGAAATACTCTTCTTTTGATCTACTCAACACTTAAAAAGGTAAAATCTATTCTTGATTGGCAGGTCATTCTTTATATGGGCCAGAATGGCCAGTATCAAAAAGACAAGAGAGAACAAGTGTTGCCGAGGATGCAGAGTAAAGGGAACCTTTGTGCACTGCTGGTGGGAATGTCTACTGGTGCAGCCAGTGTGGAAAACAGCACGGAGTTTCCCCAAAAAACTAAAAGTAGAAATTCCGTATGGTCCAGTAATTCCACTTCTGGGTGGTTAGCCACAGAAAAAAAATCTATTTCAGAAAGACATATGCACCCCTCTTTATTACAGTGTTATTTGTAATAGCCAAAATCTGGAAGCAACCGAAGTGTCCATCAATAGATGAGTGGCTAAAGAAGATGTGGCCTTAATATACACACAATGAAATATTACTCAGCTTTAAAAAAGAATGAAATCTAGCCATTTTCCACAACATGGATGAACCTAGAGGATATTATGTTACATGAAATAAGTCAGAGAAAGACAAATATCTTATGATTTCACTTATATGTAGAGTCTAAAAGCACAAAATAAATGAACAAACAACAGCAATAAAACAAGCAAAAAAACAAAAAACAAAAACCACCAGACTCATTAATGTAGAAAACAAACTAGCAGTTGCCAGAAGGGATAGATGAAATAGGTGAAGGGGACTAAGAAGGACAAACTTCCAGTTATAACCTAAATGAGTCACAAGGATGAAAAGTACAGCATAGGGAATATCATACAGTGAATAATATTGTAATAGTTTTGTATGGTGACAGATGGTACCTATGCTCATCATGGTGAGCATTTTGTAATGCATAGAAGTGTCAAACCCCTATTTGTATACTGAAATTAATATAATATTATATGTCAACTATACTTCAATTAAAACAAACAAACAAACAACAACAGCTTGATTTGGCCTTCAGGATATTGTTTCCCAACCCCTGGCAATAATGTAATAGTCAAATCGGAGACTTCTGAAATATGAATGAGTCTTTAATACATTAATTTTAGTAAATTACTATTAGCAAAAATTTTTATTTTGGACGTTGTTTTATTGCTTTTAGTCATCTACCATAAATCAAACTAGTCCAGTAGTTTTACAACTTTCTCTTGCAATAGTATTTGCATTCTTCATTAACTTGAAAATAATATATACTACTTACAGTTTATTTACAAGGTTTCAGTCACAATCATCAACATTATTTCATATATTGTTATATTATATATTGTTATAATTATTCTGAGAAAATATTTACATTTTGTATATAAATGATGAAGTGATGGAGTATATAATTAACATATCTAAAATCGTATTCCTGCATTGTGAAGTGGAAAGCCTGTTTTTGTTGCTGTCGTTTTAATCACCCTATTACTACATTGACTCAGATACCACTTTTTCTTTAGTATGAACTGCTCATGTTCATATTGGCCCAAATTCTGAATCTGTAGTGAGAGATAATCTTGTATTCTTCTGTATTTTTTGTTTTGTTTGTTCTGAGGAACTGTTTTTGAAGTGCTTATGTGCATTAGCATGATTTTAAAATCATGAAAAAAGGAGAAAAATGAACATTAACATTCAAAAGAGAGATAAATACAATTATTTTAAGGCCATAATGATGTACAGAAATCATTCATGAATATTTCCGGGGTCAACACATTATCATAGCCGTTTTCAATCCAATCATAATATTTTGAAAGATCTTAGTATGCTTAATAAAAACTAGTAGTTCATCCATCCATTTATTCAATCAATCAGTAAATACTTATTAAGAATCTACATATGCCAAGCAATATGCTCTCCTTGGAAATGTAATATTGAGAAAGACAGAGCCCCTCTGTCCTCAGCCTCATGGAGAAAACAGATATTTATTAACTAATTGCACAAATATCTTGAAGCATGCTGTGAAGAAAAGAGAAGGGGTGCCATGAGT
The DNA here is from genome assembly GCF_003009895.1 of Hyaena hyaena. Taxonomy (NCBI): domain Eukaryota; kingdom Metazoa; phylum Chordata; class Mammalia; order Carnivora; family Hyaenidae; genus Hyaena; species Hyaena hyaena. The sequence goes on from NW_024081593.1 coordinate 239,764, forward strand.
TTATTAAAGTGTCCATTCTAGGATGAGGAGTCAAGCGTTTGAGGCAAGTGTTTGCTAATGAGGCAAAGGTAATGGCCCAAGAAGCAGGGCCAGGACTCTGTGCAGGCCTGAGGTTGGAGAGAACATAGTACTTTCAAGCACCTGAATGCCAGTGTGCTTGGAAAGAGAGAGCAAGATGGACAGTGGCCTGAACTCAGCTGTGATGATAGGCAGAGGAAGATCATGCATGTGAAAGGAACATATTGAAGGCTTTGGCCTTTATTCTAGGAATCACAAAAGAGTTTTAAGCCAAGGAACCAAATGATCTGATTTTTAGGTTAATCATATGGAGACCTGAATAGAATGGGGAAAAAGTAAATTGGGGAGTCCAGGAAAAGGCCAATGACTCCTGTGAGTGCTAACTCTATTTTAAACAGATGGTTGCTAAAGAGACAAAAAGAAGTAAACAGATTCAAGAAACGTGTTGAAAGCAAATAAATTTGTTTAGTTGATCACATTCTTTGGACCTCAGTTTGAATTAACGCTTCAAAAGACCTTTTATTTCTTAAGTTTAATTTATTTATTTGAGAGAGACAGAAATAGCACAAGTGGGGAAGAGGCAGACAGAGAGGGACGGAGAATCCCAAGCAGCCTCTGTGCTGTCAGTGCACAGCCCGATGCGGAGCTCAAACCCATGAAACCGTGAGATCATGACCTGAGCCAAAACCAAGAGTAGGATGCGTAATCAACTGGGCCACTTAGGCGCCCCAAAAAGCCTTTCTTGACCATTCTGTCCTGTTATTATTTTCTATTATAAGCTATCCTTCTTTTACAGTAAATTTTATAAAAATTTAATTAGTATATTTCTTTACAGACATTTTCATTCATCTCTCTACGAAGCTCTATGAAAGAAATGCTCTTTGAAGGATGGAACTATGTCTTTTTTGCTCACCACTGTATTTCTCCCAGAGCGCTGTGCTTGAAACAGAGCAGTCACTCAATATACATTGTGAAATAATCAATAAATGAACTGAGGTTTGTGAACAACTACATAGAAGCATAGGGGCTTTAACTATGTTGAAAGAATAAGGAATGGAGTTACTGCTTGATGGTGGTTTGAGGGCATGCATTTTTTACCCTTCCCTGTGAATGCAGATAAAATTACCATAAATATATGTTTTAGATTTTGTAAATTAAATTAAACTTTCAAATTTCAAAATAGAGATTCTGATTCAGTTTGAAGAAACAATACAGAAATCCCACATACACTTTATCCAGTCTCCTCCAGTGCTTACATATGGCAAAACCATAGTAGTATGTCACGATGTCAATGCCATCGGTACAGGCAAGATACAGAATATTTCCATTGGACCCTTCATTTAACCCATTTATTGTCCCATCTACTTCTCCCTTCTCCCCCTAATTCTTAACCCTTGGCAACCACTAATTTGTTCCCCATTTCACTGTTAAGAATGGATATAAATGGAATCATATAGTACGTAACTTTTGGAGATTATTTTTCGCACTTACATAATGCCCTTGAGGTTCATCCCAATTGTGTATATCAACAGTCAATTTCATTTTATTGCTAATTAGCACACCATAGTATTGATGAACATAGTTTATTGAAGCATTTATCCATTGAAAGACATCTGGGTTGTTTCAGCTTTTGGCTTCTATAAATAAAGCTTCGATAAGCCTTCAGGTACATGCTTTCATATAAACATGTCTTCATTTCTCTGGGATAAATATAATGCCTTAGAGTGCAAATGCTGGGTTATATTAGTTGCATATTTGTTTTTTGCTTTTTTTTTTTTTAAGAAAATGTCCAATTGTTTTCAGGATGGTTACTATTTACATTCTCACCAGCAATAAATGGGTAATCTAGTTTCTCTCCATCCTCATCAGAAACTGGTTTTGTTACTTAAACAAAAAAAAAGTTAGCCATTCTATAATGTATAATGATAGCTCACTGCGGTTTTAATTTGCAATGTCTTTAATAACTAATGAAGTTAAACATTTTTTCGTGTGCTTATCTGCTATCTCTATATTTTCTTCAGTGAAATGTCTATTCATGTCTTTTGCTCATTTACCAAATGGGTTATGGGTTTTTTTTTATGGTTGCATTTTAAGTTCTTTTAAGTATTTTAGAGATAAACCTTCATGAGACACATGGTATATAAATATTTTCTCTCAGTCAGTGTTTCTATTTTTTCTTCCTTTGGCAGAGGAAAAGTTTTAATTTCAATGAAGTTCAGTATATCAATTTCTACTTTTATGGATCATGCTCTTGATTTCAAGTCTAAGGACTGAGTGCCGAGCTCTGTACTCTAAAGATTTGCTTCTATTTAATGCTAAAAGTTTTTATATTTTACATAGAAGTTCAAGATCCATTTTGAGTTAACTTTTGAACTAGTGATGGTTAGGTTCTTTGATTTGATTTTACTTTACTTATTTCATTAGAAATGTCCAGTTATTCAAGTGTCATTTGCAGGCTAATGAATGAAAAGAAGGCTATCCTTCTTTTCCTGAATTTTGACTTTTGTACCTTTGCTTGTAAAACAAAGCAGTTGAATATTTACGTGTGGGTCTCTGGCGAGGGAATGGGGTAAATTGCCTCAATACTACCAGCTGGGAGTCAAATTCCATGTTGTCCACATGATCTCCATTAACACCTGGGTATGAGGGGGTCTCCTTGTTACTGAGGAGTGGAGGTGGGACTTCTGGCTCCCCTTTAGTTCTCTACTGATATGACACTGGCTGGAAGGGGTAGCGAGTGTTTTATTACTGCTTCCCACGTGGCCTCCATAGACAGACATCATACGGGATCCCATGTTACAGCTGGGTGGTGTTGAAGGTTCCGACTCTCCATTAAGCTTCCTCTAAAACTATACCAGCCAGAGTGGCAAGATTGCCTCCTTTACTCCTGGGTGGGGTGGAAATTCAGGCCCCCCTCATAGTTTCTACTGACACTGTAGGGGTTGAGGGGACTGTTAGGATCCTCTAACAGGTATCAAAGTCTTGGCTCCCTACATGACCTTCTGTGATGCTACCCAGCAAGCCCAGAGCTGGGGCTAGTGGTGTCTCATTACAGCATGTGAATGCCTAAGTCTAGGCTCCTCATAAGGTTTCATTAACTTGGGTAGGGGAGGATCACATTTTATCTGGTGTTTGGCTGTAGCAGAGTAACTATTGTCTAAAAGTTTTCTGTCTTGCTCAGCTGCTCCTTTTGTGGTACTTTGAGTAAAAAGAGCAAGCTTTCATTGGGCCTATTCTTTGCACTTGTTAGCTTCTCTGGATTGTTAAATTCTTCAACTACAAGTTTGGGTAACACTTAGGATAAAAGAAAACCTAGAGATATCATCGCTATGTCAATACTTGGTCTTGTGTCCCAGAACTGGTCTGCCACCTTCTCTTTACTTTTCAGAATCATCTTATATTTTTATGTGTGATTTTCACTAAATTCTATGTAAGAACTACATATAATCCTTATATTACCCCCATGACAATGTTTATCCAAATTGGAGTAAAAAAGGACTTCCTTAATTTGATATTGGTATAAAGGCTAGTTACCAAATTTCTAAGGTATATATTTTACTCAATACTAAAATAAAATGTCATTATTATTTCATTTTAAAATTAGTATCATGGGGCTCCTGGGTGGCTCAGTCAGTGACACATCTGACTTCGGCTCAAGTCATGATCTTATGGTTCATGGGTTCGGTTTGTGGGTTCCAGCCCCATATCAGGCTCTGTGCTGACAGATCAGATTCTGTAGTCTGCTTCGGATTCTGTGTGTGTCTCTCTCTGCCTCTCCCCTCTTCACACTCTGTCTCTCTCTCTCTCAAAATTAAGTAAACATTAAAAAAATTATGATCAAGACACAGATAACTAATATTCCTATTCCTATTTAATATTTCATGTAAATCCTAACCAAACATAAGAAAAAGAAAAAGTATACATGTGGTGGGGCACCTGAGTGGCTCAGTGGGTTAAGCATCTGACTTCAGCTCAGTCATGATCCTACGGTTTGTGGGTTCGAGCCCCGCGTTGGGCTCTGTGCTGACAGAGCCTGGAGCCTGCTTCAGACTCTGTATCTCTCTCTCTCTGCTCCTCCTCACTTATGTTCTGTCTCTCTCAAAAATACACATTAAACCAAAAAACATTAAAAAATATACATGTGCAAATTTTAAAAATAAACATAATTTTTATTACATGTGTCCCAATGTTCAAATACATTCCAAAAGAAATGATAGAAAATTATTAAAGCTAGAAAGAACATTCCGAAAACTTCCAGGGTATAAATGAAATGAGCAAAAAGCAATATTATTTATATGAACAAGTAACAAAACTTATATAGATAAATAAATGAAACATCTATAAAATCACCAAAAATGTAAGTATCTAGGAATAAAATTAACAAGAATGTGGAAGACCTTTAGAAAACAATAAAAAATAATAAATAAAAAATGAGACAAAATTTAATAAATGAATAAGTGAGATAAATAGTAAGTACTCAGGTATACCATTTTTATGGACTCAATGCTTAAATATTTTAATTTACCTCATTTAAAACAATTCAGTGCAATTGCAAACAAGAATTCATCACGGCTGATTTTTTTTAGTAACATTTCATAAACTGGTCCCAAAATTTACATATCCAAACAAAGGAACAAGAAATATGTAATATGTAAATAAGTAATTTTCAAGACGTAAATTTTCAAGATGAACAATATGGTCTGTGGTCTTCCCTTTCAGATACTAAGACCTATTATAATTTATGCAGTCTATTAGTAAGACAGACCAATGGATTAAAATACAAAGTCCAGAAACATACACAGTGTTATGGAAGGAATTAGAAATTGTTTGGGTAGTGGGGTTGCATTATTCAATAAATGATGCTAGGAAAATTGTCTGCTCATATACAGGAAAAATACATATATTCCTAATTCCCACCATTCACAGATGGTTAAACTACTAAGTGTGAAAATTAAAACACTTAAAATGGTAGCATAAAATATATGAGAATAAACTTATGACCTTAGGGTGGACAAAAAATATTTGAAACAAGGCACAAACCATATAAAGGAGAAATTATTAATATAATTACATTAAAATGTTATCAATTACTGTTAGGAATCCCACTGTCAGTATGTTCTCGTGAGAAGCACTGTGGACTTGCTCATCAAAGAAACTGGTGAAAAAAGAAACCTAACCCTCGAAAGTCTCTAAAATGGCTCTATGTGCACATAAAATATAAAGAAACATTTTTTTCAGGACCATTTAAAACTCAGAATTGTGAGATTCTGGTATTGCAACCAACACCCATGGCCTCCGTTTCCCCTTCCAGCTCAGCAAAACAGAAGCTGTACCCCAGATTAGTATCTATATAACTATAGTTATAGTTAAAGATGCACGTGGATATTAATGTGGAGAGAGATACGGAGAGAAGTAGAAAAATGTGTATGGGAGGGACACATCTAACTTCAGAGTAGTGATTACTTTGGGGAAAGAGTACAGAAGGTATACCAGGAATGCTACCTAAAAGGCATGTTTCTAGGGTGCCTGGGTGGCTCTGTAGAGTGAGTATCTGACTCCCGATTTCGGCTCAGGTCACGATCCCAGGGTTGTAGTATTGGGCCCCACATCAGGCTCCGCACTGAGCATGGAGCCTGCTTAGGATTCTATCTCTCTCTCTCACTCTGCCCACCCCCTCTAAAATAAAAAAAATTTTTTAAATGCCTGTTTCTGTACCATTATATATATGTTTTAAAAATACGTATATGGCAACATATCAACAATTTAAAAAGCTGAGTATCTACGTGGGATATTATGACTAGTGTTTTTTTTTTTAATTACTCCATATTTTTTGTATGTTAAAAACTATTCATAGTGGAAAAAGGAGAATATTTCTAAAGGAAACAAAAATTAAATCATAAGTAATCAAAGAAGAAAAGAGGGAAGATTTGTCATAGCACACAATCACATGAGATATTAGGGTGCATTATTATAAATATAAGTGAAGAGAAATAATATCTCCACAGAATTTTCAGTCATAAAGTAATCTGTGGTATCACTTTGATTGTGAATTCTTTATTTTAAAATATAGTCCCAAACTTTAAAGATTGTATAAACTCAAATGACCAATGAGTGATATGGAAACCATGTTTAATCATACTCGAGGAAAATGTGAACATTAAGTTTGGGCAAAAAGTCTATTTGGGGAGGGTTTGAGTCCAAATATTTTAAGAACTGTCATGTGGAAGATAATGTTTTAAGTTCTTTTAAATCTCTAAAATTTTTAATTTAAATAAAATGGAGGGAAAATGGGGAAAAACAGATTTACGTTTAGTATCAGAAGGGACTGAGAGTGAAAGACTAAGAATTGTACACATAATGAAATGGTCTGCTTTACAAAGAATATTTACTTTCCATCACTGAGTGTTAGCTGCAGAAGGTGGTGGCCTGTTTGCAAAGAGTCTGGAACAACCCCAACGTCATCTAAGGTTTTCCTAGCTGAAGTCTCCATGATTTATTTACTGGTTTATTTACTGGTTTTTCCTAGCTGAAGTCTCCATGATTTATTCCCACTAAATAGAAGTGAAAAGTAAATATTATTTTTCAAATCTCACAGTGTCTTTTTTGAAAGCAAGGAACCGGGGCAGTCTACTCGCCTTCCTGGCCTCTTTTCTTAGTGCCATTTCTGAATATGTCAACATAGGCAGGGGACATCTTTCACTCCCAGTGGAGGTCCTCAGGCTCCAAACAACCTTTGACATCACTGATAACAGCAAAATCAGGTGCCAGATGGAAAGTTCAGACACTGGGCTGTCTGGTTCGATGTGGGATGCACAGCAACCTTACTATGGCTCTGAAGTTATTGATTCATCACAAACTTATAAATCAAGGATTTGTAGATTACACAGATTGCAACAAAGACTATCTCTCTGTTCCAACTGACTGAAACAAAGAGCCCTCTTTGCTCAGAAGCTAAGGTGCAGGTAGATGCTCAGATGGTCACTGGTCCTCTGTTTGCAGCAGGTGACTTCTGCCTTCACATTTTCCAGTGGGTGGTTTGGAAAAGATTTGCAAAATGCCCTTTGCTTCCCCACCATCTTAAAAACAATTACAGTGGGGGTGCCTGGGATGGAGTTTTCCAGGACACCATTTCACAGATCATTGCTCCAGTCCCACTTACTGGTACAAGAACAGTGTTCTTGTTTTCCATCTCTCCTCACTGTGGGAATCCAGCTTTTGTGCCAAATATGGACGGTTCTTGCTCTGAGCAACAGGGAAACCCAGGATGTTCTCATTTACTGTGGTTGCTGGCTTCCACTAGATGGGAAACCACACTCGAATTAAGATCATTATGCTGAATATCTTCTTCCTTTTTTACCCCCTTCCTCCCCCCACCCCCTGCTTTTTAAAATATGATCCTGGGAGCAAAAGTCACAGAAGGCAAAGAATTGTAGTATATTTTTTAGAGCCAGGAGCTCTTCACCATATACTTCTGCATTTCTATGGAGCCACAAATCTACTTCCACAAACACTTTGTGACTGTATACTATCCAATAATGTAGCTACTCACTGGGGCGTCTGGGTGGTTCAGTCCATTCAGTGTCCGATTTTGGCTCAGGTCATGATCTCACAGTCCATGGGTTCCAGCCCAGAGATGGGATCTGTGCTAACAGCTCAGAGCCTGGAGCCTGCTTCAAATTCTGTGTCTCCCTCTCTCTTTGCCCCCCTACCCCTGCTCACTCTGTCTCTGTCTCTCAAAATAAAATAAAGACATCTAAAAACAAAAAGGTAGCCACTAGCTAACATGTGGTTAGTTACTGAGCATTTGAAATGTGACTAATGCAACTGAAGAACTGAATTTATTTTATTATTATTATTATTATTGCCTTAAATTTTATTTATTTTGAGAAAGCAAGAGTGAGCAGGTAAGGGGCAGAGAGAGAGGGAGAGAGAGAATTCCAAGCAGGCTTTGCACTGTCAGCTCAGAGATTGATGTGGGGCTCGTGAGTGTGGAGCCTGAAGCGGGGCTTGAACACAGGAACCATGAAATCATGACCTCAATTGAAACCAAGGGTCAGATGCTTAATGAAGGGAGCCATCCAGGCACTCCTGAAGACCTGAGTTCCTCACCGAAATGAGATGTGTTGTAAGTGTAAAGTATGCAATGAGTCTTGAGGACTTACTAAGAAAACAATGTAATATTTCTCATTAATTCATTTTGGCTTAATTACATGTTGAAATTTTGGATCTATTTAGAGAAAGAATATATATTATTAAAGCCATCTCAAAGCCAATTTCTTTTTACTTTTTAAAACGTGGCTGCTGGATTAAAGTTACTAATATGTGATTCACATTTCTATTATATAGTGCTGATCTATAAAATTGACTTTCTCTCTCTCCCTCTCCCCCCTCCTCTCTCCCACCCTTGGCAAAACATCTTAAGGTGGTTGATTATCATAAATATATCAATACTATCAAGACAGCAAAGTAGAAGTGGAAAAATCAAAAGACAACAGGGAAACAAAAATACCCAACAACTAAGATAATTTAATCACTGTGATTGTACCTTAAATTTAAGAATTGAAGTTCTATAAAGCCACTGGTACCTTGACAAGAAGAATTCCATGGATTGATTTAATGATTCAGTGTTTTGAGTGTGCCATTACTATGTGTTAGGCCAAGGGAGTTCTGACTATGCTCTAGATGACAGCTTGTGTTCACCACTTATGGATTCTGTTTGTGGCAGCTCCTTCTTCAGTGAAGGCCTCCAGCTGCCTATGTGCCCTTCCATAGAGACTTGAAGCTTTCCTTTGTGAGGAGTATATCTGAGATACTTTTTCTGACATTATTTCATCCATTTGATAATAATGCTTCTAAGAGGGAAGTTCTGACAGCTGAGTAGTTTGGGAAATATGAATAGAGGCATCTTCTATAGCAGAAAACACCTGCAGAAGCAGGTAACATTGATGCTTTAAAGTCAGGAAGCTCTGAGTGTGACCCCGAGAAGCTCTCGCTGGGGTCATCACTAGGGATGAGCTAGCCATCACCAGGACATGTTTGGGTTGCACTGCCAGATAAGCCACCAAAACGTGTCACAATGATAGTGGAAGGTGAGGGAATTTCAAATGGATAGTGGAGAAGAGAGAGCCATCACTGGGACATATTTTTGATGAACTGGACATTTGATCCACCCCAAGACAGCATAAAAATAATGGTTAAAGAACATAGGCTATGGATTGATATTGCTTGAAATCATCTCTCGGTTCCTCTACCATTTGTGAGAACTCAGAAAAAGTCCTTAGCCACTCGTGCCTCAGTTTCTCATCTCCAAAGTGGGAATTATAAGAGAACCTATTTCATGCGGTTGCCATGAGGGCCGATGAGGACATAAGAGACACTGACCAATGCCTAGCACAGAGAAAGCCATCAATAAATAATAGCTGCCACTTGTATTCTATTGCCACTCTCCATATTTCAGTAGCAGGGAAACTGGGAACTTTGGAGATGAACTGATAGTAACTGTGGCAGAAAGTGACCAAATGCCTCAAATCTACCTGGCACTGGGTTAGGTGCTAAGGAAACAGCATTGAAGAAAATAGTCACAGTCTGTGCCCTCATGGTACATATGGGTCATTGTGGGCTACAGAGATCAAACACAGACACTAAAATTCAATGTTATGTATATGACGGTAGTGGCATCGGGGTGCTCTGGGAGCACCTGAGGGGGACCTCTAACCTAGATCCTAGTGTCAAAGAAGGGTTTACAGAGAAGAGACATCTGAGCTGAATGATTTAAGGATGGGGATAAATTAGGCAAGTAAACCACTGGATGCGAAAAAGTGGGAGTTAGGGATACAGGTGTGTCCTAGAAAAAAAGGGGATGGTCTCAGTGAAGGACTGGAAGTGAAAACATGGGTATAAGAAACTAAAAGGAAGGTGAAGATGGGTAGGTAATTGTGATTATCCAGTGGAAAATAAAGAAGCATGAAAGTAGTTGGGAAGCAGATCAGCAGTGTTCAGACATTTAATATTCGTGTCGGCATATGACACTAGAATGTTCTCACAGTGAGAGACTGTATTAAAAGGAATTGGCCAGATATACCCAAATCTAAAACATATATTTGAGTCACGAAGTCCATTTTTTTAAATTTGTGACTGAAAGGCACCAACCTTGGGAGAGCCCGGGGGCAGATCTTAGTTGTGGAGAAAAGCACAAAAGCCCTGTGGCAGAAGCCAATGGAGCTCGTTAGGGAAGCTGGAGCGATACCTGCAGGGAGGATGCAGGTCTGTGATCGGAAATCGGGGTAAGAGACAGGCAAGTTCCTGAGCAGATAAGGTGGTTGACCCATGCTGAGGAACTTGCTCTCCCCTGTGGAATAATAAACCTGATGCATGACTTTGAGCAGAGCGAAGACCCTTCAGATATTAGGTTTTTGAAAGATCATTCTAGATACATGTAGAGAATAAGCTGGGGGTGGGATTGGGGGAGGCAAGTGTAGATAAATAATTCTTGAAGCAATTTTGTGAACAGCTATTTTACAAAGAGCAGAGCTTGTTCCGTTGCAAGCATCAGAATTCCACTAAAACCGGCCTACAGACAAAGTGGTTTTTCTGAAAAGGTAAGGAAGATTCTCACAGAATGTCTAAAAGAAGCATCGGGGCTCTCCAGAAGCTTCTCTTAGAATTGCACTCTTGCTCTATGGAACCACACAGACCGTTGTCCCCGATTCTCTTTTGTATCCACTTCATTATCCTTTTTCCTTCTCTCTATGCATCTATACATTTGCCTTTCTCTCTCTCTTTCTCTCTCTCTCTTTCTCTCTCTCTCTCACACACACACACGCACGCACAGAGTCTTTCCATTCTTAAAATGGTAATAATAATGTTTACCTTGCAGGGAGGTTGAGAGAATTCGAGATAACATAAGTAATATATTTATACAGGGGGACAGATATATAGCCAGTTTGCAATAATAATTATTGCCTCCATTTTAGAAGTGGAAATGCTGTCGCCCAGAGAATTAAGTTATTTGGCTATGAGAACATTGCTCAAAAGTGGCAGAGACAAAATCAAAGGGAGCTGCCTGGCCTCCAGACACATGCCATGTTGTCCCCCAAGGGAAGTCATTCAATTTTTTGAATGGGACAAATCAGTCTCACAGTGACATGTGTATAGATTATAGTGGGGAAGATGTGGTGGTAGGAAAGCCTGTAATTAGAATATTTCAATAGAGCAGGATGACACTCCTCTGATTGTGACCTAGGGTAGTGGGAGTAGATGAGAACAGAAGAGAAAGAAATGCTACCGATTACAAATTGTAAATTTTCTGAGACTTGGCAATGGGTTTGTTGATAACAGGAATTACAAGAATGGAAAAGTTAAAGAGCCGGAGGTAGATGTCCTGGGTATGTAGGAGAATGAAGAAGCCAATTACAACAAAAGCAAAGCCAGGAAGAGAAGTTTACCTAAGATACTAGAGGTGGGAAAGTGATGAACACTTTGGACATGTTGACTGGGGTGTTAGAGGAACAATTAGAATGCAGTGAGTAACTCAGCAGAAATTTGGAGTTGGTGTTGGCTCTAAACTTAGAAGCATCATTATGTTATTCTGGGCAAGTGAGTAGCTGGGTGTGTTTACATAGCAAGCATGATGTTTATATTTGAATTTGATGATTTGGGGAAGCTGTGTGGCTGATAGAAATCATAGAAGATGGCTCCAACCAATCAACCATCCTTTGTTGCCATTAATTTCTTTAAGTCAAAAATCAAGGTGCAGGTTAGGAAGTCATCTATAAAATGTGATAGTTGAAATAATGAGCATACTTTTAGATCATTAAAGATGAAAGTAGCAAATGATGAGTTTCCTTAACACAAAACCTTAGGAAGCTCAAAACTTCCACTTATAAATATTTTCTTCAATAAATGTTTTTTCCCTTGCCTACAGCTGCTTGTCAATCAAAACATTTGGCTGAAGGATTCATTTAGCCAGTGTTTTTCCTTTCCTTCCTTCCTTCCTTCCTTCCTTCCTTCCTTCCTTCCTTCTTTTCTCTCATTTTTCTTTATAGGCCTTGAAAGAATAGTTTTGGCCTTCTTTACCATGATTAGTTTCCAATAGCAGCAAGAATTGAAATTATAATCCACTCTCATCCAATACCTGCTAAATCCATCATAGAAAGAGCATGTAGAATAGGAATCAGGTACAATTGGTGGATTTCCTTGAGCCTCACTAATTATCCATTCCTAAAGGAATACAAAAGTTTATTTCTCCACAAGTATATTGAATTGGATTCTACTTTGTGTCCATAATACGCTTTCCTTTATTCAGCCTCCTCTGTCTATAGTGCATGTAAGTAAATAAGATAATACATTTTCAATGCTAAATTCCACAATGTGGTTTACCAAAGCATGTCTTTTTCCCTACCTCTTCCTCCTCATTCTCATCCATTCCCCCTCCTCCTCCACACTGTCCCTTAGCTTAACCTAACTCCAAAGTATCCCTCTGTGCTGACCCCAAAGTGTTCAGGATCAATGTTTCTATGCAGTTGGCTAATCTGGAGGATGAAACTTTCTTCCATGAAACTTTTCTTCATGCATTTGCATGACAACAAGGCAGCTGAAAAATGTGGAGACCAAACAGTTGATCTCACCAATTCCCTCTTACTGCTAATAAGTTTTAACAGGTCACTCACTATCCAGGATTGGTAGTCTACAATCTTCACATTTTTCATGTTGTAATTTTTCTATTCTTCTACGGTGAATATTTTTTTAAGCCTTCACACTATGCGGGATACATCTTTATAATTCCAATGCATCTTCTAAAATGCTTACTTTAGAAACTAACTTTGTGGGCTTGTTATATTTGTGAAGTGAATATAATGTTCCAATGATTGAAAGCAAGGATTCTTTTTTTTCAATGTTTATATGTTTATTCTGAGAGTGAGAAAGAGATAAAGTATGAACGGGAGAGGAGCAGAGAGATAAGGAGACAGAGGATCTGAAACGAGCTCTGTGCTGACAGCAGAGAGCTTGATGTGGGTCTCGAACCCATGAACCAAGAGATCATGACCTGAGCCAAAGTCAGATGCTCAACCAAGCCACCCAGGTGCCCCAAAATGAGGATTCTTAATAGCTTAATGGCCCTCACCTTCAACTGTGTTTTATTATATTTTATTTAAATTTTTAAAATATTTATTTATATTTGAGAAAGAGACAGACAGACAAACAGACAGAGAGCAAGTTGGGGAGGGGCAGAAAGAGAGACACACACAGAATCTGAAGCAGGCTCCAGGCTCTGAGCTGTCAGCACAGAGCCCCACGCAGGGCTCAAATCCATGGACTGCCAGATCATGACCTGAGCCCAAGTCAGATGCTTAATTGACTGAGCCACCCAGGCACCCCCCCTCCCCCAACTATATTTTAAAGTTACCTCTTTATTCTATAACTTTAATCCTATCCCAATACATACTCCTAAACATGATATAATGCCACTATGCATTTGTCACAAAAGCCTTTCTTATCACTTTCTTATTTTTGTTTATTCTTCATATTTTGGTGTCTCAGCCTAAGTCATTTATTTTTTTAAAAATTTAATGTTTATTTATTTTTGATAGAAAATGAGAGAAACAGAGTGTGAGCAGGGGAGGGGCAGGTACCAAATCCGAAGCAGGCTTCAGGCTCTGAACTCCCAGCACAGAACTTGAACTCACGAATCGTGAGATCATAACCTGAGCTGAAGTCAGACGCCTAATTGACGGAGCCACCCAGGGGCTCCTTAAGTCATTTATTAAAAAAAAAAAAAATACTTATATTGGTAGCCTACAATTCTTCAAATGGTTTCATATTTTTTTCTGTTTTCCTATAATGAATAAAAATCTCAAATGAAGATTAACTTAAGAAATGATTCATCCAGTGACTACAAATGGCACATGTTGCTTTTATTCTGAAACCACTGATACTGGAAATTTGTAGAGTTTTGCCTAGAACATTCTGACTTCCCAAGCCACATCACAGAAGTGTCAGGGGATGGAGAGTGATGCCATCTGTCAGTCCCTGGAGACATCTTCAAATAGGGTCAATGCAGGCCTACAAGTTTTTGGCTGTCATGAGAGGAAATTCATGAAAACATATTTTTCCTTCATTCAGCTCCCATGTTTTCAAGCTCAGGAAGCTTCCAAAGAAATGTAAGAAAGCATGAAACCATGCAAAATAAAATGATGAAAAATTTTGGTCAAATTTCCACACAAGGAAGTCAGCAAGTTATCACATGAATGAAAAAGTTTTCTAATATGAGCACCATCTTCATCTTCTCTCTCCCTCCCATTTCTACTGCCTTCAGTTGACAACCTTATTTACATCACTTCTGAGAAGCTCCAGGGCCTGGAGGCTGTTAGGAATTATGGGGAGGTTCCTGAGAGAGTCACACATGAAAATATTACCAGAAGGAGAAGTAAAACACCACTTTATTAGCATCAGGGCCAGAACTCAAAAACTCTTATGTAAGACTATCTGGCAAATGTTGGTCTAGAGCAGAGACTTTGAACTTAAGGTCCAACTATGGCTCCATTTTCACCCTTTCATACCACCTACTTTCCGCCTTTAAGATCTAAATCCTGAGAAATGGGTCACATTCCAGAGCAAGGTCTGGTGCAAACTCCGATTCTGTTTTAGTAGAGTAGAGCTGGGACAGGGAAGGAACTTAGGCACTGGACACACAGCATCTGTTTACTGTAGGACATGGAAACCAGAAATGTCACACAAGATGAAACTTAGATTTGGTTCCTTGAGACACTTCACTGCACCCACCTATTAGATTTGTGGCCCAGATACTATCTGCCACATATAATTAGCAGGATGGGTGACAAAACTAGAAAAAGAGGAGAGCATATGGGTAACCAACTAAAAAAGGGGTAAAAAAAAGTTCATTCTTCAACTTACACCACTTTATAGCTATACTTTATAGGGGACAAGGCACCTGGGTGGTTCAGTTGGTTAAGCGTCCAACTTCTGCTCAGGTCATGATCTCACAGTTTTTGAGTTCGAGCCCCACATCAGGCTTTGTGCTGACAGCTAAGAACCTGGAGCCTGATTCAAATTCTGTGTTTCCATCTCTCTCTGACCCTCCCCTGCTCTCACTGTGTCTCTGTCTTTCTCAAAAACAAACAAACACACAAACAACAACAAAAGCTATTAAAGGGTGACAAGGGATGGTGTGGAGGCTATTAATCTCCAGAAATCCATCCATCTGGCCAGCAAAATGTCAACTTCACTCTGACAAATATATTCTGACAAGTTAAAAACATCTCAACAGGAAGTATTTTTAAATTTCAGTTTTCTTTTGAAGAAAGATTTCTAAGGGATCATTACAACCAAAATGCATTAATTACCAATGAGATAAACTCCTATGCACCCAAACCTCTGAAATATTGCTTGAAAGCAAGTATCATCAGGCAGTAAAATCTACTTCGCCACTGACCCCAGGCTGGCCTCGTGACATCCTCTGGCCAATAGGATGTTAGTCAGAGCATGCCAGTTCCAAGCCCAGGTCTCTGCAGGCCTTTCCAGTGTCGCTCACTCTCTTGGAACTCTGACCCTCCTGTGAGAACAAGCTCAGACTAGCCTGCTGGAGTAGGAAAGATCAGCCAGAGAAGAGCTGAGTCATTCTGGGTGAAGCCATATTAGACCAGCCAGCCCAGAGCCACTCCCAGTTGACCAGTCATGAATGAGCAAGGTCAGCTGAGATGATCTGAGCCAGGCCCAGATCAGAAGGATGACTGAGATGATCCATGGACTTGAAAGCAAAAATAACTGTTTACTGTGTTATGTCATTGGTTGTGTGGTTATTAGTTACTTGGCATTTTTATAAAAAGTGATGACTTAAACATATTCAAGATTCGGGTTAGATGTTAGCTACTTCAGGAGGCTGAACCTGAACTCACCATAGCCTGGGTTAAATCCTATGCTCAGTTTCCAAAAACCCTCTGGGTATGGCCCTATCTTACATCTTAAAAGTATATAGCAAACAAAATCAGGGTCTTTACTTCATCTCTTGTTCCTCTTCAGTCCATTCCATCTGACTTCCACAACTCTTTTTGGAATTGGCTTTTTCAAGAATCTGTAATTATTAAAAAGTCACTGACTCAAAGGACAGTAACAAGTTCTTATCTCACTTGACTGCTTTGCATACTTAGGGACAACCGAATACTCTTCTTGAAACACCTGTTCTTCATGGTACACATATACAATTATAGCTTAGTTTTAATTTATGCAAAATTTTACTAATCTCCTTTTTCCCACTAAACTGTAAAGTCAATGAAAGCAGAGACCTTCTCTCCTTTTTCTGGCCCAGAGTAGGCATCAACAAATTACTCTGAATGAGTGAATGCAGTAAATCCCTTACCATCAATTACCACAAAGATCTTTTCTGTGCATTGACCTTAGCCCTAGAGTTTAAGCTTTTAGATGGCAGGAGAAATGAGCTATTTTGTACCTGCAGTGTCTAGCTGAGGGCCTGACTAATTTTACTAAGAAACAGCTAAAATTTATCAAGTGCTATTTTAAGTACACAGAAAGTACATCTTTAAAAATATAGACGATTTTATTTGATTTTCAAAATAACCTCTGGTATATAGAATTATCATCCATTTTACAGATAACAAAAATGAGGCACTAGAAACCTCACAAATATGCATTAAATGGAACCATATGCTCTCGAGGAAGAAATACAGAAAAATACAGCCACTCATATGTGGCTGGAAGTTTCTCAGGGAGGTAAGAAACCCTATCCTTTTCTGTCACTAGGAATATACTGTGCTAATTATGTAGGCTCCTCATTGGACTAATTCAGGTTTCTAGAAGACCTTTTTGTGTTCTTGATTCCTCTACCTGGTCTCCCAAGATGCCTATCTATCCTCGGCTTTCTCATTGGATTCACCTAAGTAAAACTACCTTCTTCGTCCAGCTAACCCTCTGTTCTGATAGATTTCTTCTGCTCTGTTCATTTCAAGATCTGTTCATTGCTGTATCCCAAGCAATGCCTGGCATACATAAATATTCATTCATTAATGAACAAATAACCCTTAATTTCCTAGAAAAATACTTTCTTGACAATCAAACAGAAAAAAAAAAGGAAGTAACTCTTCTCTATAATTTAAATGATGCATTTTGCTCTTTGCTACATGTAAACAATAACCCAAACGATACAATGAATGTGTGATTTATAGGTTTTTTTCTCACAGTTACAATGTTTGTGTGCATGTTACACTTCAAATTCCACAGAACAGGGGTTAGTTAAATCTGGTTACTTTACTTCAAGCCATAGATTGGACTCAAAAATGAGCAAATAAAAGTTTATCGGTTTCCTATTTCACTCAGATGATGATGAAGAAGGAGGGGGAGGTTGGGGGAGAAAGGAGAGGGAGGGGGAAGGAGAAGGAATGATAGTTTAGTAAATCATCCTGTTCAGGAATTACCACAAGCTAGAAAAGATAGACTATCAAGTGTGATATCAGAAATTATAGAGTTGGCAACAGACCTGATTTTTCTGGAACTAATGCTTACTTTTACAGAGTATGCCAGTTTTAGAAAGTTTCTTAATCAATATGACTTTTCCCCCTCTATTCTGTCTACTGATTTAATATCAGAGTCCATTTAAAATTCCCTCCATCATGTTCAGATCAGAACGGAAATTGCATACCTCAGGAACCAATTAAAGCTTAACTTAGCTCCTTCTGACCATCCCTCAGCAGCTGTTCCCAGAGAAAGCTGGAGAGAGCTCAAAGCAAAGCTGCCTTGGAAAACAGTCACCTGGAGCTCATGGGCCCTGTCTGAGGCTGAATTGCCAGAGGCCCTGGCGTTCCTCTCTGAATTGTGATTTCATTTCCCTTGAGTGGGGCATTCTGTACCGGGTGCTAAGGGGAATTTAGAGCATAGATTAGACATGGCTTTTCCCCTCAGGAATCTCACCATTTAATGAAGGAAATAAGATAAACACACAGTCAATTAAGAGAAAGTAGATACATATGTACACATAAAAATATTGATTTAAGTTTGGGAAAGAGGAGGAGATAGAGGCAAAGGGTTTAGATGTTAATCAGGAAAGTCTTGCAGACTTTGCAGCATTTACATGTGTGCATCTAAGTGGAAGGAAAGCTCTCTGGGTGCCAAAAGAAGCGGGGGCAGCTGTTCCAAGGAGATTTTTTCCACCTCCCTCCCGCCCCAAAATGGCCAGGAGAAACAACTCTGTGCGCCTAGGCTGTAAATCATGTCCACCTGACTGACCACCTGGGTCACTGAAGGATGCCTCGGAGATATTTCCACTTGGCCTTCTAGTAATCTGGGATTAGCCCGAATCAATTGTACTATATTTCCAGTCCCTAGCTCTTCAGCCATCAAGTGAGGCAATGCCAAACAGTTTGCCTTTTTCATTAAAGGCATAATCCCAGTATGTTTGACAAAAACGCTTAAGTTACCTATCGTTGAGTAGGAATATGTAATTTCATATATGGGGAATCAAACTGGATATTGGGTCTCCCACAACCTTTATTTGTCTGGAATTTATGGCCAGCACTGTGCTTGGATTTTGGCTTAGGATGGTATGCATAGAAAGAAGCAGCCTAGGCTTTGTTGAAATGCTGCAGAACCACGGGGAATCCCAGAGATGATCACCCGGAGGCCTGCACAGTACTCCGGTACATTCCTGTAACTCTTCCCATCCTGTTGGAATAACATTATCCCATTGAACAAACAAAATAAAGCAAAATAATTGGTTACTTTGGGCATCCGATGAATGGTTTTTTCTTCCCCCCAGTTTCCAACTTTTATGGAGTGAACATTCCTTCTCTCTTTCTCTTTCTCTCTCCTTCCCTCCCTCCACCCCCCTCTCTTCTACTTTTTTCAATCTAATCAAAGATTGTGTTTTCCTCCCCACTCAGTGGGGGGATCTGGGGGAGAAGAGACAGATGGTATCGTTTGCAAAAGGAAAGCTGAGAAGTCACACATATATCTTTCAGCTTTGTGGCAAATATGATGCCAAGATTCTTGCTTGAAGTGTGTAGTGCGATGCAGGCACAGAGGCAGACCAGAAAGGGTGAGGCCAGCTGAGGAGGGCAGCGCAATAAATTGCCATGGGCTGATCCAACGGCAGAACATGGGAGCTATTACATTTTGGCAGCTATTTTATTTTTCCCTTATGGAGTTTCAGACCTGTCCTGTACACTGAGATAGCTTTCATCTGGTTAAAACTTGCACCGTGTTTAAACTTCCTTCTGATCTGTGGAGTTGGGGGGGGGGGGTGGCGGGGGAGAGGGGGGAGCCCAGCACGGCCCAGAACACACTGAAATGATGTCGGGGGTGGGAGAGGGGCAGTAATTGTGCCCAGATAATGTTGTCATACTTTGTAAAGCCTTTAATTCTGGAATTTATTTATTAATGATGCATGGGTTATTACCCACCATCTGTCTTGTGTTAGCAGTGGGCTGTTTCAGATTATGGTAATGTGTTTCTGATTGGAGCTGTGTTGAAAGCCAGAACAAGGCAGCTCATGTGCAGTCCTCTTTGAGGCCTGCTGTTTTCAATTCCTCTTCACAGAAAGGGCTTTTATTTGATTTGTTATGGGGATTTTTTCTTCTGTTGCCAAAACAGCTGCAAGCCTGGAAGGGAATAAGACACAGGGCCACATCAAACTTGTGAGCTTGTAAAAAAAAAAAAAAAAACCCAGAATGTTCCAGGAACCAAAAAAAAAAAAAAAAAAAGGATGTGAGAAAGTAGATGGAAAGGATGGGGAGAGAAAAGAGAAAGGTTTAGTGGCCTTTTTGATTGGCTTTCGTGTCAAGAGTATACCAACGTATTTTGCTATTTTAAGTATTATAGGTCAGATTGCTACATACTTCATGTATTATGCTCATTCACACAAAGCAGAATGGCTTTCTCCTGAATAACTTTAACCATCTTTATGCTAGTGCAAGGAATAAATAAAAGTCCCCAATGAGCTAGCCACCCTCTTCCAGTCA
This sequence comes from Hyaena hyaena, assembly GCF_003009895.1. Taxonomy (NCBI): domain Eukaryota; kingdom Metazoa; phylum Chordata; class Mammalia; order Carnivora; family Hyaenidae; genus Hyaena; species Hyaena hyaena. The sequence continues at coordinate 259,767 of NW_024081593.1, forward strand.
TCAAAGCAAACACCCAATAAATAAGCCTGATTTTTTTTAACGTACTGGAACAGATTCAAATTTGTTCATGAATGGGGGGAAGAAAGGAAATGGGTACCAGGCAGACATCTCTTGCCTGACGTGAACATTCGCCCTGGTCGGAGCTCTTTGTCTCCTTCATACGGCTATGGGTCCTGCAAACTATTTCTAGACCCCTGCTGTCCAGTAACAATGATGATAGAAATGCTCTGTGCCTTCCCTGATTGAGCACTTGAAATGTGGTTAGAGAAACTGAGGAACTAAATTTTAATTTTATTTAATTTTAATTAATTTGCATTTAAATAGCTACATGTGGCTAATGGATACCATACTAGAGGATACAGTTCTAGGATTAACTGAGCAGAGAGGCTGTGATTTCCTTCTGATACAAGGCATTGTAGACCAGCTGCTCTGATGGCCAAATTTTAACCTAAAGAATTTGTTTGAGAGATTCTTCCCTAATGTATTATTCAAGGCTAGTAGCACTAGCGCTTCCTCCCAAAAGGCCACTGACAAGTTTTTCCTTAAATCAAGTCCATAAACGCTTCCATCTTTTGAAATACTGATTTACAGGAAAACTTAATGTTTGTATGATAAACAAATAAACAACCATGAAGAACCATAACCGAAGCTCTCAAATAATAACAAATCTACTGATGCTAAGGGTATTCAAGAACTGTTTTAAATTGGCTGGCAATAGTTCTCTCCACTCTTATTAAACACAGACTTATTGTTTCTATGGTATGTTCTCAAAGAAGCCCCAAACCATGGGAAATTGACTCTGTCATACACAAAGACTATACTGCCCAGATTTTAGTCAATTCACGTTTTAGAAATTATGGAATATTTGTTAAAACTTATGTTTTGGGGATTTTGTTGTTGTTGCTGTCAAGCTGCTTTTCCACAGCTTTTCCACTGATGGCGAGGAGGTTCTAGAGAAAGAAGATGAGATAAACAGATACAGCAGGGACAAAATATGCACTCACCATCCCCTTATGCCTTTGCCACCTGGACACACATTTAGACTCCATTTCTCAACCACCTTGCAGTTGTATGGCACTATGTGAGTGATTCATACAACTGAGTTTTAGTGGAACACTGATAGAAATAATGCAGACCATGTCCAGACCTGACATTAATGTACGTTCTGCATAATTCTTCTCATTCTCTTGTCAGAAGCAAAAAATAAGCAAAAACTCAAGTTTCTAGATGATGACTCCTATATGGACTGAATGTAGATCCCTGAATGACAGAGTAGAGAAGAGCTATGTCTCTCAATTCAAACTTCAGTTAGATTTGAGCTGTGACTGCAAGCAAGAAACAAACCTTCATAGTGCTTATGGTGACGGAGATTTGGAGGATGTGTTTTGTAAATTAACACATTGACTGATACAAGCTGACATCTTGGAGAAGGAGCAGTCAGGAGAAGCAGAACATTCTATAGTGTGATCTCCTTATGAATTGCTCTGTCCCTTAATTTTGCTATCAAAACCTTTTGTTTTTTAATTGTTTACCCAGAGTTGTTTGTATTCGAGGAGAAAAACTCACAGCTTCCAAGTAAACAAGATGCTAACTATGAAATGCAAGGTCAAGTTATTTCATATACTTTTTTAATGTAGAATGGCCAGGCATATTACAATATTAGCCAAAACATTCTTTCCATGGAGTAAAGTCCAAATGGCAAGCCAAATATATGCCGAAGTAGGATAGGCTCCCCAACAGCATCGTCTGCATCGCCATCAAAAATGATGGTGGTTTTGTTCCTGATGCTTTGGGACGTTCTTGGGTTCCTCCTACCATCCTTCCTTTTGGATACTTTTACTCTTGGCACTTCTGCCCCTCCAGCTTCCCTCCTGCCTGGATGCTCTTTCTCAGCTTATCTAGTTCAGATGGATGACTCTGCTGGATGGCCTGCTTAGCTTGTTATTTTGGATTCTCCACAATCTCCTGTTTAACTTCTATATACTGAGCATGTGGGCCTGTCCCTACCTCGTCCTTCACTGACCTGAACACCTGGTATATCCCATTCTCAGCTCAACCCCTATCTCTATAACTTCTGCTCATCTGGAGTGAAGGCAGGGGTTCAAACTAAATACAGACCAAAAGGTCCTTGCGAAGGTGTGATGAATGTGCCCTTCCCACAATGATATGAAACCTTTGGGAGTAAGATGATGGCACTGGTGCACTTGTATGAAGACACACCAGAGAATTTTCTCTCTTTCTCTTCACCCATGTAAAGAAGTCCTGTGAACACACAGCAAAACAGCAGCCATTTACATGTCAAGAGCAGGGGTCACAGAATGAAAGCTACCTTGTTGGCACCTTGACCTTGGAATTCCTAGCTGTGTGAAATAAATATTTGTTATTTAAGCCACCCATTCTATGGTATTTTGCTGTGGCAGCCTGAGCGGACTAATACAACAGATGACTAAAGCAAGGAAAGAATGTTATTTTATCTTACTGGTGGTAGTTTATAAGGTGGTTTGTAATGCAGAAGACATGCCAACCAGGATGTGGAGGGAGGTTCTGTTGGGTGTTGTAAATCATTATACAACACTGTGAACACATTAAATTTGGTTTTAGGATTTGTCCCTTTTCTAGAAATGGTTTTGACTACATTCTTTCTTATTAATGGTGTTTAACTTTATACAAGTTTTGACGCATCTCATTAAATTTCAGCTTATCTAATACCACCTTAGCTTATTCTGTTATCACTAAGATAAGGTATTGATTAGGACTAATAATTACACGTCAGTTGTTTTGTTTCCAAGGTATTGTGGGTAGACCTATCATCATATCCATATATTGATTAAGAGAGCCTGTAATACATATTAATATGTATTTCAATTTGGAAGATTCCTTGTAAGTCATAAAATAGATCTCAAGCTTATTTGAGTTTCGAAAGCCCACCTTTTGCCGTCAGAATATAAGGTGATATGCCTGTGTAGACTAGATGGGTAAATCGAGGCTACCCAAGAACAATTCTCCAAACTCCATCAGGAACATTGCATTATATTAACCAATGATATTCTGGAAAAATGTAGAGGGGGACCATTTGTTATACTGATATGCAATGGTACCAAAATGTGTTATGATCACGAAAGAGCAGTTTGTTGGAATAAAAACTAAATTTAAAGATCAAACATTTAAAGTCTGGAAAGACTAACTAGTTAAAATTTTTAAACCTTATTTCTGTGTATCGAATGATAATGCCCACTGAACAGATGGAGGCAGGAAACTTTAGGTCTGTGCCCACATCTATGGAAAAGCAATATAAAGCCGGAGGCCTGCAGTCAAGCTATCTTTTAAAGGATATTGGCATATCAGTAGCTTGAATCATATTATGTTTCCAATTTAGTGACATTTTTACATGTGCAGAATAAATTACTGAAAATCACCTTGTATTACTTTGTTAATCAAATTATTATGGAATACATATTTAGACAACATTTTATCATTTTAAAGTTTCCTTTTTTTAATATTATCAAAATGCTAAAAAGCCTGCAAAATCCCACAATTAACTAAATATAGAAAGCCGACAGAAATAAACTTCATGAATTTTAAGTTTAAAAAAATGTCAAAATATAAACCCCAAAGTAAATGTTCCCATAAGGATAGTTTTATCGGCGCTAGAATCATTTGCTTTATTTATTCAAATGATGAATATAGAATTGAAGGAAAAAACGAACTCAGGCCAATTAATGTTTCCTAGCTCTGATATGTATAGAAATAGTATGAAATCGCTAGCACTTCCAAGTAGTGGTTAGCTATGCTGGTCTTTGTCCTTTTTTCACCTTTGCCTTTCAGTTTCAGAGAGATGTTGATTCCTGTAGGCTGTTTATGATGGACCCCATTAATGCTGGATTTTTCCATCTGGATTCAGCCAGCGGGTGACACGGGGGAGAACTGGAGAGCATGAGCACTGAAGGAGCCATTTATCTTTCCCTCATATCCTTCGCCTCTATGCTTCTATCAGCCTCTGGACATAGCTGCGTCCTCCATATTCTCTCTCTCGAATCACAAAACCTGCCATGATTCCATAGTCTTCCTGGAAATTTTGAACCCCAAGCAGCTCCTAGTTAACTTAGCTCTTAGCTTTGCCCCCCTACCCGGCCAACTACAGGAAGCATTATCAGCTTCCTCTTTGCTTAATCTCTGGATTTTCTCAAAGTCTCCTGTGCAGCTCCCCAACTCTTCCTTCCATGACTTACCTAGACTAAATTCTCTTTGTTTTAATTTTTTAAATGTTTTATTTATTTCTGAAAGAGAGAGAGACAGCACAAGCATGGGAGGGTCAGAGAGAGAGGGAGACACAGAATCCGAAGCAGGCTCCAGGCTCTGAGCTAGCTGTCAGCACAGAGCCTGACACAGGGCCCAGACCTACGAACAGTGTGATCATGACCTGAGCCAAAGTCGGATGCTTAACCGACCGAGCCCCTAAATTCTTAACCCAAGCGCCCCTAAATTCTCTTTGTTTTAAATTCTTACAGAGATTGGTTGGACCTTAACTGATGCATTAACTGTATTTCCTCTAAGATCTAGAAGTTGACTACCACTTGTTAGCTCCCCAACGGAGACAAATATAAAGACATACAATAGATGTGAAAGGAAGCACAATAAAACACCAAGTATTTCTGTGAGGCTAAAACACTCAGTCACTCAATTCAATAAATTGAATGCCTCGAGTATATGTAGACGATATTGATTATTCCTTAATATGCTGCGATTCACTGGAAAATAGCTAGGTCCACCCTTACCTTAGTCCAAGGCAGTTCAAAACTTGAAGAACTTAAATGGACTTTGTTATAATATTCTATACCCCTAAAAGACCACCTTGTGATGACAGTTTAGGCTATTGTCTAAGTTTTGAGGGTCAGTGATCTCTATAAAGTAGTATCTTCTTTTGTTTAACTACCGAAGCCTGAAAATGGAGTTCAGAGAGTCACTTGTTACTAAATTACAACCAGAACAAGTTAAGCCAAAGGGGGGAAAATGCAATAAAATAAACAATGGGCTAATCTCAGGTCTTCAATCTAAGACAGCAGATGAGGAAGATTTGGCAATCCCTTAGTAACTTCAACTTTCCATAAAATCCTAGGGTGGTGACATTATAGAATCATCAAACTAAAAATCAACCAAACACTAATGGGTGTTCTATGTATAATCGTCTACTGTGAATGCTTTGATAAAGCCCAAACATGTATATTTCATCGGTTAACCCTAAGTAGTGTAAGCTTCAGCGTCCTCTTTGGTAATTTATTAAGAAAAGTCGCAAGCATGATTTTCCTGCTTTTTACAGTTAGTTAACCACTTATTTGTTTATGGTCTACAATACTATTATTATGTATTAATTTTCTGAGTAGTGCACATTCTTTTGCTAAATGGAAATCTAATCATTTCCCTGATTAATACCATTTCCTTCCTGCGACTCTTCCATAGTGGCTGCAAACAAGATGAAACATAAAACGTCACCAACAATGGAGCAACGGGAACTCTTGTTTGTTGCTGGCAGGAATACAAAATGGTAGTGATTTTGAAAGACAGTTTGGCAGTTTCTTGCAAACCTAAACATCCTCTTACTGCACAATCCAGTCATTTGGCTCCTTCATATTTTTCTGAATGGGTTGAAAATGTGTGTTTATCCCAAAACCGGTACATAGATATCTATAGCAGCGTTGTTCACAAACACCAAAACTGGTACACAGACAAAATGTCTTTCAGTAGATGAATGGATAAATAATCTGTATAGTACATACAGACAATACAATGTTATCCAGGGCTAAAAAGAAACAAGCTATCAAGTCACAAAAAGACATAGAGGAAACTTAAATGCATATTGCTAAGTGAAGAAACCAATCTGAAAAGGCTGCATACCGTATAATTCCAATTATATGACATTCTGGAAAAGATGAAACTATGGAGACAGTAAAAAAGGTCAGTGTGGCAGGGGGTTAGGAGGCGGAGAGGGGGCGGGGATGAATGGAGGGAACAAAGATTTTTTTTAATTTAATTTATTTTTCTTTACATTTTTTTACTGTTTGTTTATTTTTGAGAGAGAGACTGGGGGAGGGGCAAAGAGAGAAAGAGACACAGAATCTGAAGCAGGCTCCAGGCTCTGAGCTGTCAGCACACAACCCGACTCAGGGCTTAACCCCATGAACCATGAGATCATGACCTGAGCCGCAATCAAGAGTTGGATGCTTAACCAACTGAGCCACCCAAGAGCCCCTATTTATTTACTTTTTTAAATACAATTTATTGTCAAGTTGGCTAACATATATTGTATACATTGTGCTCTCGGTTTTGGGGGTAGATTCCTGTGATTCATCGCTTACATACAACATCCAGGAGCACAGAGTATTTTTAGGGCAGTGAAAATACTTAGTCTGAAACCATAACGATGAGTACATGTTTTGTTATACATTGGTCCAAATCCGTAGAATATACAACATCAAGAGTGAACCCTAATGTAAGCTATGCACTTGAGATAATGATATGTCAATGTCTGCTCAGCAATTATAATAAAGGTGTCACCCTGGGACAAGATCTAAGTTGACTACCTTGTTTATTTACCTACAACTCACTAGTTTCTCTCACACTATTTCACTCTTGTCTACACTAGGCCATTTAGTCAGGAAAGAAAAGTGTTTTACCTCTGATTTGTCCAACTTTATTTAGTAGCCTCTTACAGCTACATATATAGTATTCATGGTTTTGATTATTTGCAAGCAGCCCAGCCCAGAAACCTTATACCTGTAATGATTTATAATAACCAATGCCTAGATTTTATATTTACAATAACCAAGGTGCTGGCCTGTGATCAGACACAGCCTACAGTCCCAAATCCACAGCTCAAAGCAATTGTCATCCTGTTCTTTACCATCTGACTTCCCTATGGTGTTCAGGTGTAAGACTGAATGTAGCCTTGACCAAATCAAAATGGCATCTCACACATAGTAGGTGGTCCAATTTTTTGGATTGATGACTTGCATCTCCATCTGCTGTTTTCCTTCTCTTAAAAATTTCCTGTACTTCTTTGATGTCTCTCTCGTGCACGAATTTTGCTTCAGTATGTTACACAGAATAATTATCTTTTCGTGTTTCCTAACAAACTAATAAACTCTTTCAGTAAATATAAATACCAAGTGCTTTTCTTGAATTCTTGAAAGTTCAAAATAAGTTGAATATCGTAACCACAAAACAAACTCAGTAGAATTTTAGAGGGTAAGAATTTTTCATTTTGATTTGAAAGATACAAATTCACTTATTATAGTTTAAGAAACAAATTAATGTTTCTTCTTTGTTCTCATGATAGCTATGTAAGCACTGAGTTTGCTTGTTTGTCACAAGAATTCCTTTCTTAGGCTGCATATAACATAGAGCATGCTGGCCATGTAAACCAAACGTGCTTTGCTTTATTTTGGAGCCATATGTTATATGACAACATATCACATATTTTGCAGAGTATGTTAATATGTTTAAAACTCTTTCTTTCAATTTTCCTTGCCCCCCACCTCCAGCCTCACACAAATTCTGCTATGTTCCATCAGGGTCATGTCCTCTCTCTTCAGCAAATTGTGAACTTGCTTCAAGGTGTACTGACTAATTGACAGTCATGTGCTGAAATCTGTCCAAAAGTATTATCTTAATTATGAAGATTTCATATACTTCATTTCTGGTAATTGCTCCCATTTCCTGTACATGGAGATAACGATTTAGTAGTAAGAATCATAGCAAATGTCTTCTGATTTAATTAGAAGGAAGAATGTGTAACCTCTGGCTTGTGTTTGTTTTCTTCGGTTTTCCAGAAATTTTAACCAGTTCTTTAAAAACCCCAAGGTTTTAAAAGAGACATTTTGGCTTCAATTGGCCTTAAATTAATACTAAGATTTTGAAGGATGGCACTTTTTAAATTATTTGTGCAGCTGTAAACAGAGCATTTAAGTCTGGTATAATCAGAATTGAGAGTCTATCATAAAGTTTATCTTTTATATGTCATGTTGACCAAATATAAGTTTTAAAATTATAAATTCTGGATGAATGCATCAGCTTGGAAGAGATTCAAGAAATGGTCTAGTATAAACTTAAATGGGAAAAAAAAGTGATACAAAAATACAGATAAATCGGGCCCTTTTTTTTTTTTTTTAACAAAGTCTCAACATGGAGAAGTTGAGAAAAAAAAAATCTGGTTAACAGACTGCTGTCTTGATGGCAGTACTAACTGAGGAAGAAAAAGAAAATGAGGACAAAGCAGATGACGAGTTCACAGAAACGCTGGTTCATCTCACTGACTGGTCTCCAGTGAGGAGACAGGATCCAGATCCTCTTGAGAGGGGGATTTAAGTCTCCAGCACAAGCATGGTCAAGCGAATGAGAATGAGGAAACCACCCCCAATCCCAGGTAGGTGTGTCAGGAAACCAGCTCAAGGAAAGTAGCAGCTCATTGTACAAGAGCGGACTCCAGAGAATATCCAGAAGTTCTAATTACCTCTTCCCCACAGCCAGGCATGTGATGACCTTGCTCATTGATGCCAGAGAGAGTCTCTCTGTCTTAGAACCCATCGCTGCTGTTTTCCTCTTTCATCTTCTTCTAATATAAGATAATTTGCTAAGGGGCGCCTGGGTGGCTCAGTCAGTCAGGCGTCCGACTTCGACTCGGGTCATGATCTCTCAGCTCGTGGGTTCAAGCCCCGCATCGGGCTGTGTGCTGACAGCTGGCTCAAAGCCTGGAGTCTGCTTCAGATTCTGTGTCTCCCTCTCTCTCTGACCCTCTCCTGCTCACGTTGTCTCTCTCTGTCTCTCAGAAATAAATTTTAAAAAAACATTAAAAATTAAAAAAAACAGCAATTTGCTAAGTGTAAAGTACACATATTCTAAAAATACTCATTTTTGGGGTTCATTCAATGCATATTATTGAGCACCATATTAGGTGCCCAGCACTGTTCTAGTAGACAGTTCATCAGTGAATCACTCAGAAAAAAATCTTGCTAACATAGAACATAGAAAACATTGCAGTTTGAAGGATAGTAAATGAACATATATTTCTTCATGTAGGTATAAATATATACATATAGCATAGAGATATAACTTATACATTTGTGCATTTGTATGTGTGTGCATATATATGAGTTCCAGGGAGGATAATAGAGCATGGTAAAGGCAGATCAGGAGTGTTGGAGGGGAAGATTTGTTATGCATTTATTTTATTACTTGTTTTAATTGTTTAAAATTTTTATTTATTTTTGAGACAGAGAGAGACAGAGCATGAATGGGGGAGGGGCAGAGAGGGAAGGAGACAGAATCCCAAGCAGGCTCCAGCTGCCGACAGCTGTGCTGACAGCTCAGAGCCTGTCACGGGGCTCAAACCCATGAACTGTGAGATCATGACCTGAGCCAAAGTTGGACACTTAACCAACTGAGCCACCCAGCCGCCATGGAAGATTTACTACTTAAACAGAGAAATCAGGAAGGATCTCTCCGATAACGTAAAAAGAGAGAGAACAAGTTGTGTGTACATCCAAGGAAGAGGATGCCAGGTGGAGTGAACAGAAAATCCAAAGGCATCAAAGCAGCCATGCCTGGGGCTATTGAGGAACCCCAGTGAGGCCAGGGTGACTAGAGAAGGTTGACTGAAGGGGAGAGAAACAGAAAATGATGTCGGCGAGGTAGTGAAGGGGTGGGCAGTCTGTGTAAGTCTTGGAGCCCATGGTGTTTGTTTCAAAGCCATTGGAGAGAGTTAGCAGAGGAGAGACATGCTCAGAGTGAGATCTGAGGTTCCTCTGGCTGCTGTGTTGAGGCTCCGTGGAAGGGCAGGGAGCACGGAGAGCAATTAGGAGACTAGTTAAAAGGTATTCTGCTCAGCTCTCAGGTGCCCTTTCTGAAATCAGCATGTGTAGACCCATCTCGACAAAAATGAAAACATACCTTCTGATGCCGCCGAATAGCTGAGAACAGAGATAGGAAAATCACAAAATCATGTGGGTTCGTCTGAAGTGGTATGATGGATTTTTTGAGAGAAAAAATATTCAAGGAACAAGGGTGAGATGCTGGAGATGGAAAGTTCAAAGGTCACTCAAGTTTGTATTTCACATCTCCAGCCTTTCAAGTAGATCAAAGATGCTTGTCTTTGTGTGTCTGATTCATGGGGCTGCCAGATGACCACATATGGTGGAGCTGCCTCTGTTTTATGAGCCTGACCTACCTGCTGTTCTCCTCCGGGGTTCTGACTTCCTATTTACCCTGCCTGTCTTTCCTGGCTGTGCAGTACAGCATGGGGGGCGGGGAGAAATAAAACTTTTGAGTTGGGGTTTTCAAGGGATCCTGCAAGCTTGGGGTGACCATATTATAAAATAAACAGTGTTCACATTCCATTCACCAGAGGTTATACACAGTTTTTGAGAAAAAATATGTTTCCAAGAAAATCATCTGGGGGGTGGTATGTGTCCAGGAGCCTTGGATTTGAAACCCCTTCATCTGATGCCCAGACAAGCTTCCCTGTTAGTCTCAGCCCATGGAAATCTCAATTTTACTTTCTAGAATGGCAAACTGGACGTATTACCTGTGTTTGAAATTTGGAAGGCTAAGGAATAAGTAGAGAAAGGACTTCTAGGGAGAGTAGAGAGGAAGCATTGAAGAAAGTTAGGGAACAGGGACCCCAAAGATGGCATTTATATATAACATTTGAGTTGCTCATGAAATGAGTTCATTGACAATTTCAGCCCCCCAAACAAACTTGATATCATAATAAATAAATATTAGACAAGTGTCTTCAATATTCCTTTACCACTTTATGTCTTACCCAAATCATACATTTAGTCTTTGCAGGTTTTTTACTATGTAAAGTGTTTTTCTGTGCCTAACATAACATTACATGTCAACTACACTCTAAAAAAAAAAGGGTTATATTACCTTTTTTCCTTTCATTTTGTGACACTTCTGCAGAGGAATGTCCACTGCCTACATCACTTAGGATCATAGCGATTATTAGACCCATCTCCTGTGACTACCAACCTTCTACCATTTTACCATTTCCAGATATGGATGCCATACTTAAAACCTTACAAAAGCCCAGTGACTCTCCACATGACCTCACAATGCCAGCTGTGAGGAGGAAGCACACACAGCACCTGAAATACCAACCCAGTCCAATGAAAACAGGGTGTGCTAAAAAGCAGCAGTGAACACATATGTGTACGTGTCTTAAAAATACCCTAACGGTTTCTTGGCTTCATATCATTAAAAGTGTTCGTCATAAATAGATACTTAAAAAAATGTCAAAGACATAAAGAATAAGTTTCAGAACATTGAGCAAAAGAAATTAAAAACACAGAAGTCAAATTATTAGAAAGGGATAGAAATAGGACAGCTAAATTACTAAATGAAATATAAAGATATGCTAAGATACAACAAAAAGAAACTAACATATGTGTACGTGTCTTAAGAATACCCTAACAGTTTCTTGGCTTCATTTTTTAAAATGTGCTGAAGGACAGAAGGGTTCGGTGTGGTTTCAATATTCTCCATGGCAATATTTAAGAATGGAATAGTGTTAAGAAAAACAAACTCGACCAAGCTTTGTAAGAAAAATAGTGTGACCCAGTAGTCTTCTACTAAGCTAAATTCTTCTTCAGGTATAAGGACAAGAGACATATCAAGATTTGAGAAACATAGTATTTATAACTGTTTCATTAAAAATTTTTATTCACAAAATCTAAACAATTAGGAGATAAATCAAAATAAAGGGCTGAGAAATAATAAAGCCTTTGGTAGGAAAGAATTAAGGCCAAATACTAGCAACAATTGCAAAAGAAAATACAATGCTATAAATCTTAAAATATAGGCAAAGACAACTTGCCAAGTAACAATTGGGAGGTAGGTGAGTGTGGTGAGGAGTCTGGGAGAATGTGTATTGTATTGTCTCTCATCTTCATTAAGAAATCAAGATTTGGGGGGCACCTGGCTGGCTCACTGCATAAAGCATGTGATTCTTGATATTGGGGTTATGAGTTCAAGCCCTCGGTGGGGTATAGAGATTACTTAAAATCATGAAATGAAGATTTTGGTATATAGACACACATCAAGCGGCACCTGAGTGGCTCAGTCAGTTGAGCATCTGACTCTTGATTTTGGCTCAGGTCATGATCATGGTTTGTGACCCCCACATCAGGCTCTGGGCTGGTAGCATGGAGCCTACTTGGTATTTTCTCTCTCCCTCTCTCTCTCTGCTCTTACCCTACTCACATGCTCTCTCTCACTCAAAATAAATAAACCTTTTTTTAAAAAAAGTACCAAAAACCGTCCCCTGAAAATAGAAATAAAATTGTTTCTAGCCCTCATACTCCATGATACCACAACCAACAATGACCATTTAGTAGATCATAAATAAGTTTCACTGAATTATAAAAAGTTAATGTCTAGTTTTAAGGTTGGGTTTTATCAAACTATGTTAAAAAGACTAACAGTAATAAAAACTGGGTAAAAGAAGAAGAAATTCAACAATCTTGTTATTTCACAATTCTGTTAAATCACTATTGATTCAATGAGGAAAACTTAAAACTATACATTAAGGAATACCTAGAAATGAGAAGCAATGAAAATATGTCAGAATTATGAGATACAGTTAAAAGTAGTGCTTGGAGGAAAAGTTATAACTGTAGATACACTGGAAAGAATCAAAATAAATTAAACCAAAGAAGTTAGGAGTTGAACAACCAAATACAAGTTGGGAAAGGAAATAAAATAATTTAATAAAAATGAAGGAAAATCAATGCATTAGAAGACAGAAAAAAAGAATTCATAAATTCAAAGACCTTGAACACTTTAACCATTTTGATGTATGTTACAGTTTTTTATATGAAAAATGATGACAAACAAGTTGTCTCCCCAAATTCCATTCAGAGCGACATTTCTCTGAAGCCATGTCATCTTGTTTAAAGAACGTCTAATGGTTCCTTATTTCCAATAATATAACATTTAACTTCATTTGCTTGTACTTCAAAATCTCCCACCACAACATCTTTTTTTAAACAGTCACATAAGCCATCACTATATAACCATCACCATCATTGAGCTATAGACCATTTCCATCATTACAAAAAATTACCTCCCCCGCTTGAAGGGGAACACTCTCCCCCAATTCCCAGCCCATGGTGACCATTTTGATCTGATTTCCGTTCTGACAATTTTGCCTTCTCCAGAATGTCATATAAGTGCAATTGTACATTATGCAACAATTTTTAGTCTGGTTTCTTTTACCTAGCATAACGCTTTGGAATTCATTCATGTTGTTGCATTTTTCAGTAGCTTATTCCTTTTTATTACTGAGTAGCTGTTAATGGGCATGCGGGTGTTGCTGGTTTGGGGATATTATAAACAAAGCTGCTATAAGCATTTGTGTATTTGTGTATACATTTTGTGGACATATGTTTTTATTTCTTTTTGGTAAGCATTTAGAAGTGGGACTGCTGAGCTGTATAATAAATGTATGTTTAAATTCATACGAAATTGCCAAATGTTTTCTGAAGTGTCTACCATTTTGCATCCTCCCTAGAAATGTATGAGTTCTAACAGCTCTATATTCACACCAGCATGTGGGCTTGCCTTTTCTTTCCCCACTCAAGTAGGTGTGCAGTGGTGTTTACTGAAGTTTTCAATTTGCATTTTCCTAAAGATGTCAAATGTGTTTTTACTTATTTGCCATTAATATCTCCTCTATGGTGAGATGTCTGTTCAAATCTTACCTACTTTATTTTATTGAGCTTCTTATTGTTGAGTTGTAAGAATTTTTGACATATTCTAATAGAGATTCTCTATCAGATGTGTGTTAGCAAATACGTTCTCATAATCTGTGGACTGTTTCCCCTTAACAAGGGGGAAAATTTAGCAATTTCATATAAGATTTCTCAATTTTTTCATTCATGTTTATAATGTGTGTACTCCATTTAAGAAATCTTTGCCTTGGGGGTGACTGCGTGGCCCAGTTGACTTCAGTGTCTGACTTCAGCTCAGGTCATGGTTTTACACTTTGTGAGTTTGAGCTCTGTGTTGGCTCTTTGCTGACAGCTCAGAGCCTGGAGCCTGCTTCGGATTCTGTGTCTCCCTCTATCTCTGCTACTCCTCTGTTCTCTCTCTGTCTCTCTCTCTCTCAAAAATAAATAAACACTAAAATTTTTTTTTAAAAAGGAAATCTTTGCTTTGAGTTTTATTTCAGTTTTTTTTTTTTAATTAGTCCTATGATCTAATTTGAGTTGAATTTTGTTCAGTGACTCTCAGGTTAAAGTTCACTTTTTGCATTTGGATGTCTCATTTTTTAAAAATTATTTTAACGTTTTTTTTATTTTTTATTTTTGAGAGAGACAGAACATGAATGGGGCAGGGGCAGAGAGAGAGGGAGAGACAGAATCAGAAGCAGTTTCCAGGCTCTGAGCTGTCAGCCTACAGCCCAATAGGCTCAAACTCACAAACTGCGAGATCACGACCTGGACCAAAGTGGGACACTTAATGGACTGAACCACCCAGGCATGCTTGAATGTCTCATTTTTATAGCAGAACTTAATGGGAAAGCTATCCTTTCTATGTTTAATTACCTTGATAACTTTATAAAAATTAATTCACTTTATATGTGTATGTAGCTTTCCTTCTGGACTGTTTATATCACTGATCTAAATATCTTATACAAATGCCAAACTGTCTTGATTATTGTTGAGTGATAAGTCAGAGCTGAATAAGTCAATCGAAATGGTTTTTTTGCTAGACGTTTCTTTCATATAAATTTAGAAAAAGGCTGTCAATTTCTACTGAAAAACTTGATAGATTGATTGGGATTGGACTGAGTCTATAGGTCAGTTAGGAAAGAACCGCCAACTTAACAATCCAATCATCATGGTATATCATCCAATATTTTTAGGACCTGTCTAATTTTTCTCTCCAATGTTTTATAGTTTTGCACACACACACAATTTTAGTATATTTGTCTATATGTGTTTCATATTTTGGTGCTATTTTACATATAATGGCAAATTAATGTAATTTTAAATGTAAATTGAATATCAATTTCCAATTGTTCATTTCTACCATATAGAAATACACTTGAATTGTGTATATTGCACTTGTATCCCTGCGACATTGCTAACCATTCCTATTAATTCTAACAGTTGTATATAGATTTGGGAAGATTTTCTCTGTAAACACTTATATCCTCTGTGGAAAAAAAATGACTTTATTTATTCCTTCTCAATATGATGATGGCATTTGTTTCTTTTTCTCACCTAACGGCACTGGTTAAGATCTCCAGTGTAAAGTAGGATAGAAGCGTTGAGAGTAGGTATCCTTAACTTGTTCTCAGTTTTGCAGTGAAAACAAAAATCTTTCACTATTAAGTATAATGCTAGTGGCTCTGTTTTTGTTGTTGTTGTTGTTATCGTTCTTGTTGTTTTTGTTTTTTTTTTAAGTCTATTTATTTTTGAGAGAGAGAGACAGAGCGTGAGTAGGGAAGGAGTAGAGAGAGAGGGAGACACAGCATCCAAAGCAGGCTCCAGGGAGAGCCTGACACAGGTCTCTCACAAACTGTGAGATCATGACCTGAGCCAAAGTTGGACGTTTAGCTGACTGAGCCACGCAGGCACCCCGGTTTTTGTTTTTAAGTAGCCCTTTACTGGCTAAGGAAGTTCCCCTCTATTCCAGGTTCATAGGAATAGATGACTGATTCTGTTATATGCTTTTATTGGATGTGTTAGGATTTTCCAGAGAAACAGAACAAATGGAAGGACATATGGATATATGTATCCATTTATTGGATGGAGACCTTGCTATTATCTATTTACATCATCTATAATCTACCTATGAGAATTATTTATTTCAAGAAATTGACTCACATGATTGTTAAGACTGGCAAGTCCAAAATCTGTAGGAACAACTGGCAAGTTGGAGACCCAGGGAAGATTGGGCATGGCAGCTCACCTCTGAAGGCCGAGTGCTGGCAGAATTCCCTCTTCCTTGTGTGCATGTGTGTGTTGGAGGGTGTCAGTCTTATTTCTTTTAATACCTTTAACTGGCTGGATGAGCACCACCTGTATTATGGAATGCAATCTGCTTTACTTAAATACTACTGATACAAATGTTAGTTTCATCTAAAAATACCTTCACAAATGGATCATGTTTGATCAAGTATCTTGGTACCATGGCTTAGCTAAGTTGAGACCTAAAATTAATTATCACTCTACACCTCTTGGGATGATCATAGGTGGTCTTTTTCTTTTTTTCTACTTTAGTCCCTATATGATGAATTAATAAAGACTTTGTATCTTTATTCATATTAGTGTCCTACTGCGGCTTTAACAAATTACCACTAGCGGCTAGTGCTTAAGCTAGTGGCTTAACGCAACGTAAAATTACCACCTTCCATTTAGAGCTCAGAAGTTAAAAAAAAGTCTCAGCAGGCTGAAATCAAAGTGTCGACAGAGGGCTACATTCTTCCTGGAGTCACGAGGGAGGCGTCTGTTTCCTTGCCAGTTCCAGCTTCCTGTTCATGTATGTTCTCCATCTTTATAACTGGGTCTTTTCACATATTGATGTTACTCTTCATTAAGTTACTTTCTGATCATTCTAACACATGGGACATCTTCAAGTCTCATTCTGTTAACTGCTTTATCACTTAAAAATAAGTTCTTTTTCTTTGCTATCTTTCGTATCTTATAGTTTTCAAAACTTGAAATAAATTATATATAGAAGAAAAAAGTTACTGAGGTAAACAATTTTTTTAAATCTGGAAATGGCCATGCCTCTTTTTCTGACAGGCTATTAATGTGAAGGTCTTGAGTCAATCTAGTTAGTAGTTGAGCTGGGTGGGCTAGGCAAACAAAGTGTGGATTGTTTTTTGCTACTAATACTCCCTGTACACCACAAGTTCAAATTCCTTCAGTGGTTGCCTCACCTTGTATACTTAAGGTGGGTCTTGTATTGTCACAGAGTTTTACTCTATTCCTGCTCTGCCCTCATTTTTATAAGGTTTTGCACAAAACAGAAGAGTCCTTTTCCCTGCTCTTGTCCCAGGATCAGTGAACTTTTTCTGTAAGATAGGAAATAATTTGGCTTTTTTAGGCTACATATGATTTCTGTCTCCTATTCTTTTGTTTTTATTTTACAGTTCTTTAAAACTATAAAAACCATTCTTAGCTCACATTCTTTGCAAAAACAGTCCCCTGGGTAGAATACACTATCCCACACTTGCCCTTTAAAAATTCATTAATATTTTAGCTGATCTCTTCTCAACCACCTCAATGTCAGCCGCCTCTTCTTCCCTTTCTGTTCTTCCAAAGGTATAACAGTTCATGGATCCCATCTCTCTCTTGGAAGAGTGTGTCCCTCTTTGGAATTCAGTTTCATTCACTGTGTTAAGACCTCAGCCCTCAGGTTCAAGAAAAGTTAACGATTTCTAAGATGATCTGGCTCTTTCTCATTGTTAGGGTGGGAGTGACTCACTCCTGTGGCTTTCTCATCTTAAACAGAAGCGCTCACATTGTTTCCCTCCCGTGAGAGGAATGACTCAATAAATATTTAGTGATGGATTCATAATTTAAGAACTCACAGAATTTAAGCTGCGTTTCTTTACAATACTCTATTTCACATTCTAACAATTGTTTGTTGTATAGGGATCCTATGCACACAGAGTATGGACTTTTGAGTATCTGTCATCCCACACATCCAGAGAGAATAATAATTAACCAAAATCGAGTAGTAAAAAATGTCAATTCTATTGTTTTATAACTCAGCAGTTTTGGGGAGAAATATTACCTGGTAAATTTAATGGAGTTACACATGTTTTGTTCTTTTTTACTCAAGCTGAGTAGAATAGGAGTATTGTTGAATAATCCAGTATCTTAGTTAATAATTATTACATATTACTATCACTCATTCCCTTTGCAAACATTTGCTTATTTTTTGTTATACACGTTGCTAAATACTCTGAAGCACGGGTTGAAAACCTGCGGTCCGAGTGCCAGATCTGATCTGCAATTTGTTTTTGTACAACTCACAAGCTAAGAATGTTTTTTACGTTTTTGAATACTTATAAAGAAAGGAAGTTTTGAGACAGAGACTGCATGTGGCCCAAGCCCTAAAATGTTTGCCTTCAAGCCCTTTACAGAAAACATTTGCTGTCCTCTGTGTCTAAGGATACAAAATTGGGTAATATATTGTTCCTGTCCTCAGAAGACCTTTTCACTCTGGTGAATTGCATAATGAGTAAAGTGTGAATTAGAAAATAATGTGAAAAATACCAAATATCATTCTATAAAGAAACAGAAGAGGGAAGAGTTACTTCCAGGCCATGGACACCAGGGAGCCACTTTGGTGAAGCTGCATTTTAATAGAACAGCAAAATATGGGCAGAATTAATATATTTAGGGAGCTAAATACATCAAATAAACGATGGATGTCCAGGGTTAAGAAACAAGAAAATTGCCTTTTAACTTATTAACTGGAAAAATCACGTGGTCCATTTATTTTTCCATTCCCAATCATTAACTACACCAATAAGATTCATTTTCAAATGAGATTAACTTTAATGTTTTAGACTTTGACTTGTTTTTAAAAAACAAATAATCAAACAAACATAACCAAACTCTCTGGAACCTGTATTTCTTCTCAGGAAACCTATAAAGATAGCTCTAACCTTTTGGAATTTTCCATAAGTTGTACTGATGACATGAAACTAAATGATCTTTAAATTGTGACATGCATGTCCCCTGGAGCTGCACTCTTGGGTACACAAACCACACACGAAGCGTAGCATATATACCTAAAATGTTCAATTTTACTGCAATATTGGGGCAAATACTCTTTTGGTTTTCTTGTTGCATTGTTAATGTCTTTAAGAGTTTTGTTTCATACATACACCAGAATCAGCAGAATGCATATTGTATGTCAGCTAATCTTTTGCTTTTTTTATGAAAGCCCAAAGAAAAGAACACTTTAGTGTGCTAGGAATAAATAGGAACTCTAGTATTTTTGTGATAATTAGAAACTCAGCATGCCATTTACATCACAAACTAGAATGCTGCTGCGACAAGACCAGACTTTGCTAATGTCACTGGCCCTCAAGGCTAATTCTTGTCTATCCAAATAAAATGCAACATGCAAATTTGAAAAGGGTTCTCATTGGCAACCCCTTTAGGTTTTCCTTTTATTCGATAGATTAGCATGATAACATGCAAACCACTGCTTTGCTTTCTTGCTTTCCAGTATCCACACTCACGCCATCATTAGCTTTTCTTGCCATGACCACATTCAGTCAAATGCTTTATGTAATGAGGATGGATTTCATGAGGTTAAAGCTCCACCTGTGTACTTGCTTTTTATTTTTATTTTTAATTTTTTAATGTTTGTTTTTGAGAGAGAGACAGAGTGTGAGCAGGGGAAGGGCAGAGAGAGAGGGAGACACAGAATCCGAAGCAGGCCCCAAGCTCTGATCTGTCAGCACAGAGCCTGCCTGATGTGGGGCTCAAACCCACAGACCATGAGATCGTGACCTGGGCCAAAGTTGGATGCTGAACCAACTGAGCCACCCAGGTGCCCCTATACCAGCCTTTTATATTCACCTCTGTTGCCTTAATTATTAAAGACTTCACTCTATTCTCAGGAAGCTTATAAATTCCTGCTGAAGGGGCACCTGGGTGGCTCAGATGGTTAAGTGTCCAACTTTGGCTTAGGTCAT
The DNA here is from genome assembly GCF_003009895.1 of Hyaena hyaena. Taxonomy (NCBI): domain Eukaryota; kingdom Metazoa; phylum Chordata; class Mammalia; order Carnivora; family Hyaenidae; genus Hyaena; species Hyaena hyaena. Next base: position 279,496 of record NW_024081593.1, read on the forward strand.
GATCTCACAGTCCATGGGTTCCAGCTCCATGTCGGGCTCTGTGCTGACAGCTCAGAGCCTGGAGCCTGCTTCAGATTCTGTGTCTCCCTCTCTCTCTGCCCCTCCCCGCTTATTCTCTATCTCTGTCTCTCAAAAATAAAAATAAAGACATAAAACAATTTTTTTAATTAAAAAATTTTTTAAAATCCTGCTGAAAAACAGGGGTGCTGAAGATACATCTACAAGGGCACATTAATCAGGACTTGGTAAAAGTAAGCTGTGCTGTGCTGGAAGACTCATTAATGATATGCTTGCTGCGACGAATGACAAGTATACTACCTACAGGGTTGAAACCAGTGACTTCCTCCAAGGGCCACAGATCATCTGCAAAAATTAGCCACGCATAGCAACGACTTCTTGGAATGGAATATTGGTGAATTTCCTAATGCTGACCTAAATCTTTCCACATGGTTCCCCGTGGGCTGCCCTTTCCCCACCTTTGACTTCTGCTTCTGCCTTTCAGCCCAACCAGCCCCAGGCCATGTGACCTACTCAGGTAGGAGATTCCTTGGGTCTTTCCCTTTACCTAATTCCACTGACTTGGATTGAACACTTGCTACCTTCAGGTCTCCCCTCTTGATTCTCAAAATCTTACCCTGGATGTCAAAAAGGGGAACACTAAGAGGTATTTTAAATGACACTATTAAAACAAACAAACAAAAATCCTTGCTTCTCCTGGAAGCAACATAGAATGCCTCTCACTAGGAAAGTCACACACAAGCAAGTGGGAAGTAAGAAAAATACAAAATTAAATATTTCAGTCTATGATCTGGGTAGATTTACATGAACACAAATTTAGCTGTAATTTCCACCATAGTGAGTGTCACAATATCACAAAAACCACAGATGTTGATTTCTATTATTATAGTGTCATTCTTGCTTTATATTTTAAAGGTAGACATTTTAACATTTTGGGATGAGTGTATAGATTATTGGCTTAAACAGAGAGCTCTAATCAGAAGCTTTGAAACTTGTGCATTCATACAAGATCTTTAAAAATTAGAAAAATCTGAAGGTATGGAGAATGTCTCAGAACTGATGTTTTTCCAGAGATTCACAATAAGGATGACATTGAATAAAATCCTAACACTCCCTTTGTAGCAGGATTCTCTCACAGAGAAATGGGACACCAAAGCTTTTCTGTCTAGGAAGCAGCTTTATGTTAGGCTGGGATCCGTGCTAGCAATGGACTTAGTGGGTTTGTACCCAAAAAAACTGAGCCCTGAGTGCAGTGGGGTGCAGCCTTTTATGCAATTTCTGCTTCTTTGTCTCCCAATTATGGTGACATATAGTCTGATTGGACACAGTCCAAGTTATAGAGTCATGCCAGAGCTACGCATACGTGTATAAGAGTTGATTGGGCCACATTGCCTTCCTTTGTTCTGAGAAGGTTTCCACCACATTCCCTAGGGAGGGGCTCTATTATCAGCTATAAATGGTAAGCATCAGAAAAATAAAAAAAGTATTTTTGATGTTTACAGAAAGTATGAGTTTTTACTGTGGAAGAATAACAAACCTAAAACCTGGGAAACTTTTTGCTAAAAAAACCTTTGAGACAAAATGGGCTGTTGTTTTCACTTTTGTAGCACCATTTAAAACCTATTTAGAACAATTTAAAGAATAATCGTGAGGAATTTTTTCCAAATAAAAAAAAATAGAAGATCTTGCTAGAAGCAATTCAATAAAAATACAAATAGGCAAATAAAAAAATCTTTCAAAGTTAACTTCAAGGTCATTTTCAAAAATACTTTAAAAGATGAAGCTCATGTAACTGGAGAATATTTGATAGAGCCCATGCTGTAGGCATGACTAAATCTATTTTGGATCAAAAAGAGGCAGCCAAGCTGAAAAAAAGTGCCCATATCAAACTTGGGGACTGGTAACCTGCATCAAGGACATCACTCATTGTGAATGACCCAGCAGTCACTGCATCATTTGCCAAGAATACTCACCTCAAACAATATGCCTCCTGATTTCCTTTGTGTGCTCAATGGGGTGGTAAAAATGGAAACTTTTACTTAAGGAAAAAAAAGTCCATTGATTTGAATACCTTTTTTTCTGAAAAACAATAGGAAGTGACTTTAAAAACTTACTGCCTAAGTAACCTGGAAAACCGCAAACATAGATGTGCAGGAAGGGCACCATGGAGGTCTAACTCTGGCTTCGGTGATTATTTTTCTCACAGAGATGGGAAATGAAGACATTCAGCAAAGGGTCAACCTTGGAGATGATTAATTAATTCTTTTTTTCCCCTCAGTGGTAAAGGATGTTTCACACAACTGTTTTATCCAGAAGACACTTTTTTTTAAAGCTAAATGATATCAATCAATAATTGCAAGAAGAAACTCTCAAGGTTGTCGTCCTGTATGACAGGATCACTATTGCTGCAATTAAAAAGAATTTTGAAAGCAGAAATAAGAGAACTGCTGTGGGGATGAGGAGGTTTTTGAGCATCTGAGTTCACCTGAAAAGAATGGTGTTTACGAGGTCTTTGTTAAAGACAAGAATAACATCATCATTCATCATCCTTCACTGTAAAGAGTCATTTGACGTGTAAATGCTGGAAATAGTAAAAACAAATGCCCAGTGGAGCACAGAGCTTTCAGGCTGGTCATATGACTCAAATGTACAAACAACCCGTAAAATCTCCAACAACAGTGTTCTGTGCATATAATATCTTGAACTGTCTCTTTGGCAACATTATGAACATTTTTATTTAGTGATTATTATAATATAATTTATACATCATTAAAAAAATAGAGTTGTGACCTGGGTCCACATATATATCTATACACATAGTTTTTACTATAATACCAAGGGATATTTCTGGGTCATGGAATCTTCCTCAATTCATTTTATTTTGTATTTTAAATGCATAAACTCACTGCAATAGCATCTTATCCATCAGCCAAGAAATATAGAAAACAATTTCTCTAAGTGTGAGTATAGGCATTTAAACATATAAATAATTTATACTAAAGCAAGCACAAGTATATTATTGAGGAGAATGCAAAATTTGGAAGAATCATTAAAAGAAAATGTGAGAGCAATTATCTTCAGTGAGTCATCCAAAGCACCCGGGACGTATTTCCCTCTTATTTTAGGTCTACTTTACAGAAAATCGTTTCTCATGAAAGAGTTTGGCATTCTTTTCCCGTGTGTGAAATGTGTGCTTTCCATGTATTTCCACAAAGCCAGCCACAGGAGTGACCAATGCTCTCTCAGTCGGGCTCCCCTGTGAACAGTGGTTTGAAATGAGATGTTGATATTTAGAAAAATCAATATTAGTTTTAAATGAATGTTGGAAGTCAAAAGTTAATGAATAAAAGAACAACATTGTGGATGTAGCCCAGTTTTGCTTACAGCATAAATATTGGCTACTGTTTGGGGAGGAAATCAGTTCAGTGATTACTAAATGAATGAATATGGCCAAGTTACTTAACCTGTCTGTAAAACTATTTCCTCATATATCATATGAGAATAATGTAATCACCCCCTGAGGTTGATTTTCGAAACTGCCAGTGCTGAGAGAGGGAGTTAGTTCATCTCACAGGTCATCCAAACTGAGGTGAGCTTGAGAAATTTGAGGTTAACGGGGCAGGCTGAGATCAGTAAGGTAGAAATGAGCTTCAAGGGGGCCATCAAACCCTGAAGAACCTGAGAAAGAAGAGGGAACTAAAACATGCAGCCAGTAATGAGCATTAAGTTAGTAATCATCAGGACAAGGTGCCTATAGAGATGACAGCCTGTGGAATTCAGACTCAGCAAAAGCAGGGGCAGTCACCAGTGGCTGGCTTTTTACCTCTTCAAATACCCTATTTCCACATAAAGTCACATTGAAAGATACTGGTGGTTAGGACTTCAACAAATGAATTTGGGTGGTGGGGGAGGACCCAATTCAGCCCATAACAGATGGCCTAACCAGTGACACCAACAACTAGTCATTAAACACCTCTCACAATATATTATCCTTGCCCTACCTCCAACATACAGGCTCATAGCCCGCGTTTTCTTTTCTTTTTTAATGTTTATTTTTTTTTGAGACAGAAAGAGACAGAGTGTGAGCAGGGGAGGGGCAGCGAGAGACACACACACACAGAATCTGAAGCAGGCTCCAGGCTCTGAGCTGTCAACACAGATCCCAATGTGGGGCTCGAACTCACGAGCTGTGAGATCATGACCTGAGCCGAAGTTGGACACTTAACTGACTGAGCCACCCAGAGCGCCCCTCATATCCCCCTTGTTTTCAAAATGAATCAGACCCCACCCTTTAAAACCTAATTACTTGTTTACTAGGTTTTAAATCAGAACAATTATAACTACATATCAGAGTTTCTTAAGATGATGTGAGAAAAAAGTATTTTTACAGTGAGTAGATGTATATTTGCAACCACATAAAGAAACTTGACATTTCAGTTTTGAGAGCAAACATATAATTTTGGTTCCGCATCAAAAATACTGAAAATTTCTTATGGGTTCACATGCCCCCTTTGGGGAGTCTAGTTGAGGGCCGCTACTTTAGTTATTAACTTTCTTAAAATAAAATTTCCAGTGAGATTATTTTCTATTGTCTTTCAACTTTGTGGTTCTATGACGGTACTTCAAGTTGGCCTTTAGAAAAGAGCTGGCCCTGGGGCGCCTGGGTGGCTCAGTCAAGTGTCTGACTTCGGCTCAGGTCATGATCTCAGTTCGTTGGTTCAAGCCCCACGTCCAGCTCTGTGCTGACAGCTAGCTCAGAGCCTGGAGCCTGTTTCAGGTTCTGTATCTCCCTTTCTTTCTGACCCTCCCTGCTCATGCTGTCTCTCTGTTTCTAAGAAATAAATAAAACACAAAAAAAAATTAAAAAAAAAGAAAAGTAAAGAAAAGAGCTGGCCCTGACACTCAAGCAGAAGGCTCACAAATAGTGGGGTAGACATGTGTGGACACTCAGGGTTCTCATCTTCCTGTTTAGAAAAATACTGCACTCTTTGGTGGAGAACTCTCCTTCTTCTAGATCACACAAGCCAATTGTGAGTGAAGGTACTCTGAACTCCCTATTGTGAAGAGGTGAGCACTTCAGTTGAGTGGCACTAACTGAACATTCTCTCTTTGAAATTGGCATTTTAACCAAATAAGAAAATACTGATAACATTAGAATACGTTCACCCACCTTTCGCTGCTACCAAGAACCCAGACTGTTTGGGTGCTTGTCCTCAAGCTTGGTTTTCTACCCTTTCATCTAGACCTGGGAGCACTCCCATGACCTAACAGCAAAGTGCCTTTTTTCCCTAGAAGGTATCCAGTGTTAGTTTCTGGCACCTGCCAGAGAGAAAAATATCCTGATAATACCAACCATATGAATAAGATTTCCAGACAAGTTCACATCTATATATAACTGTCCTAATTGCTTTCAGTAGACCTGGCCCCCATCATGCCACTTGAGAAATGAAATACATTTGCAAAGCTAAAGAACTCAGAGTGAGGCATTAGGGTGAATGGAGCAGATTTAATTGTCTATGGCGACTTCTTCCTATAACTGTTTAGCAGCAGCTAAACATTTAGAACTGCAGTCCAGTCCTCAGGTATGGTTACATGCTCAGCTCATTTCAGAGGAAAACCTATTATATTCATCTTTGTATGTGCCTATGCCTCTAATCCATCTGGAGTCATTTGGTCCTTCCTAAGCACTCAAAGTGTGGTCCTGGGTCCAGCAGCATCAGAATCAGCATTGCCACAGGAACTGTTAAAAAAAAAAAAAAAAAGCAAATTCTCAGTCCCTGCTCTCAGACCTAGACAGAGGCTGGGGGTGGGGTGGGGTGGGGGAGGTGAGACCAGCAATCTGTGGTCTGGTTTGACTAGCCCTCCAGATGATTCTGATGCTCACTGAAGTTTAAATACCTTTGGGTTAGGGAAAGGCTCAAACTGGAAAGGGATTCCACATGTCAGTAATAAATTTGACATTTCTCTCCGTGAGAGAATTTAAGAAATCCTTAAAGGCATCCCTCTAGCTGTCTTGTCCTAGCTGGGCCAAAGCCCTCCTCCTCCCTCTACTCCTAGCCCTTCTTTGACTGTTGCTTCAAGAAAAAAAAAAAAAAAAAAAGAGAAATGGTCATTAAAAAAGGTAGGAGGTCGGAAAATAGAACAGTATGGTCATTTATGCAAAGCCTGAAACCCCATTTCTGACTATTTGATTGTTTGATTTGCCCCAGAGGCACTACTTCTCACACGTTTGGCTCCTCTCTTTAAAAGGAACCCCAACTAATCATTTTCTTGTGCTTCAATGCACTACTCTCTCAAGTATTCTTTTTAAATTGAGTGAAAATTAAACCTAATATGCATGGTTCCATAATAACATTTCTTTTAATGAGACCCATGTTCTAATGGAAAGGACTCCCCTACTAAATTACAAGTAACGAAATATATAAAACACATAATCTAGCACATGAAACCAAAAACCTCATTTATTCATTCATCTCAGTAGACAATGTGATGAAGCATAACAGGAACATGATAAAACGAAGCCATGTTCCCGCCTCCTTCTGCCGTTTCCTACTTGGAAAAGGTCAGCGTGAGAAAAATTTGACCTTAACATCTACTTCCCAGTAAAGCAAAACCAGTGAAAGAAAATATTTTCCATGTCCTTCTAATCTGAAAATCTAATTGTAAATTAAAAAAAACAACAACTCTTCATTAGATGAAATCTTTTTAACTTCAAATGTTTTCAACTTGGAAAAAAAAGTATTTTTAGCTAGGCTGGGATGAATTCCAAGTAATTTCAAAGTTGCTATCAAAATCGTACTTTAGTTATAGGTTAAAAAACCAAGCACATAATCTGCGGTGTTTTATGAGGTTATTAATTTGAATTATGGAATTCTAATTGCCTAGGAGCTTGCCCATAAACCACTGCTCTCCTCCGGCAGGATGGAAAAGAACACAACGTATTCCCACCAGGAAACTTGGAAGCTTGTCAGAATCTACAAATGTTTCTCAAACTTCATGGTTACTTTCAAGGCTTTGGATATTTTGCAAATCTTCTGATCAAAAGATAACCATGAACTCAGAGGTGTGTGTGCACGTGTGTAGCTTTTTCTCAGCACTCCATATGCACACTGAAATACTGAAAGAGGCCAGAACTATGCTAATTCCTCCAATAACTGAGGTGTGTTTGTTTTATAAATAACTAATTAAACAGTGTTTGAGGTGTGCGTGTGTGCATGCATGTGTGTGTTTATTTGTATGCATGTGAAAGCTTAGAGGTGTACAAGCATTTATTTTGCATGTATATAATTAAACATAGAGTTTCCAATTTCTATTCCAGGCCTACAAAAATGCAAATTGGCTCAAATTCATTTATTGATATATGATACATTGGGGTCACAAATTCTGTTTTGAGATAGATTTTTCTGTGGAAGACATCCAGCTCAATAATTTCAATGGTGTATTTTCTTCATCTTTTTTTCTTTTTCATTTTTTAAAAACAATGTCTGTTTTCTCAAGTTTTCATGATCCAGTTAAACAGCTCTTCATTCCATTCATCACATCATTCAGTTGCCCAAATGCAGTTTGGACTGCGTACCGGGAATAAGAAGATTAATTTTAAACTTGTTTCCATAAAACTACTACATGAGGTCCAACGACAAACCACACAAAATAAATATAAACTAGTGGGGTAACATTATAAAAGTAGTAGTGATCATTTTAAAATGCCTGTACGGGCAGAAGAAATTTATCCAGAACTAAAGCAAAAAAAAAAAAAAAAAAAAAGGAATTTTCAAGAAAGACAACTTGAAATGGAATGATTTTCTAAACTTCTTATGCAAACACCCTTACTTTCAGCACTTTGTATCCAGCGTCTGTTTCCTGTTGGCATCTTGAAGAGCATTGCAAAAACTAATTAACAAATCCATACTGTGCTCCCTGGATAATTAAAAAGAAAATTGCGTAGGGATCTCGGTAGTTTATGGAATTTTAAGTATGGGCACTTGGACCAGATCAGTCAGACCAATGATGTATTGAAAAGAAGGGTATCTTTATTCGGGCCTCTGTGGGAGTCAGCGGCCCCGGTAGATCTTCCAGACGGCGATCATTCAGCCACAGTGTTGCCTAATTGGCTTGAGTTGGTTTTGGTGTTGAAGTAGTTTTCCTCCAATGAGTAGGTGGCTCCATGAGAACCCCAAAAGAAAACATCTTCTAAAAGAGCTTTTGGTACTTAAAGGTTTAGGAAAAATGACAAGAAGAAGCATTTTCCTGGAGTAAATATTATTCCTTGGAACAAATCAAGGTATTGACTGTAACGATAACACACCAGAAAAGTGAAGAAAAATTCTGTGCAGCAGCAGCCGGGACACCTTCTGAGAAATTACTTTCTAGTGACATTAAAACAGTAAATATTCAACCTGATTTATAGCTGTTTTTGCTTTTGACTGAAAATGTCCAATGTATGTGGCTTGAATACATGTTCTTGTCTCGAATGTTCTACCACACACATTTCCACCTACTGTGAAGCCAAACACATTTTGACTAATGTTATTGCTTGTGAAAATTTTCCCTATGACTTGAAATCCTAACTCTGTGTTTCCTTTAAACATTCACATTTATAAATGGGCAATTGTTAAACCACTTGTTATTTCTCTTAGAGTTACCATAATAAGAGTGATAAAGTAAGTAATCTAACCTTTCAGATACTATGAATTTTCCATTTTGTATTTGAGAACAGCACTTAGAAAGAAAAAGAATCCTTGAGGGTGGGAGATTTTAAGAATGATTCTTAGATGCCAAGGCCTCTCATTAACATTTCTCCAGTGAGGGTGTTTCAAGTTGTCTGAAGTTGTGTTTCATACAAAGGGAAAAAAGCAACTCAGGTAGGACTTGTGGGCTCTTACATTTTAAGGCCATTGGCGAAATGCATGCTCATTTAACTGTGCCTCGGGACTCACACAGACAGCATAAAAATACACGAGCCTATTCTTCTAGCATTACAGATGCAGTTTGGCCAGAGCACTTCCTTACAAGTGAGTAAGACATCTTTCTCAATAATCATATTTATATGTGGTATTTAGGACCACTTTGTATGGAATGTGAAGTGTTTTATGAATACATCCCACTCCAGATGTGGGAGATGGATCCCAGAGGAGGTGAGCTAATTTCTATCTCTGGTTCAGGCTCACAGCCAATGCTAAACTATCCTCCATCCAAGTACAACCTCAAAAGGCTTTGCAGACCCTGGTGGTAACTAATTATCTAGCAAGGTGTTGTAAGGTGTCTGGAGGAAGATGCGTGGCCAGTGCTGGAGCCTCGCACAGCCTGATGCTGCTAGATGCTCTGATGCGAGGCTGGGACCAGCCCCGGAAGCATTCTCATGAGACACTGCCACACACAGCAGGCAAACTGTTTGTTACAGGGGAAGGTAACATGGGAGGCGTGGGCTCTGGTGGAGTTCAAATTATGGCTGCACCATGTATCAACTGTGTGACGCTAGGAGTGCAGCTGAATTTTTCTGAGCATCACACAGATTCTGAGTGAAATGCGATGCTGGATAATATGCTGTGTCACTCAGCTCCCAGTTCACCCTCTGTACTCTGCTTTAAATGGCTGGAGCTGGGACTTCGCCAACTACATTTCTTCATCACCAGCTGGCTTCTTGTAAGGTCATCCAAAAGAAGGGGAAGGGGAGGGGAAAGACCTTCCTTCTCTTTGCAGGTCTCAAGTATTCTTCCCCCGGTGGCGACACTTGGCCCCAGTTTTCAGCTCCTATTGGCACTGACAGAACAAGGCTCAGATACCTCCTTCAGAAGTGTCAGCCTCAGGCAGGAAGTCCAAGTTCCAGCCCCTCTCATTTGGGCTTCTACATCCTGACACACTTAACTTCTTCATTTCCCCAGCCTTAGGGATGGTGGCTGCTTCCTAAATTACCTCCGTCTCCCTGCTTTTCTCAGTTAGATAAACTACTGCCTGCATTAAGTTCTCTCTGTTGACATACCTCATGTGTTTCAGTGTGAGGTAGTGCTAGCTACTTAAAAATGTTTATGTGGATTAAATGAGATACCACATGCCAAAAGTGGGTTATAGGACATGGCATGGTGTAGAATAAATACATGGCTCCTCTCTCCATTTGTAAAAGTGGTCTCCTTTTACAAAACCCCTTCCTCCCCCAGTAAAGTGAGTTTGTGCAAGTTGTGACTTTAGATATAGAGTTTTTTTAAGTGAGAAAAGAATCTTGGCTTACTCATTCTTTGCAAGTCTCTCTAAGGTATAGAATCATGGAAGAAATTTATGTTCATGAGCTCCCTGAACCCCCTCTCCCCTTTTTTTGTGTATTTGCAAAATGGCACGGCAAGAGTCGTGTTTGCATGTTGAAATAGAAAACATTGTCTCTTAATGTTAGTGGCCACATGGTAGTACCATGATGTACTATCAGAAGATCATGTACTTCTCCTTTTTTGAAAGAATGGTTATTTATTTCTATTGAGAAAGAGAGAGAGAGAGCAAGAGAGAGTGCAAGGGAGGGGCAGAGAGAGGGAGAGAGAATCCCAAGCAGTCACCTCACTGTCAGTACAGAGCCCCACATGGGGCTCAAACTCACAAACGTGAGATCATGACCTAAGCCAAAAGCAAGAGTCAGACACGTAACTGACTGAGCCACCCAGGCTCCTCTTGCACTTCTTCTCTTTAATAATCTATTTTAAATAATCATTGATAATCCCTTCTCATCCAGCGAACCCTGCTTATCTGTAATACCAAAGGCAAGATTATTCTCTCATACCTTCTTAACACAATCTCATGTTCAAAAGTCATCATCATGCTCATATCATTATTCATGCTAGGTCCATTTTTATTTTGTTATTGCTCCTGCTCTTTCCTCTGTCTGAAATGCTTCCCCCTTCTTTACATTTTATTCAAATCCATCAAAATACAACTGAGACAACCATCTCCCAGCCCACCAAGATATCTCCCATTAACTTATACCTATTGTAGTTTCTGGCAATGTAGCAATTGATTATTCTCTGACTGGAAATATTATCAACTCATTTAAGTTTAAACAAAAAACTTATGCCATGGATCATAGATATTTATCATAGATAAATATGAAGCCTTGAAATAAATATTTGCTGGCTGATTAGCCAAACTTCAATACAGTTTTATGATCAAATGTGTCATTTAAGACTTCCATTTTCTCTGAGGGCAATCCTGAAATAGAAAAATAAGTACACATATAATATATGTCTGGGAACTTATCAATGCAGATTATCATAATAAAAGTTTTAGAATTTTCCTAATTACAAACTCAGTAGAGATAACAGCCCTTTGAAACAATAACTGGGATCGGTACTTTTCTTTTCTACACCCTAGACTGACAACTCACTCTGCAGAGATGCAACATAAAATATTTGCAATACAACCACAATCTTAATGAACTGAATTTGTGACTGGAAGAATTGAAGCGCTCGATCTTGTATTGTTTTATTCATGAAGTGGATGGTGTGATGCAAGTAGGCACAATTCTACTCTTGCACAGAAACTAAATTTATGAAATGAAGAGTCAATCTCTTGGCTTTTCAATTCTCTGTCATTATGATGATAGACTGAGTGGATGACAGAACTTAGTGCCTCAGACCAGCTAGCGAACCCAAGATATGGTTACTCATTCTGAAATATGTGCAGGTAAGACTAACTACAGAGCAGGGATCACCCTGAGCCTGAAATGGACCAACTCTGAATGCTTAAGGTACCCTAATTACACCAAGATTAATCCCTCAATTTAATCACTTACTTAACATTATTATCTGTCCTATAACTACCCTGTAAGTATATGAACAACTTGAAAAGCCAAGAAGGGTAAAGAAATAAATGAAAACATAAAGTCTGCATTCAGCTTGACTTTGAGAACACCTGGAAAGCCTTGACTATGATAAAAATTTATAACTTCCTGGTTTTTTACCACAATAGTATACATATATTGTCCCTTACTCCAAACACACAGGTGGATTATAAAATCAGAGAATTATGATGGTGGAAATCTGGAAGAAAGCCAAGTATTTCTTATAAGCAAAAAGAGGATCAAAAAAGATTCAGACCATGAGAACTCTCTATTCTTTGAGCAGACATTATTATTTATTTATTTATTTATTTATTTATTTATTTATAGTGCACTTGGAACTACAGTACTGTGCTTAAGATCAAGTTTCCAAGTAATTGTTTATACCTCTTCTCCATAACAAGGGTGCAGTGCTTTCAAAGAAAAGATCTACCCTCCCATAATGATGTAAGTCCAGTAACTAAAAACATGTATGTGCAAACCAACAAATGAACCAGACAACTGGATACTTGCTGTAATTTTCATCTGCACGAAGTACCTTAAAGAATGCTTCTAAGGTGCCTAGGTGGTTCAGTCAGTTGAGCATCCAACTCTGGATTCTGTGTCAGGTCATGGGCCCAGTGTTGTGAAATAGGGCCCCACGTGCATTGGGCCTGTGGTCTCTCTCTCTCTAAAAACAAAAAAAAATGAATGCTTCTAAAGTCAACACAATTTAATGGGACAGATGCAGAATGAACTTTTTAGACTGATTATATGTAGTGAGAGAAAGTGAAAGAAACTTCATTGATCAGCTTTAATTTATTTAAAAGCTATAAAATGTAAGTTTGTAGAATTGTATGTGATTTGGTAACATGACTGTCTTCAGAGCAGTAAGTCACATTTGTAGGAAACACTGAGTTGAAATTTCAAAATATTTGCATGCTGTTAGAAATTCATAACTTTCTAAATTTAAGTTAGTTTCAAAACTTGGCTTGTGTGAGTCTCCTAATTCTCTGAAAATTAAAAAAAAAGTAAAGCTACTAAGTTTTAGAGTTATTTTTCCTTGGAACAGATTGATAACCTGTAATTCACTTTGAACTGCAGATGATTTTAATTGCTTCCTGGATATAAATGAAATACTATAATTCTAATATACTCTGATTCATGTGTATTGGTTTTCCATTGCTCCTGTAACAAATCACCACAAATTTTGCTGCTTAAAAGTATACAGAGTTATTATCTCACAGTTCTGGAGGTCAAAAGTCAAAAATGGTTCTTATGAGATAGAAACAAGGGGCCGGCAAGGATTCATTCCTTCTGGAAGCTCTGAGGAATAATCCATTTCCTTGACTTTTCCAGTTTTTAGAGGCTGCCCACCATTTTTGCCTCATGGCCCCTCTCCTCCATCTTCAAAGGAACACAGCAAGTTGAGTCCTTGCCATACCACATCTATTCAAACTTTCTTCCACAACCACATTTCCCTCTGACTTTCTTCTGAGGACTTCTTCCATTTTTAAGGGCCTTTGTGATGACACTGGGCCTTCCTGGGTACTCCAGGATAATCACTCCATCTCAATGTCCGTAGCATAAGTGCATCTACAAATTCCCCATTTCCACAAATTAACGTATTTGTAGGTTCCAGGGATTAATTTTTGCTCCCCACTTTTTGGAGAAATTTTTGGAGATACTCATTGAATTCAGCATCTGATAGGACAGTCCTTCAATCAGGATATTTGATAACATTTTTAAAGCCAACTTTAAAACCAATAACCAAGTTAACAGGAGAATGAAGCTTCAATTATCTGCAATTGTTTTACATGAGATATACTCTATGACCACTTAACCCACTGCCTTTATTTCTGCTGTTAAAAGAGGGGTGCCTGGGTGGCTCAGTCAGTTAAGTGTCTGATTCTCGATTTCAGCTTATGTCATGATCTCATGGTTCTTGAGTTGGTGCCCAACTCCGGGCTTCTTGGAGCCTGCTTGGGATTCTCTCTCTTCCTGTCTCTCTCTGTCCTTCTCCCACCTAGGAGCTCACTCTCACTCTCTCTCTTTCTCTCTCATTCTCTGTCTCTCTCTCTCTCTCTCTCTCTCACACACACACACACACACACACACACAATAAATAAACATTTTTAAAAAGCAGAATATTTAAAAATAGCCTAGTATATTTCTCATTTTCAATTTATATTTCTCTTCTCCTCATAAGATGCTTCTTCTAGTTCCTAGAAAAGAATAAATGGTCAATATTGATTAAATGATTGAATCACATATTAATCACATATTCATAGGCATGAAGACCCCTAAAATGATCTAGCTTACTATAACTTTTCTTATGAACATTTAAAATAAAAGTATTTGTCCATATTATTTTATTATAATCACCCAATGTTTTATAACTCCAGAAAACAAAATTTAAACATAATTATCTCCTTTCTCAAAACCCCATCCTTCCCCTTGATGAGACACCACCATAATATAATAATTCACATGGAAAGATGATTCTTCAAGAGCATGCATTCAATATTGCTAACACCCACTACCACCAAGTCTCAGACCATCCAACAGTACAGAAGAGTTTAGCACAATGCACAACACAATATATTTTCTCTCCAATTTCAGTGCTAACAGGAGCAAATTAGGGAAACAAGACCCCAGAGAGTGGTGGGCTTAAGAGACTCTGAGTTTCTGCTCAAGGTCAGAGAAGGACTCTGCTGCAACAAATGCTTCAGAAACACACTCACACAAATACAATACACACACCTTTCCAGACTATTTTGACTTAAACACTTCATTTCAATTAGGAAGAAGTGACTACTTAGGCATACATTATTTTGATGCCTAGGAGGTATTTAGTTGGTAGGATGTGTGGTGTAGCCCTTTCTTAAAAAGATCTACTGTCAGAGCTAAATACTTCCATGGCCTCAGAAAACTCCTGGTTATGCCTTGCTCAGCCACTAATAATAAAAAATCAATTAAGTTCTACAAGGGAACAACACAGAACTTTTGACCCAATGTTGTGTCAGGGGGCACCAGGCTAAGCAAAAACCAATGGACAGACATTGTACCGGGAGTACAGAGAGAACCAAGCACTTTTTCAGACAATAGACATATTATTTTGTAAAAATATAATTCACATACTTTAAATATGCAAGGGCTCTTTTCTGCCAAGCATTTCTAGCAGCAAATTCAACACAAGAAGTTATTGCATCATCTCAGAGAATTTCTCCAATTAGTTAAATTTATTACTTTGAATATTAAATTTTTTCATATGCCCAATTTGAATCAGCAATTCAATGGGAAGCCTGGGGTGGCACAGTTGGTTGAGCGTCCGACTTTGGCTCAGGTCATGATATCATGGTTAGTGGGTTCGAGCCCCACGTTGGGCTCTGTACTGACAGATAACTCAGAGCCTGGAGCCTGTTTCAGATTCTGTATCTCCCTCTCTCTCTGACCCTCTCTTGCTCACACTGTCTCTCTCTCTCTCTCAGAAATAAATTTTAAAAATTAATAAAATAAATAAAAAATAAATCAGTAATTCAAAATAAACTCTGAAAAATTTTTAACATTTTAATTTTATTTTTGAAAGACAGAGACAGCATGAGTGAAAGAGGAGCAGAGAGACAGGGAAACACAGAATCCAAATCAGGTTCCAGGCTCCGGGCTGTCAGCACAGAACCCAAAGTGGGGTTCGAACCCATGAACCATGAGATCATGACATGAGGCAAAGTCGGACACTTAATCGACTGATCCACTCAGGCACACCTAAAATAAACTTTTTTATATTATCAGAATAACCTATAATCTATCAAAATCAAATGCAACTACTTTAACCTATCAAAATATAACTACCAGTATAACTAATATAGCTTATCAAAGTAAACAGAAGATTTTAAGTTTATTTATTTACTTTGAGAGAGAGAGAGCACAGATACACATATATGACCTGGGGAGGGGCAGAGAGAGAGAATCCCAGGCATGATCCATGCTGTCAGCCCAGAGCCCAACACAGGGCTCAATCCCACAAATCAGGAAACTATGACCTGAGCTGAAACCATGAGTCAGATGCTCAACCGACTGAGGCACCCTGGAGCCCCAATATAGAAAAACTTTTTAAAATTTTTTTTAAATTTTTAAAAAAATTATCTCATCCTGGGCATTACCAGTAGGCAGAATAATAGCTCCCAAAATAAATCCACATGATAGGCTCCTGGGGCCTGAGACTCTGTTACCTTTATGGCAAAAGAGACTTTGCCAATGTGATTGAGATGGGGAGATTATCTGGGTGGGCCCAGTATGATTACAAAGATCCTTTCACGAGTCAGAGAAGATATGACAACTTAAGAAGGGCCACAGTGATATGATTACCAGCTATTCAGTTGTCAAGGGGCCATGAGCCTAGGAATGTGGACAGCCTCTAAGAGCTGGAAAAGGCAAGGAACTGAACAAACTCTTCCCTAAAACCTTCAGAATGTGCTGCCAGTACCTTGGTGTTAGCTCCTTAAAGCCATTTCAAATGTCTGAACCATAGAACTGTAAGATAATTCATGACTGTTGTTTTAAGCCACTAAGATTGTAGTAATTGGTTTTAGTAGCAAGAGGAAACTAACGTAATGGGCAAACTGTCCTTTAATAAAATGTATTCTGATATAGTTCTAAACATCTCCATTGCTATCATGCTGCAATATGTCTGCCCTTCTATTTCTCAATTTAACAAGCTGCCACATTTTTTCCTTTAATAAAAAAAAAAGAAGAAGAAGAAGAAAAAGAAGTACGACATCATTTTGCGGTGCTCACAGGAACTGTGGATGTGATTCATTTGGAAAAACTGCTCCTTTGCTATGAGTAATAACGTGAGTCAGTCCATAGCAAAAGCTTCTATCACTCCTCAAGGAGCCACTGTTTCAACTCTTAGGATCTAGTATTCCAATGGATCTCAGTAATCTTCATTTAGCTTTGTAATTAATCTGCTAAATTTCCATGGGAACAGTAGCAAACTTACTCAATTTCACTGCAAAGACATTACAGTAGCACATGGCTGGAAACTCTCACATAACTACACCTACATTAGTCTCACCAAATAAACCTAAAGTGTGTGATAGTGTTGCATGAAACACGGTAATTATCAAAATTAAATTATGCTTGTCAGAACAAAAGGAGCCTCTACATTTGATAATAAAGGATATTTAATCAAGGCAAAAACTTTAATGCAACTTCTGTTTCATTAATACTGTATAAGAGCTCATAGACATTTGTGCTGTAAATAGCATATATATTTAAGTATGTGTATGTGTACATATGTGGGTGTATGAAGATACATATGTAGTGACATAGGTCTTTACATTGTAATGACTTGGGGGGATGCCTCCATCCATCTAATACCTCCCTTTAAAGTTTCACCTTTCATACATGGTTCTCTCTGAAGAACTATCACTTCTGTTGAAATTATTTTTCCTGAGTCAATCTTTCCTGCCATACTATAAAATGTTCAAAGACAAGGATCATGTCCTATTTGTCTTATTTGTCATGGTACTATATATCATGATGGTGAGTAGGTAGTCAATAACTGTTGGATGAGGTTATAGAACTTCCATACTACAAGTGTCTAGTCAGTAAATCAAGAAGCTGCTAGGGACAGAAAATTATTTAGCTTTGCTAGTGGGTCCAAAAAAGGTCTCAGCCCCATATCTCACCTGTCAACCATCTCCAAGAGTATCCAGGACAGGTTCTTCATATTTTCATATACAATTTTTGTCCTTCTTTTCCCATTTAAAGCAGTCTCTCTGTTGTTTATTTAAGTTGATTTCTTGTAAATGAAGGAAGACAGCCCAAGGAGGAGTTACTATGTATGATTCCACAGGCACATAATATAAATATACATAATATATGTACAAATACAATGTACATATTGTACACACATCTTGAGGATCGCTAATTTCCTCATTGGATCACACCTCATAGTTTAATTTCAGCATCCAACCATTTGACTGGTTTTCCACAATGTTCTTCTCAATGTATATATTTACTAGCTTATTGTACGTCTTTTTTTTTTTTTTTTTTTTTTTTTGAGAGAGAGAACACAGCAAGGGAGGGCCAGAGAAAGAAAGAGACACAGAATCAGAAGTAGGCTCCAGGCTCTAAGCTGTCAACATAGAGTCCTATGTGGGTCAAACTCACTCCACAAGGTCATGGCCTGGGCCAAAGTTGGACGCTTAACCGACTGAGTCACCCAGGCACTCCTGGCTTCTTACACTTCTTAAGTTATGTTTCTGTTGCCTTCAGCAGTCAACACATTTCTAATCTGTCCTAAGAACACCCTCGAGCCACAATCGCCTCTAACAAAAAAGTAAGATTATTGCCCCCATTTTATTCTGCAAACAGAATTCGACATGGCATGGCGGCAGCAAATTTTATGTTCTAGAATTCTGCCAGAACCACAGTTCCTGTATGTGTAAGTTCTACTGGGCATGGCTCTGGGGTCACTACTCACCTCACAGTCATCACAGAGAGGCATATTACTTACTGGCACAGTCTGCAGAGGGTGGTGACGAGCACCTTAAAGAATGGACAACTGCACTTCGGTGGCACAAAGGTGGCTTCCTAGCCAGTGACTACTGCTCATAGCTTGACACCAAACACTAAGAATGGCTAAACTTCTGCCCTTGGGCCTGATGGAATATCAAAGATCAGACTTGATCTTTTGAGGTAACCCATTAGATAATTGAACAAAATATATGCACCAGTTGGTTTAGGGCATCATACAATAGAATAAAACAGTGATCCTGAGAGAGAAAGGAAATGAACAAGACCAGCCACATCCTCACCTCAGTTGGCTGCCTGGTTGCAATGGGCACAGGAAGAGGGAGGCAAGCACATCTTCAGAGTTTTGCTGAGTTGAGGAAATAGAAACTGCAGGGAGAGTGCTGAGGGTACATAGCAGAGTTCCAAAAAAGAGTGAAGTCTGAAGAGAAAAAGCTCCAGAAACATGCTTGAGACACACTTGCATTTTTGCTGAGAACTAATCAGTGCATGTGTAGAGTTCAAGTCCACGAGGCTGAACAAAGGGTAATTAGGAGCTTATAAGCTGAACAATTCCCAGAGTTCACAGAGAGTGGAAAGACATTTGATCTGGCCACTGAGAGTCCCGGTGATAACCCAGGGGGTCATGTCTTACTAGTAGAGCTAAACTCTACTTGGAGTGAAGCCTATTCTAGGCCAACCATAGCAAAGCTTGAAAAGGGGCCTTAAGGAGATCAAACTGATCTGTGAGACACTCCAACTGCCTGCCAGATGAAAATACAGTGCTCGTTAAAGGAAAACAACAACGATTCAGACACACACAATTCTAACAAAAAAAAAAAAGTATGAAACATGCGGAGAGATGAGAAAATGATTGTGAACCATAATCAGGAATAGAGTAGACAACAGAAGCAAAATCAGAAGAAAGAGATCATGAAGCTAAAAAATAAGAATGTTATTAGAGTTCTTACAATTATGCTTAACAATTTTAAATTGAACATAATAAAGTATTTAGTGATCAAACCGAAGTGCAAAAGAATTTCTATAGCATACTACACTTTGTGTAAGAAGGAATGGGATTGAATGAATTATATATGGGGCTCCTGAGTGGCTCAGTTGGTTGAGCGTCTGACTCTTAATCTAGGCTAGGTCATGATCCCAAGGTCATGGAATCAAGTCCTGCATTGGGCTGTGCACTGACAACATAGAGCCTGCTTGGGATTCTCTCTCTTTCTTTCTCTCTGCCCCTTCCCCACTCACACTCTTCCTCTTTCAAATAAATAAATAAACATTAAATATATATGTATGATCTTTTCTGTAAAAGAAATACAGGAAAAATAATCTGGAACCCAATGAAACCTTTTGCCTGCAGAGGGTGGGTAGAAAGGGACAGAAAGAATGGGGAAAGGGAAACAGGATGCAGAGAAAAGGAGTGACCCTTTTGAGCTCTGACTCTTCAAGTTGTCACAAGGTTTCACATACCCCCAAATAAATAAATAATTAAAATCTACCAGGATACGGGGAATACAGAATGGAGTACAAAAAATAAGAAATGGGGGGCACCTGGTGGCTCAGTCATTTAAGCATACAACTTAAGCTCAGGTCATGATCTTAAGGTTTGTGAGTTTGAGCCCCACATTGGGCTCTCTGCTATCAGAGAAGATCCTCTGTCTCCTCTCTCTCTGTACCTCCCCTGCTTGTATGCACTCGCTCTCTCAAACATAAGTAAACATTAAAATAGTCTTTAAGAAAAGTAAGAAATGAACTTAATTGGCTTAACAATGTTAAATATAACCACACTGAAGGACCGAGGAGTAAAACCAACTTAAAAACAAACAAAACAAACAAACAAAAAACAAAACAAAACAAAATTCTAAACACTATATCTGTAAGGCAAAAGATAAAAAGAACTATGTACAAATATTACACCCCAGTTTATAAATGTGTTTTTCACATGGGTATGGATTTGCAAATATGAAATTATTTCGTATGTGTACCCGGATTGAGAAAAAAGTAAATACATTGTGGATGATGAAACCTAACTTTTCTACTGTCAGGGAATGGAGCTACAAATAAGGGAAAGGGAAAGGCTAGAAAGAATCCTGTAATGTTGGGTTAGAATAAAAAGTATGGTCAGTGTTTTTAGCATATAGCAGATGTAGAAACAAAGATATGTGTGAATGTGTGAGTATAAACAAGAACAGAACCATGAACTGGTTCTTTGGAAAAAAAAAATAATAAAGAATAGATTTGAAAAATTTCCAGGCAGGTAGAAAAAGTGAAGAAGTCACAAATTTTTAAATAGCAGTAGTTATGAGGTGCCTGGGTAACTCAGTCGGTTAAGCGTCCGACTTCAGCTTAGGTCATGATCTCATGGTTCGTGGGTTCGAGCCCAGCATCAGGCTCTGTGCTGACAGCTAGCTCAGAGCCTGGAGCCTGCTTCAGATTCTGTGTCTCCCTCTCTCTCTGACCCTACCCTACTCCTGCTGCCTCTCTCTCTCTCTCTCAGAAATAAATAAAACATTAAAAAAAAATTTTTAAATTAAATAGCAGTAGTTAAACAGAAAGGATGTAACTACAGAAAAGGATGTAACTACAGAACCTATAGACATTGATCTACTAAAAAGAAATGTCTTTTTTTTTAAACGTTCATTTTTTTTTTGAAAGAGAGAGCATGAGCTGGGGAAGGGCAGAGAGTGAGTGGGGGAGAGAGAGTGGGCTCTGTGCTGACAGCAGAAAGCTTGATGTGGGCCTGGAACTTATGCACTGTGAGATCATGAACTGTACTGAAATCAGACAATTAACCAGCTGAGCCACCCAGGTGCCCACTAATAAGGAATGTTACAAAATCTTTAGGTAGGTACATTTGGCAAACCAGATGACATGCCAAATTCTTTGTAAAACTTTAGAGTGTTAACTAGTAAAGAAGCTGATCTTTTAAAAAAGTCCCTACAAATAAAATCCTAGGCCCCATGATTATTTTGGTGAATTCTATCAAACTTTAAGGAAGAAGTAGCAAGAAAATAGAAGACTTGGTTCAAACATTGCTTAAAAGTTATCATTGCACATTATCAAATTAATGTCCAAGTACTATTCTTATTTACATGTCAAACAATTTATTTTTTTCTTTTTTAATGTTTTTTTTTATTTATTTCTAGGAGAGAGAGAGAGAGACAGCGTGAGCAGGGGAGGGTCAGAGAGAGAGGGAGTCACAGACTGAAACAGGCTCCAGGCTCTGAGCTGGCAGTCAGCACAGAGCCCGACGCGGGGCTCGAACCCACGAACCGCGAGATCATGACCTAAGCGAAAGTCGGACGCTTAACCGACTAAGCCACCCACGGGCCCCTCAAACAATTGTTTATAAACATAAGTCTAACCCTTCAGTTTTACAAAGTCTAGCTCCTCCCTACAGCAGAGTATAAAAAGAAAGGACACATAAATATTCCTTTGTTCCTGGGCATCATCCACCTTTGCTTTTCCGGTCTCACTCCATCTTCAATGGAGCCAACTACCATCATGTAAATTTCATTACTAACATTATAAGTGAAATATTGGGTCTTGTTCTTTTTTAAATTATTATTGCAAATGAAGGCATGAATGAGGGTGAACATTTGTTCCTATGCTCATCAGTCATTAGTATTTCTTTATAATTTTTTTTTATCAACTTTGCTCATTTTTTTCTTTCTTTAGGAGTATTTATGTTACCACTTGAAGGGTTAAAACCATTTAGTAGGTGAACAAGTAATATGATTAAGCAAATTGGAAAAAGTTATTCACAAAACTCTAGTTGATGAATGATTATTAATCTATGGGTTTTCTGAATAGCTTTTCCCAATTTGTCATTTTAATTTGTATTTGTTTATTTTGGGTGCATGTTACAACCTTGTTTTTCTAAGGTTACCTGTGACTTCTCCACCCAAAAAAAGACGCAGAAACAGTACTTGAATTTTAGGGTTTTCCTGTCATTTCTGTTTCTTGTGCATCCTTTAGCCACCATCCTATGAATAAATGAAGTAAAAGTTGAAGCTCCAAATCCACTTCAGCCTATATCAAATATCTTAAACAAAAAAAAAGAGACTCCATGAAAGAAGGGAAATTATCAGAAAGGAGAATATTTTTCAGAGGAGACAAAAGGAGAAAAGAAGTTGACACATCTAAAATATTGTCATCGGGGCGCTTGGGTGGCTTAGTCGGTTAAGCATCCGACTTTCGCTTAGGTCATGATCTTGCGGTTCGTGTGTTCGGGCCCCGCGTCGGACTCTGTGCTGACTGCCAGCTCGGAGCCTGGAGCCTGTTTCAGAGTCTGTGACTCCCTCTCTCTCTGACCCTCCCCTGCTCACGCTGTCTCTCTCTCTCTCTTTCTCTCCTAGAAATAAATAAAACATTAAAAAAATTAAAATATTGTCATCATCTTGGGGGCACAAATCTGAAAGTATATAAGACAGGGAGGATGTAATTCATATTTGAATGTTTATAATGATAAATAAAATAACTGATCAACTTTAGTCTGTTTTGTATCATATGGTCTCTTCTCTGGCATCTTTAATGCCTGTTGTTCGATATTTGAGTGATGAAAGGTTGGAAATTATGGTGCTATCCATAATTTTATTTGTTAATGAGCCTTTAAATTGTCCACTACAGTTATAAACTTTTATGTTGGTTTGGCTATAGTGGCTCTTTTATTAACATAGGCAACGCAATTAATTTACTTCAATCATTTAACATGTTTGGGTTGAACCCAGTTAAGATGACTATCAGAAACAATGCCAGATCCAGGACTGGCAACAGAAAAACTCCTCAAAAATCTCCAACCAAGAGTGTCAAATCTCCAGGGGCAAAGGAGGGAGGAGTTGGAGGAGGGAAACAGGGGAGCATATTGATATCAATCACGGGGCTCAGAGAAAAAGAAATCAGATTCCAACAAAACTGCCGGACTGTTGGGCGTAATTAGCAACTCAGACTGCCTATCCCATTATGCCGGTCTTTGGTGTTACGGATTGATCATGTTTTTGAGAAATATATTTTCATCATTTTCTACCTACTCAAATGCCATATGATACTGACCAGTGGTCATGGACCATTTGTTTCCATATGAAAAGTTCATGAGACATCGCAACCACCAGATGCATCCTACCCTTAAGCAGTGAAAAGCAAACACTCTACATTTTGGAAAAAAAAAAAAAAAAAAGTTAAAACTGTCAGCTTTGGCCATTGACCTTTTTTTTTTGTCATTAACTTTTAAATAACGTGGTGAAGCAAAGGTGGCATTGACCTAGTTTAGAATTAGGCTTAATAAAACTTCATATATTTGCTATTCACTTTGTCCCTATTCTGAATGCTTGTTTTCAAAATCACTTATTCTCCTTTCTGCCTCTTCAATCCGTGCATTGGAGGCCTCTAATTTATTATGTATCTCATTTATCGCATTTTTTAATTCTTCATGCCTATTTTTATTTTCCATTCTGTCTGTAGCCATAGTTTCTTTGATGTCCCCTATGTTTTTTTCAAGCCCAGCTATTAATTTTACCATTATTATTCTTTGTTCAGTTATGCTGCTGATATCTGTTTTGAGCAGTTCATTAGCTGTCATTTCTTCTTGGAGTTTCTTTGGAGGAGAGGTCTTTCGTTTCGTCATTTTAGTTAGCTTTCCGGCTCTTGTTGGTTTTAAAGACCTGTTATGCTCTCTGTTTTATGAGCGCTGCTATATCCAAGAAGACTCTTTGACTTTCCAGGGCCTATCCTTTCAGAGAGTGTTTTTTGAATGGTATCCCTTGGTCTCTCTTGTTGGGACCTTGGTTATTTTATTTTCCTATTCGTAGTGATATTTGGGACTCTCCACCTTGTGTACTCTAGCTTGTTTCTTGAGGTAGCCCTGGAAAAGAAAACAAACAGACAAACACACAGGGAGCAAGAGCACACAAACACACAGGCTAATTCAACTAACATGCAAAGCGAGAGGGAAAATGAAAAAGTTAAAAGAAAAGACGGAGGAGGGAGGGCGAATAATAGGGAGTATAAAATACATAAAAGGTCAAAAAGGAGAAAAGGAAAGGAAAAAAGAAGAAAACCAATGGACAAAGAACAGTTTAAAGCATATACCTGGATTTCCCAGCTACAGTTAAATAGCTGTGTGTATACAGTGCTGGTTGAAGAGCATAGAGAAAGAGAGAGAAGTCAGGGCGGGATGAGACACAATTGGAAATAGAATGAACAGGCAGAAGGGATAAGAAGCTTTTTTCAAAAAGGTAAAGGGTAGAATATGGTTGGATAGGTGAGAGAGGGATGCTGGAATTATCCAGAGAAACTCCTGAGAGAAAGAGCTGAAAATGTCGGTAGGTGTAGAATTTACATTTACAGAATGGACTCGTTGTGATTGATTAAGCAAGCTGGCGACCAGAGTTAGTCAGGTCAGTGTTCTGGGGAAAAAAGAGAGAAAAGAGAAAGAAGAGGAAAAAAAGAAAGAGAAAAAAGAAGGGGAAAAAAAGAAAAAAACAAAAAAAGGAGAAAAAAAGGAAAAAGAAAAAGAAAAGAAAAAAGGGAGGAGGGCACCTCTCAGGCAGGGATGGGCGTGGCGTGATCCAATGCCTCAGGCGGAAGCTCTGCCTCGGCGGTTGTGGGGAGGAGAGTGACGGTGCTCCAGTCCTCTGAATGCTTGTTTTCAAATGTAATAAAATAGAAAACAGTTTTTTACACAAAGATCAAAATAAAAGAAAGCAAGTCTAATTCTTGGTATTTTATATAAAAAGAGATATTGTCTTATCTCCTGGTAAGAAACACAGAAAATGGATAGCCACATATTTTAAGAACTAATTTTTATTTTGTCTGTCATATGCACATCTGCACATGTGTATATTGGATTATTTCATACTTTCATCCTCTTTGAAGCTGAATTTGTTTTGAGGTTAAATTTTGAGTAGATAGAGGGCGCCTGGGTGGCTCAGTCAGTTGAACATCTGACTTTGGCTCAGGCCATGATCTCACAGTTTGTGAGTTCAAGCCCTCTTACGGGTTCTGTGCTGACAGCTCAGAGCCTGGAGCCTACTTCAGATTCTGTGTCTCCTCTCTCTCTCTGCCCCTCCCCCACTCACACCTTGTCTCTCTTTCTCTCTCAAAAATAAATAAACATTAAAAAAATTAATTTTTTTTTTATTATCCCAGGTTGTTGTTTTATTCCAAAGACATTGTTACATAGGTAAATTATGCATTTATTATACCCCAGAGAATCAGCATAAAATATTTATTAGTCCATTTAAAACTTTGTCTAGCTCTGAAAAAAATTAAATTTTTTTGAGTAGATGGTCAAGCATACTGATTTCACATAATACAAGGACACAAGTTTAAAAGGTAAAAATTTATAGTGTAACAAGGTCATTATAATGTTATGAATGCTGTGTAATCACCTCTAACCACCAAATAATAAGGCAGCCTAGAAAAAAAGAAAGTTAGAGACAGAGTAATGGTCATACATGATTGGACACTGTAAGATAAACCAATTTGTCAGGCAAATAAAGTTGGTGATATAATTGGAAACAAATATTTTATCACTGATTAAAAAATTATAGATTCTTATATTTATATATTACATATTTAACTCAGATTGTGTGTGGAAAAGTTTTTATGGAGAACAAAATTAATGATATCATGTCTTGAAAGTTAAGATTTTCTGGGAGTATATACCTCTTGCTTCCCTCCCTCCTGAATGTCAAGTGCTAGGAAATAAGAATATTTCAAAGATTTTTCTCTGGAGAATATGTTGCTAGGTCTCTCCTGAACAAGATTTTTGTTTTTAAAAAAAATTACACAAGAGATTCATGCCCATTATAGAAGACATAGAAGATGCAGATGAGTAAGGA
This sequence comes from Hyaena hyaena, assembly GCF_003009895.1. Lineage (NCBI taxonomy): Eukaryota > Metazoa > Chordata > Mammalia > Carnivora > Hyaenidae > Hyaena > Hyaena hyaena. The sequence goes on from NW_024081593.1 coordinate 305,680, forward strand.
AAAAATGTAATTGCATGTACTCTCTCAGCATCCAACAATATTCCCTCTTAATATATTGGTGTATGTTTTATGCATATAGCTATGTTTATTCGTTCATTACATGCCTACTAAGAGTCAAAGGATACATGAGAAAAGGAAACAGACAAAATCCTCTGCCCCTGTGAAGCTTAATTGGACAAGCCAAATAAGAAGTAAATCAAAACCAATATATAGTATATTAGGTAGTCGTAAGTGTTACAGAGTAATAAAATTGGGAAAAGGGGGACTCAATTATAGAGTGGCAAGAGGAAGTCTCATTGATATGGCAGTTTAGTAGATCCCTACAGAAGTGAGAGAGCAAAGCTATGCAGATATCTTCTGGAAGAGTGTCCTAGACAGAAGGTCAATTCAAAGGCATCAGGACCAGAGCTTGCCCAGTGGGTTGGGGTTGGAAAAAGAGAAAGGAAGCCAGTATCAAAATATATCCTGATTATTTCGTTTTTTTTTTTCTTTTCTTACCCACAGATTATTTACAGAGGCTTGTTTAGTTTCCAAATGTTCAAGGCTTTCCTAGACATTTGGTTGTTATTGATTTCCAGTTTAATTTTATTGTGGTCAGAGAACATGGCAAGAAAAAGAGGTGTTGTCTTACTTTAAAGGAAGTTTAATATGTGATATATTTGCCTGATATGATTTAAATCCTTTGAAATTTATTAAAACTCATTTTGTGGCCCAGAACATGATCTATCTTGATGGATATGTCATGTACACTTGAACAACTGCATTGTCAGCAACTGTTGATGTAGCATCTGTCAAGGTCAATTAGGTCAAGATGGTTGATAATGTTGTTCAGATCATCTATATCTCTACTGATACTTTAAATCTAATTTGTAGATTTCTGAAAGAGGAGAAAAATCTCTCTCAAGATCTGTTTATATTTTCCAATGATCTGTTTATCTAATTCTGTCCATTTTTGCATTATTTTGAAGCTCTATTCTTAAACACATACATAGTTATAACTATTATGCTTTACAAATGAAATTACCTTTATCATTATGACATCTCTATCTTTAGTAGTACTCTGTGTGAAGTTGAATTTATCTATTATTATTACAGCAACTCCCGCCTTCTTTTGCTTACTATGTATGTGTTATATAGTTTTCATCTTCATGCTTTTACTTTGAATTTATCTGAATCTTTAAGTTTTACATACATGTCTTATTAACTGTGGCATCCTTCTTTATCTTAGAATCTCTGCATTTTTGTATATATATTTTTTTTTATTAAACTACATCTCTGTTAGACCGCACATAGTTGGGTCTTACTTTTATCTGTTTGGGCAGAGTCTTTAATCTAGGTGTTTACTTCTCATATTTAATGTAATTATCGATATGGCACAATTTAGATCTGACATTCCATTGTAGTTTTTCATTTGTCCCCTTTACTGGTTTTTCTTGCTCTACTCCTTTACTAGCTTTTTTGGGTTATTAAATTTAATTTTATCTATTGGTTCATTAACTATAGCTCTTTGTCTTTTGTTTATACTCAGAATTACAGTGCACATATTTAGATTTTCATAACCAATATAGAGTTAAAATTGTACCACTTTACATAAGTTGTAGGAACAGTACAACTATATAGGCCAATTTGCCAAGACCTCTATCATTTAGCTAAAATTTTCTTTTAAAAAAAATTTGGGGGGCACCTGGGTAGCTCAGTCAGTTAAGCACATGACTTCGGCTCAAGTCATGATCTCACAGTTTGTGGGTTCAAGCCCTGCATGGGTTCTGTGCTGACAGCTCACAGCTTGGAGCCTGCTTCAGATTCTGTGTCTCCCTCTCTCTCTCTGCCCCTGTCCCGTTCACACTCTGTCTCTCTCAAAAATAAATAAACATTAAAAAAGAGAGACAGACAGACAGAGTGTGAGCATGGGGAGGGGTAGAGAGAGAGGGAGACACGGAATCTGAAGCAGGCTCCAGGCTCTGAGCTGTCAGCACAGAGACCGACATGGGGCCCCAACACACGAACTGTGAGATCGTGACCTGAGCCAAAGTCTGATGCTTAACTGACTGAGCCAACCAAGCACTCTGTTAGCTAAAATTTTCATACATATTATATCTACACGGGTTATATATCTATGAAGATAAGTAATAGTTTTTGCCTTAAACTTTATACGATGTGTATAAACATTGTTGTCTTAAAGTTTACATATTTAAACATTATATATTTATATATAAGATATATATTTAATGAGAAAAGAGACACACTGTTTTGTATTTACCCAGATATTTATCTTTTTCAGTAGTCTTCATTTTCTTCCTAAAGATATGTATCTGATATCATTTACCATTAGCCTGAATAAAGTGTTTTAGCTTGATTTAGCATTTCTGAAGATGTCATTATGCATTTTATTTCAAAGTTCACATATTTTGTTATGTGAACAAGTTCTCTTATTGGCTTTATTTAGAATTATCATAGTTTCTTGATGAATTGAACTCTTTATTATTATATAATGTCTCTCTTGGCCCTGGTATTTTTCCTTGTTCTGAAGTCTGTTTTCTCTGATATAATATGAACACTTCAGCTTTCATTTAAGTAATGGTTTCATGTTATAACTTTTTCCAGTCTTTAACTTTTAACTTACGTCTTTATACTTAAAGTGGGTTTCCTGTAGACAACGTATATATAGGTCTTGGTTTTTATCCAATCTGAGAATATTTACTTTTAGTTGGAGTGTTTGGACCGGTGCTATCCAATAAAAATAAAATGTAAGCCATAAATATCAGTCACCTATGTATTTTTTTAAATTTTAGTAGACACTCAAAAATGGGAGAAATATTATTTCAATACTTTATTTTATTAATCCAAATATATCCAAAATATTATCATTTAAACACATAATCAATGGAAACATATATTAGTGAAATATTTTATATTATTTTAACTCATACTAAGTCTTGGAAATTTAGTCCACATTTTACGCTCACATCACATTTCATTTTGGCTTACCCACATATCACATGCCTAGTAACCAAATGTGACTACAGTATTGGATAGCACAGTAGATGGCCAATGTGGGTACAGAGTCAATAATATTGAAGTTAAATCCATCATCTTACTATGTTCTATTTGTCCCATCAGCTCTTTGTTTCCCTTCTCTAATATTTCTGTAACCTTTATATTAGTAAGTTTATGAGCTTAATTTTATGATCCTATTGTATCTTTGCTGTCAGCTACACCTCCATTTTATTTCTCATGGTAGCTATAGGGCTTACCACATATTTATTTAGCTTACCGGAATCCAAGTTAAGATAATATCATTATCACTTCAAATAGAGTATAACAACCTTATGAGAATATGTCTCCATATCCACTTTTCCTCTTTGTGCTACATCCCATATATTATATTTCTTTTTTAAAATTTTTCTTATGTTTTTATTTATGTTTGAGAGAAAGAGACAGAGACAGAGCACAAGGGGGGAGGGGCAGAGAGAGGTAGACACAGAATTTGAAGAGGGCTCCAGGCTCGGAGCTGTCACCACAGAGCCGGGTGTGGGGCTGGAACTCACAAACAGTGAGACCATGACCTGAGCCACGACAGACATTCAGCTGACTGAGCTATCCTGGGGCCCCAATATATTTTATTTCTACTAATGCTATAAACCTCACTGTGCATTATTTCTTAATACTTAAGTATATTTTTTTTTCTAGTTTATTGTCAAGTTGGCTTCCATATAACACCCACTGCTCATCCCAATTAGTGCCCTCAACCATGCCCATCATCCACCTTCCCCTCTCCCCCACCCCCATCAGTCCTCAGTTTGTTCTAAGTATTCAAGAGACTCTAATGGTTTGCCTCCCTCTCTCTCCCCAACTATTTTTTCCCCTTCTCCTCCCCCATGGTCCTCTGTCAAGTGTCTCCCATTACACATATGAGTGGAAACATATAGTATCTGTCCTTCTCTGCCTGACTTATTTTGCTCAGCATAACACCCTTGAGTTCCATCTATGTTGCTCCAAATGGCCAGATTTCATTCTTTCTCATTGTCATGTAGTATTCCATTGTATTGATAAACCACATATTCTTGATCCATTTAGGCTGATGGACATTTAAGCTCTTTCCATGATTTGGCTATTGTTGAAAGTGCTCCTATGAACATTGAGGTCCATGTGCCCCTATGCAAAAGCACTCCTGTATCCCTTCGGTAAATTCCTAGTAGTGCTATTACTGGTTCATAGGGGAGTTCTACTGTTAATTTTTTTTTTTTTGAGGAACTTACACAATGTTTTCCAGAGGTAGTGCAACAGTTTACATTCCCACCAACAGTGTAGGAGGGTGCCCGTTTCTCCACATCCTCGCCAAATCTAGAGTTCTCTGATTTGCTCATTTTAGCCACTCTGACTGGCGTGAGGTGGTATCTCAGTGTGGTTTTGATTTGTATTTCCCTGATGAGGAGGGATGCTGAGCATCGTCCCATGTGTCTGTTGGCCATCTGGATGTTCTGTTTGGAGAAGTGTTTGCCCATGTCTTCTGCCCATTTCTTCGCTGGATTATTTGGTTTTTGGGTGTGGAGGTTGGTGAGTTCCTTATAGATTTTGGATACTAGCCCTTTATCCGATATGTCATTTGCAACTATCTTTTCCCATTCCGTTGGTTTCCAAATAGTTTTATTGATTGTTTCCTTTGCCATGCAGAAGCTTTTTATATTGATGAGGTCCCAATAATTCATTTTTGCTCTTGATTCCCTTGCCTTTGGGGATGTGTCAAGTAAGAAATTGTTGCGGTTGAGGTCAAGGAGGTTGTTTCCTGCTTTCCCCTCTAGGGTCTTGATGGTTTCCTGTCTCACATTCAGGTCATTTATCCATTTTGAGTTTATTTTTGTGTATGATGTGAGAAGGTGATCTAGTTTCATTCTTTTGCACGTTGCTGTCCAGTTCTACCAGCACAATCTGTCAAAGAAGTTGTCTTTTTTCCATTGGAACTCTTTCCTGCTTTGTCAAAGATTAATTGGCCATACACTTGTGGGTCCAATTCTGAGTTCTCTATTCTATTCCATTGGTCTATGTGTCTGTGTTTGTGCCAATACAATACTGTCTTGATGATTACAGCTTTGTAGTAGAAGCTAAAGTCTTGGTTTTCTTCTTTAATAATACTTTGGCTATTCAGAGTCTATTGTGGTTCCATACAAATTTTGGGATAGTCTGTTCTAGCTTTGAGAAGAATGCTGGTGCAGTTTTGATTGGGACTGCATAAATGTGAAGATTGCTTTGGTAATAATGGCATTTTAACAATATTTATTCTTCTGATCCATGAGCATGGAATGTTTTTCCATTTCTTTGTGTCTTCTTTAATTTCCTTCATAAGTTTTCTATAGTTTTCATCATATAGATCTTATATATCTTTGATCAGATTTATTCCTAGGTATTTTATATTTTTTTTGTGCAATTTGGAATGGGATCATTTTATTGATTTCTCTTTCTGTCACTTCATTATTGGTGTATTAGAATGCAACCGATTTATGTATGTTGATTTTGTATCCTGTGACTTTGCTGAATTCATAGCTCTGTTCTACTAGGTTTCTGGTGGAGTCTGTCAGGTTTTCCATGTAGAGTATCATGTCATCTGCAAAAACTGAAAGTTTGACTTCATCTTTGTCAGTTCTGATGCCTTTTATTTCCTTTGTTGTCTGATTCCCGATGCTAGGACTTCCAGCACTATATTAAACAACAGTGGTGAGAGTGGACATCCCTGTCGTGTTCCTGGCTCAGGGAGAAAGTTCTCAGTTTTTCCCCATTGAGGATGATATTAGCTGTGGGCTTCTCATAAATGGCTTTTATGATGTTTAAGTAAATTCCTTCTATCCCGACTTTCTCAAGGGTGTTTATTAAGAAAGGATGCTGTATTTTGTCAAATGCCTTTTCTGCATCTATTGACAGGACCATATGCTTTTTCCCTCTTTTCTTATGTTAATGTGATGTATCACATTGATTTGTAAATATTGAATAGGTCCTATAACCCAGGAATGAATCCCACTTGATCATGGTGGATAATTCTTTTTAGATGCTGTTGAATTCGATATGCAAATATCTTGTCGAGGATTTTTATATCCATATTCATCAAGGATATTGGCCTGCAGTTCTCTTTTTTGGCTGGGTCTCTGTCTAGGTTGAGAATCAAAGTGATGCTGGTTTCAAAGAATGAGTCTGGAAGTTTTCCTTCCATTTCTATTTTTTGGAATAGCTTGAGAAGAATGGGTAATAACTATGATTCAGATGTCTGGTAGAATTCCTCAGGGAAGCCCTCTGGTCCAGGGCTCTTATTTCATGGGAGATTTTTGATGCTGACTCAATTTCTTCACTAGTTATGAGTCTGTTCAGATATTCTATCTGTTCACATTTGAATTGTGGTAGTGGATGTGTGTTCAGGAATTTGTCCATTTCTTCTAACTTGTGCAGTTTGTTGGGATATAATTTTTCATAGTATTCCCTGATAATTGCTTGTATTTCGGAGGGATTGGTTGTAATAAATCCATTTTCATTCATGATTTTGTCTATTTGGGTTCTCTCTTTTCTTTTTGAGTAGCCTGGCTAGAAGTTTCTCAATTCTATTTATTTTTTCAAAGACCAACTCTTGATTCCATTGCTCTGTTCAATTTTTTTTTTGGATTCTATATTGTTCTTTCTGCCCTGATCTTTATTATTTCTCTACTTCTGCTGGGTATGAGGGGCTCTTGCTACTCTGCTTCTAGTTCCTTTAGGTGCACTAGTAGATTTTGTGTTTGTGCTTTTTCTAGTTTCTTGGCCTGGAGTGTAATGTACTTTCTTCTTAGGACTGCTTTTGTTACATCTCAAAGAGTGGATTTTTGTATTTTCATTTTCATTTGTTCCATAAATTTTTAAATTTCTTCTCTAATTGCCTGATTGGCCCATTCGTTCTTTAATAGGGTGTTCTTTAACCTCCAAGTTTTTGGAGGTTTTCCAGACTTTTTCCAATGATTGATTTCAAATTTCATAGCATTGTGATCTGAAAGTGTGCACAGTATGATCTCAATTCTTTTATATTTATTGAGGGCTGCTTTGTGACCCAATATGTGATCTATATTGAAGAATGTGCCATGCACACTCAAGAAGAAAGTGAATTCCATAGCCTCAGGATGTAGAGTTCTAAATATATCTGTCAAATCCATCTGGTCCAATAAGTCATTCAAGTCCATTGATTCTTTAGTGATTTTCTGTCTAGTTGATCTATCCATTGCTGTAAGTGGAATATTAAAATCCCATCTTCTTACCACATTCTTATCTGTAAGATTGTTTCTGTTTGTGAGTCATTGGCTTTATGTATTTGGGTGCTACCGAATTTGGTGTGTAGTCATTTGTAATTGGTAGCTCTTCCTGATGGATAGGCCCTGTAATTATTTTAGAATGCCATTCTTTATCCTCTGTTACTGCCTTTACTTTAAAGTCCACTTTGTCTGATATAAGTATGGCTACTCAGGCTTTCTTTTCACTTCCAGTAGCATGATAAATATTTCTCCATCCCCTTCCTTTCAATCGGAAGGTGTCCTCAGGTCTAAAATGAGTCTCTTGTAGACAGCAAATAGATGGATTTTACTTTTTTTTTTTTTATCCATTCTGATACTCTATGTCTTTTGTTTGTACAATTTAGTTCATTTACATTCAGTGTTATTATTGGAAAATATGGGTTTAGAGTCATTGTGTTCTCTGTCGGATTCATGCTTGTGGTGGTGTCTCTGGTACCTTGTGTTCTATGCAACATTTCCCTCATAGAATACCCATTAGGATTTCTTGTAGGGCTTGTTTAGTGGTGATGAATTCTTTCCATTTTTGTTCATTCGGGAAAACCTTGATCTCTCCTTCTCTTCTGAGTGACAAGCTTCCAAGATAGAGGATTCCTGGCTGCCTACTTTTTCTGTTCATCACATTGAAGATTTCCTGCCATTCCTTTCTGGCCTGCCAAGTGTCAGTAGATAGGTCTGCAACTACTCTGATAGGTCTCCCTTTGTGTGTTAGGGCCCTTTTATCCCTAGCTGCTTTCAGAATTCTCTCTTTGCCCTTATATTTTGCCAGTTTCACTATGATATGTCATGCAGAAGATCGATTCAAGTGATGTCTGAGGGGACTTCTCTGTGCCTCATGGATTTCAGTGTCTGTTTACTTCCCCAGATTGGGGAAGTTCTCAGCTATAATTTGTTCAAGTACCCCTTCAGCTCCTTTTTCTCTCTTTTCCTCTTCTCGAATTCCTATGATACAAATATCCATTTGAATGCATGACTCAGTTCTTGAATTCTCCTTTCATGCTCCTGGATCAATTGATCTCTCTTTTTCTCGGCTTCCTCTTTTTCTATCATTGTGACTTCTAATTCACTTAATCTCCTCTCTGTCCCTTCAATCCGTGCAGTGGCCACCTCCATTTTATTATGCACCTCATTGATAGCATTTTTTAATTCATCACAACTATTTTTAAGGTCCATAGTCTTTGGAGCAATAGCTTCTCTGGTGTCTTCCATGGCTTTTTCAACCCTAACGATTAATTTGATGAGTATTGTTCTAAATTCTTGGTCAGTTATGTTGCTTCTATCTGCTTTGAGCAATTCCTTAGCTGTCGTTTCTTCCTGGAATTTCGTTAGAGGAATGTTCTTCCTTTTCATCCTTTTGGCTAGCTTTCTGTCTCTTCTCAGTATTAAAAGCTTGTTATGTGTTCTTAACTTGTGTGTTCTGCTATATTAAAAGAGGCTAATTGACTGTCCAGTGCCTGTCCATTCAGGAAGTGTTCTTTGACTGGTGTTGCTTGGTCTCTCTTGTCCTTTGGTTATTTTATTTCTCTACTCATAGTGATATTTGGGACTCTCCACCATGTGTACTTTGGCTTGTTTCATGAGGTATCCCTGAAAAGGAAAAAACGACAGACAAACACATAGGGGAAAAAAAAGCACACAAACGCACAGACAAATCAAAGAAGTAAACCGAAAGGAAAAACAAACAAAAAAATAAAACACCAACAACAAAAGACAAAGCATAGTGCAAAAGCATAAAACCAGAAATCCCAGCTACAACTTAAGAGCAAAGTGGAGGGAGTGCTGATGGGAGTGTATGTATAAAGCGAGTAATGACAGGGGTGGGGAGAAAGTGAAATTGAACATTGACCAGGCAGAGAGACTAAAAGGCTTAATTCAGAGAAGGAAAGAGAAGAATATGGTAGGAGGCAAAAAGAAAGAAATAAAGATAATGTTACTCAAAATAACTCTATAGCCTGATTATTCCAGAGAGAGAGAGGATGGAAGGTAAGGATGGAGGTATAGGACATGCATCAAAAGAATGGATTAAAATGAATGTTTAATCTAACCAATGACCAGAGTGCCCAGTCCAGTGGAGGGGAGAGATAAGACTGAGACAAGGGAAAATAAATCTGAGTAGCAAGAATTGATCTAGTGTTAATCATGGCAATGCATCAGTTTTGGTCTTGCCCGGGGCTCCAGTTGGAAAAAAAAAAGCAGCTCTCCAGTGTGGAAGGGGGAGGTTTGGTATAGGCAGTCCTCCACTGGGGGTACTTCGGGCCGCTCCCTGTGGCCCTGTCTTGGTGGTTGTAGGGAGAAAAATGGTGGCACCCCAGTCTCTTCTTTAACCAAGCATTGGAAATCACATTTTTGGGTCCAATCTTCCTTTGCCAAGGGGGTAATCAAGGTGGGCTGTGTTCTATGTTCCAAGCCCCACCTCCTCCCCAGATCTTGTTTTATGCACTTTAATGATACCGCCCAAAATGTAATCCTGTAGGCCAGGCTGCTTCCTAGCCAGGGATGGAGTAGGCAGAGTAGGGGAGCAGTTTCTCGGGGCTCACCGGGACACCCAGCCCAAAGAAAGCACCACAGCTAGAGATAAGATCTCTCTCTGAATGCCCTGCGGTAAGAGATGGGATGATAAGATCCCTCTCTGTCCTGGGCTGAGGTTTTTCTCTTATCCACGGACAGTTCTATGTGCAGTTTCAGCAGTTTCTCTTCCCCCAATCATTCCGTGGCTCTCCGTGGAATGGGCTCCCCTCCATGTCTCCAGGTTCCTACCCATTTTTATCTTCCCCAGTTTGCATTCACGCACCTACGTGGCTGTCTTCTTAGTGGACTCTGCCTCTTTTCCTCCCAGACTCTTGTGGTTCAGTGTCCTATGGCTTCATGCCTTCTTTGTTTGAGATTCGGGTGGGCAAAAGTATGGAGCTCCTTAATTCTCCACCATTTAGTCCTAAAATCAACTCCATGGGGTAGGTACTATTTTCCCATTAGAAATGACCACATCCTAAATCCTTAGTGATTTTTCAAGAAAAGTTGAATGTGAATGCTGAGGTTGGGTTTTTTTTTCGATGGGAATGTTGGATGCTAAAATCAACAGGTATTTTCAGTTCAAGGCAGCAGACTAGAAAAACACACTTTCTGTTCCTCCTGAAACCATATTTAATACAAGTGTAGAAATACCAAAATTAATAGCAATCAAAGCCAAGAGAACGTGGAAGCCATCAGCCACAGAAGATTTTGATACATTTCAAGAAGGCAAAAAGTGTAATGTAGGACTGATGTATAGAATCATCAAGAAAAGACTGTCCAAAAAAGGGGCTGCACAAGGCCAGTCTTCTTCTGCTAAGCCCTGTTTATAGTCAAGAGAAGAGAGAATAGGGGTTGAAAACAAGGAGACAAAAGATATTTGGGGGGGGTTCATTTAATGAGTTCCATGAGTAAATCAGACTTCCCCCCATAGTAACTCTGTAGGAAGTACAACAGATTATTGGTGAGCAAGACAAGGGGACAGGGAGGGAGTGTTGAATCACAGGGTGCCAGCACTACTACCAGCTCCATCCAAGACTACACACCCATGGCTTCATGTACTATAACTGGAGATTGTTGCTTATAAATTGTCAAATGAGAAGGAATCTTCCTGGCAACTATAATTTGTGGTTATTCTCAAAATATTTTTATTGATGTAAATTAGTCACTTAAAAATTTTTATATTAAAAAATTCTGGCTCAACATGTTTGCTTTTGCCAAAGCAAATGATATCGGAAAAAACACTTGCCATCTATATATTTTGCCTGTAAGGACAAGTGAGAGAATGGTCTGTATTTCATGAAAGCATCCTATCTGTCTACTCCCATTTTATAAGAGAAGTCAAGAGGGAGATTTTTCTGAGATATCCTTACCCAAATTTCCTTGTATTGTCCTGAAGTCCCAACATGCATCATAAGCTTAATTTTTCATCCTTGGGAAATAAAACGATGGAAATAACATGGTTGCCATTTATTGTGTTCAAGTATATCTGACATCATCATCTCTTTCAGAGTTCTCATAAGAAATCTTTGCCCCAAATTTGTATAAGCTTGCTATTACTGTTCAAAGAAACACCACCAAGAAACTGTTCCTTACTGAACTCAAATGGTATCAAAGGACTTGTGGTTAAAAGTCATATCTGGAAATCATTCTTACTCTTAGAGAAATTAGAAAGGGCTTATAACATTTCTCCTTTTTTTTCCCAAACAGAATTAGGGTCTGAGCAATACCTTTTGTGTCCTACCAACCCCCAAGTTTGTTGGGGATGGAAGTCCAAGTATGTTCTAACATACTACAAAACCTCTCATAACCAGAGCACTAAAGCTAATTTTGTAATATATGAATTAGTGCTATTTTAAATACGAAAAAATAAATACAGTAAAGCCTTGGTTCTCGAGCATAATTTGTTCCATAAACATGCTTGAAATCCAAAGCACTTGTCTACCAAACCCAACTTCCCCATAATAAATAATGGAATCTCAGGTGATTTGTTTCATAACCCCAAAATATTCATGTAACAATCATTACAATACTGCACTATAGTACAAAATAATAAAGAAAAGACAAAATATAAAGAAAAATAAATAAATTAACCTGTACTTACCTTTGAGAACCTTCATGGCTGGTGCGAAGGAGACAAGAGAGGAAAGGGTTATTGTGTAGGATAAGTTTCATTATCGCTAATGGATGTTGACTGCACTACAGTATTAATAAGCTCTTGTCATATGCTCTACTTAATGCAACTAGCAATAAGGCAGCAGAGGAAAGGGTCTATATCTACAGGCAGCCTGACCTGAATTAGGCAAAGCATTCCTAAGCTCACTCTTGTATGGAAAAGCAAAGGACTGCCCATAGGTGCTTTGAAGTGACAAAAAATACACCAGTGCCAGTTGTGGACACCTTCCAATGTTCTGAAAAATCACTGATTTCAGCCAAACACCGTGACCTAAGGCAGAGCATCGGAGCAAGGGAGATGATCACCTGCAATTCCACAGAGAAATAGAGAGACTGACAGAAAGAGAGAGAGAACCATTGGCTCAATTGTCATGATCATTTGGCATCATGTACTCCTTGAATTGAAAGGCATCCCTCGTTTGTTAAGTTAAAATGATCAGAACTGTCTACTCATCTTGCAGAACACTTGCAGAACAAGTTACTCACAATCCAAGATTTTACTGTGTGTCTATAGATGTATATATAATATATGTTACATATAAAAATTTTTTTAATATATATAGTTTTTACTGATCTATAGGATTCCTGGCTCTGAAACTTATGCATGTCATGTCCCGGATATGCAACATCAGTCCCATGAGAGAGAAAAAACTTCAATGAAGTAAGCCACGGAAACGAGATTCAAACTAGGTAAAGCCACATGTAGGCCAAGATTTTTCAAACCTTCTTCCTCATGCTGTAACTTCCAGCTCCTAGACAATAATACATATTTCTCTTGCCAGACACCCAAGCATATCTCTCCCCTCTTGGTCATAAGAATCTCTAGAACTCTGTTTATGTGCCAACAGTGTGAGGTGAAGAATGAACCTGGCTGGCATGCTCACAACGACCAAATTGTGTTGACCTTTCTTTAATCCAATAAGTTGCTCCACTTTTAACTTACAATAAATGCCATGTTTTCTTTCTAGACATTAGTGAGATGCCTTACTAGACATATTCCTAGAAGGCCAGAGAAACTGGATTCTAATCCATATAGAATAATCCACTGGTGAATTTCTTCCAGGTAGAACACAACGTATCTAGAATATCTTTTATATTTTTACATACAGTATTTACATATAATCTTACATATCTGGATTCTTCAGAGTAGACCAAAGAAAAAATCTGGGCTGCAAGGTTCAGTTACAAATGTGGGATGGTACTATGCTTACCATTGGTTATCCTTGACCAACATCTTCTGAGACCAGAGCCCATTGTTGTCCCTGATTAATTTATGAATTGAGCTTTTGATCAAGGAAGGCCTGGTCTTGGGCAGTGCCTGTACTCACTGTACATATGGAATCATGCTAAGAACCCTAAGAAATAGGAAAAAGAAAACATGGTAACACATGATGTATATACGGTAAGGAAACACCACAGTCCAGAGTAAGAGCTCTGGGAGTCACTAGGCTGAGCTTGAATCCCAGCTAAGCCACCATCACCTGTGTGACATGAAGGGAGGTGTAAATTGTAAATGTTTTGCCAAATTCCTCAAAAGCAAAGAAGCAAGAACCTGCCTGCCAAGAAGGGAGGTCTTGGGGAGCAGCATCCAGTCAGGTCAGGCTTTGGTGACTCTTGGAAACTGGCGCCGTCTGGTGGGCGATTCTGAAAGCCTGGGCAGCCCTAGCGAAGATGCAGCTGGCTCTAAGCCTCGCAGGAAAGCAGAGAGGGTCCCGGGGGCAAAGGGCCTCTCCCTCGCAGCATTGTGAACTCCCCAGCACTCGTCTTTCTTGGGGGAAAGGCTGGCGACATACACCGAGGTGCAGAGGGGCCTGACAACCACTGCACTCCCCTACAGACCCCACGCAGTGGACTTGCTAATGGTGTACATGTGCCAACGAACCCACAGGACAAAGGCAGCTGGCCGCCTATACACAGCCACCGCCGACCAGAAGTCCCAGGTGCTAGAGCCTAAGGGGCGGGGTTCTGGGGCCTTCCCTTAGCTCTGTGCTGTGGCCTCTAGCCAAGCGCTGCGTGCACGCCCTTCTTTGTGACGTGTCCCAGGGATGCATCACTAGGGCCAGGCTGGGCCATTCAGGCTCAGTGCGTGTTTGACCTCGAGAGAGGTCAGAAGCTCCGGAGGGGCTCTCCAACTTTTATACTCCAACCTCGAGATTGTTTGGTGCACACCCAACTCAATATGGGCAATCTCCTGAGTAAGTTTCTACATTTCCCACTTCGCTGCCTCCATCCCGCGCCCGACAGTGATCACCCCTGGTCCGCCCCATCCGTGATCCCCATCCACCACCTGGCAGGGGTCACCCCGCTGCTCTTCACCTGCCCTGGACCCTGGGCGCAGGCTATTCCACTGGGGTCCTAGGCCTTTACCAGACCCGAGGAGGTGGTACCCCATCCCGCAGGCTGCAGGTACCTCTCTGGGCATCCTCCCCTTGGTGAACTGGAGTAACCCTCCGAAAAATCCTGTGGTGTCTTCTCCTAACTCCACGATGTTTGGGCACCTCCGAGCCATAAGAATCCCTCCTCAGGGGCAAAAATTAGCTCTCCAGCGTTCGCCATCTGAGACTGGAGAGGGGGCTGCAGAGCCGGTCCCATCCCGGTACCTCCCACTTTTTTGTCCAAATGGGATGGAGGAGAAGGCCCAAGAAGCAGCCACAGAAAAGATGAAGGATCCTGGAGAGACCGAAGGGTGAGATGGTGGGTACTCTTCGCCCCATAGCTGCGGGGATGTACCGTTAACATCTAGTCCCCTGGAGACCAGTGGACTTCTCAGCGCCCGCCAGTGTAGCCCTGCACCTTCGGACCTTCATCCTAGTTCTCCAGGAGACAGTTTGAGGAAGGACACCCACAAGTCTCTGATGAACTCCTCCCCTGAAGGCCGTGTAGTCACCTCCTCGCATGGCCCTGCCAGCGATGTCGTGCCTCACACAGCTGCAGCCGTGCTCTCCGACCCAGCCCCAGGCTGCCCCTCACTGCGGGAGACATCAACCAAGGAAGTGTCGGGTGAAAACCATCAGGCTGTCGGGGACACTCTCCTAGACAGCGAAGAGAAACGGGCTAAGGAGCCTTCAGGCATGTCATCAGGGAGCTCCTTTCCCCCTGTATCTGCCAGCAGTAGGCCCCGCAAACGGAAGAGATCCATGCCACCTTCTGCCACTGCCACCACCACAGCCACAGTTGTGGGGCTGCGGTGAGTTGCCCTCACCTCCTAAGCTGCCTTGCAAAGCTATGGACAAAAACCTGGACACCTGGAATAAGACCTTGGAGGACAGAAGAAAGATCAAAGCAGGCTGCTCAGACACTCTGGCTGCCCCTGCTCTCTCCATACAGGCAACAGAGACTGCTAACTGTCTGCCTTAGGGCATTAACAAAGTGCAAGTCCCTAGTCCTACAGCAGACTTGGCTGACCAATCTGCCAGGCCCCCAGACCCATCTGTCCCTCCAACTTTACCACCAAGTGTTGCTGTTTCCACGAGCTTGCCCCTTGGGGGTTCTGGTGTCACCTCCACTCCAGTAGGCAAGCCCCCTGCAAACTGCCACTCAGCTTCGGACAGTGAGGCCATGGACACTCCATCTCCATCTCAGGCTTCCATCATCTATTCCTCCCCTGTGTTCAGGGACAACCATGTGCCACTTTACATAGTGCTTCCTTGTTCTGAGAACACACCACCCAATAGCAGTACTGTTGTGGCCCAGGTAGCATGTGGACACGACGTAAATCCAGGCACTGGGAGCCACCCATATACCCAGTTAGTGGAGCAGTGGGCCAGGACTCCAGCATTCCCACAGGTGGAGACTCTACAGTCTGCATGACCTATAAGTATCCTGGGGGCTCATCCAGGCAAAGAAAACATCCTGCATGTGAAAGTGTTGCCATCCTGGCAGCCTCTCCCTATAATCCGAGCGGCAAGGGGCCAACCATCAAAAACCCACGTGTTGGAGTAGTGGGAGACGGCCATGCTGTTCCCAGGAAGAGAGAATCAGCTGTTCCTCTTAACTGTAAGCACTCCCAGGACTCATCGACACAAAAACAAATTTCTCTATGTGGAAGAGCCCCTATCTTGGCGAAGACACCCGTGTCAAGAGACATGTGTGTTCACACAGCAAAGAGCCCCTGCGGCTTGCCGGGCAACACTGCCTCAGTTGTAAGTCGCAGTTGTAAGTCGCAGCACCACCTCTGTGATTGGACCCCTTTTTAGTTTCATGTTCCTTCCCAGTAAAGGCGGTTTACCTGCCCAGCAGTCAGTCAGTAAGCATGAAGGCTACAAGGTTATTCTCACAGTGGTAGGACCTGGTACTCTTGCTTCACAGCAGAATAATTGTGGAGGACCCAAGGCAGATGCAGCAAGTGCTGTAGCAGATGTAGACACTATCACATCTGTGATGGCAGGGCTCTGTGTCACCACCACCCCCAAGAACACTGGGAGCTCACTTACCCCTAACACAGGTGGTGCTCTGGGGAAGAGCTCCATGCCTGCTATGACTAGATACACTTCCGGTCCCTCATCTGCACACAGCACATGTGTCTCCCCCCACCAAGCCCAGTGCTGGTCATGCGATAGGGGATGGCACCATGAAAGTTTAAACAGAACTTGGGCTGACCCTAGTCAGGTACTTCTCTGGAGGAGCAAGCACTGTGTTTATCCTGGTCAACTGTGCCTGTGCTCTGGGCATGACTAGAGCACCTTCATCACCTGCCTAGGGCTTCATCAGAGCCACCAAACAATTCCTTTCTCTTGTCATGAATCTCAACAAATAAGGACCAAATATTCCTCTGCAAATTGTATATAACTGGAAAAGGGCTTTGTTTTACCAGAAAGGGGCCCAAGCCCTCTAAGTGAAACCTAACCTGATCTCTTCATACAGGAAGTGTTGTACATTGTGTGCACATGTGCATTTTTGTGTTGTTCTGTGCATGTGTGTGTATTGGAGGGTGAGGGGCATATAAGCCCCAGTTTGGAACTACTCCAGAATGACACCAGATTCAAGAAGTTCCAATGGTGGAAAATTGAAGAAAGTTGCACACATCATCAACTGTGCCATCCCTGCTTGACCGTGAACTCGGCTGACCCAAGGTCCTGGCCAGTTTTCTCTGGTCTTGGAACCGGCAGGACACCCCTGCTGTCTGTAGTGGTCTCCCCAACCCATTTGCCTCGATGGGCTTTTATCATTCCCACATTGTGTACTCATACACATATGTGTACAAACCTTTGTTCTTAGTCTGCCTTTTCTCATGTGTCTTTCTGACTCAGCAGTAGAGAAAGAATGAACCTGTGTGAATGGTGATGGGTTGAGCCAGACTTAAGGATGCAGAATTTCCCATGTCACAGTGACTGGGGTGTGGAAGTGGCTGCATGTTCTACCTGCATGCGCTGACGTCTGCACTCTGCATTTTGAATGTAACGGATGACAGTCCAGGAGGAAGGAAGGTACAAAGGAGGGAGAGATGAGGTGACTCACCCTTGCCTCTTCACTCTGTGTTTTGCTCTTCTCTCACCCCGCTCTGACCTTACTAGAGGCTAGATAACCCCTGATGTGTCAAAGGAAACCACTCAATGATTTTTTTAAAGCAATGTTTAAATGTTTTCTTGTATGTCTTCATATTTAATTTGGACTTAGGCCAGTCATTCTTACCCATTCCTGTATCACCCAGGGAAGATAGATGTGAGCCTGGAGGAACGAAGGGAGAAAGAACACATACCTGCTCTGTAATTGCTGGAAATTTCAGTTTCTTTGAATTTATTGTGCTGCTTCAATGCAGTAGAAAAGATCCTCTTCAGTAACTGGCCTGGCTCTGATCTAAATCACTGAAGTATCAAATCACACAGGTTACAATTCTGCCCAGTTCTGGTTGATCCTAGACTTTTTTGCTGGATCTCCACTAGACTTAAAAAAGGCAAAATTCTTGACTGTGTGGAGCCTCCATTCAAGGTGTAGGGGAGCAGAAATAAAAACATGCAAATGATTTAGTCGGTTAGCCAGCAACTAATGTTATGGAGAATAAAGCAGCATATGGTGCAGCGAGATTATAGGCAGAATCACAGAGTTTAGTTTAATCGGTGGACAGGATAAGCCTAATGAGGAAGGTGGGATTTGAACAAGTAAGAGGGAGGTGAATGAAGCAAATGTCTGAGGGAAGAGGATTCCAGATAACGGGAATAATCACTGCAAAAGCTCAGAGGAAAGGTACGTGATATCCCCAGGGAGCAATTATAAACTAATATGCCTGGAATAGAGTCAGCAAAGGAAGGTAAGAGAGGAGGGCAGAGAAGATGTGGGTTGAATTCCCTGCAGCATTTATTGGTGGCACAGTGACAAACAGTAGAGCCATCTTTAAAGTGTCTCAGTGAACTCAATGCTTTTTCCATGGCCTATTTATTTTGCAGGATTTTGGGAAGGCTAAAATAAAATAAGGTAAGGAAGTATTTTAAATCATTGTTGTTTTGTTCTATAAATAAAGATAGGTGCATAGGAGATAGATAGATACATACATACATACATTCATACATGGAGATAGGAGACATATATATCTACACTTACTGAATTCCTGAGGCAATAATGCTTTAGTTGCCTTCACCAGGCAATTTGAATAGGAGATCCCATTTTAACAGAAGCATAAAAGTGCCTACTTTTATGAAGTAAACACGTGGAAAAATACGATAAGGTAGCCTAAAAATGCACGGCATTGCTCCTGCTCTGTGACTTCAGAGAATCGCCTGCCCTTTGTAGTCAGAGCTGCCTCTCAGAAGCAGGGTTGAAATCCAGTTTGCTTCTAATAGTCCTTCACCCTCTCTCTGCCATGCCTGGTAAACTTACTAGAGACCACTTTTAAACATTTGTACCTGGTGATTTTTTTAAAGTCTTCAAAAGGTAAAGTAATACCCTGGTAAGACAAACATTTAACAAATCTGTGGTAGATGAAAAGAAGATTTTGAATTTCATGTTGGCTTAAATATTTATTTTTGAGAGAGAGCACGAGTTGGGAGGGGGCAAGAGACAGGGACACAGAGGATCTGAAGCGGGCTCTGAGCTGACAGCAGAGAGCCTGATGCAGAGCTTGAATTCAGACCTCGTGAGATCATAAACTGAGTGGAAGTTGAACACTCAACCAACTGAGCCATCCATGTGCCACTTGAATTTCATGTTTTTATGCACTTACAAAGTAGAAGCAATTTCTATTTTTTAAAAATTTATTTTAATGTTTATTTGTCAGGAGGGGGTGATGTACAGGTGCAGGGAGAGAGGGGGACACAATATGATGAAGGCTCCAGGCTGTGAGACATAAGCATAGAGCCCAACATGGGTCTCAAACCCATGAATCGCTACATCATGACCTTAGCTGAAGTTGGACACTTAATCTACTCAGCCACCCAGGCGCCTCCTAGAAGCAATTTCTAAATAAACAGAAATATTTTATTGGTATGAGAATAATTACATGAACATAATAGCAACTTGAATCATATTGACATGTAGCCCTTTTCTCCTGAGTTCCCCTCTCCAGAGATAGTTTTTTGCTTCTTTGATGTCATCTCCTTATTCTAAACATGATGCTTATCTTGGTGAATCATGACATACTCATTTTAAACAATATTTTTACCACTCTACCATGATGGAGGAAGACAAAACTCCACTCCCCCTGTTTTCCCTCCTGTTTCCTTTCCAATATATCATATTTAATAAATTTGGCTGCTTCTCTCTTGTAACTTCATGTAACTTTCCTGACTCTATTGGTGAGGGAAGTGGTAGCAGAGGCTGAAAGCCCTGGCCCTGGAGATGGACTGCTTGAATTAGAATCCTTGTTCTTCAACTTTTATTAGCTCTGTACCCCTGTGAAACGTCCACATCCTACCTGTGTCCATTGTTTTCTCATCCATAAACCAGGGGAAAGGATTCCTCTCTACCTCATGGGGTTGCTTATGATAATGCAACTAATAATGCATTTGTAGCCGTTAGTGTCTAACACACAGGAGAGCTCAAGAAACATTAGCTATTATTATTATTTATATCTTGTGTTATTAACTTTCACCTTAATCTCATGATTCTCTCAGTGCATGAGGCTGTGCTCTGTAGCCCCTCTGCCTTTCTTTTCCCCTCGTACAAATCACCTTCTGTGAATACGTGCTTGCTTTTATTTGTGCTGGTAGCATTTACATTTTGCCATTCAGTTGTAGCAAAATGTTCTGTGTTTCCTCCACAGGTTGGCTCTCAGGGTTGAAAACCAATCAACTGTATTGAGAAAGTATCGCTTAGTCCTGAGGAAAATAGTATGATTGGATTGTATTTCCTACTCTGCCAGTATAGCGCTTCTTCTTGTCTTTAACATCAGTTGTTCAAAATCATGCTACATTTTAGTTTGCTTTGTGCTTCTCATATATTTTTAATTATTTTTCCTAACATTTGAACTATTTCACACTTTTAATCCTTGCATTATTTGCACATTAAAAATATTTTATTTTCAAACTCGATATTCTTTTATGTACTTGCCTGGGTCCCTTCCTTTTCTAGAATGCTTGCACCTCCCCTCCTCAGTTTGGAAGCTATAACACTGAAAGATAGGATCCAATAAGAAAGGGGGACAGAGGGACTCCTCAATCTGCCTTTGGCTAGGCCAGAAATGCTCACTAATCACTAATTATGAAAAATGCATAATTCTGGCCCCATCATCCTAATTTTGCAGCTTTGTAGGAGAAACAGCCATATGGACTTCAGCCTGTGCTCCAGGTAGTCCCCGTTCCACGTTGCACCAAACACTGGACTAGGCCTTAAGTGAGAGTTCACCAAAGGCCCCCAACATTTTATAAGATTAAAAATTTTGGGCTAAAACTCTTAGCAATAAGCAGGACATTTTCCCTATGTCTATTTCTCAAGGGCCAAAAGGTAGCTTGTGGTGATCTTCAGTAGTTCAGACCCCCGGATGCATGTCTTTCTTGCCCAAATACATTCATTTTAGAGATCTAGAAATTACCTGACTGTGATAAGCCTGCTCAGGCCCTTCCTGACCCAATGCCTGCTAGGATCCCAGGGTGATGTCACATAACCAGGCTTCCTGTAGCAGTTCACACCTGAGCTGGACATGTTCTTTTTAGCAGTCCCGAAGACAGAGCGTTGCCCTCAGATACCCTTTCCAGACGGGAGAACTGAGGCTCACATAATCAAATAGGTGCTAAGAATTAGAGCCACGACATGGATCTCCAGATATGGTCTGAAGCCGCCGTTGTGAGGAGGGCAACCAAACAAAGCAAGACAAAGCCAGTCCTGAAAACTCGTCTGTCTCATGTTATCAGTGCCTTAAATCCATGCTATGCCAGACTTCAGAGACTTTCTTAAAAGTAGATTTGAATAGCGTGGAGGACACATGAAAGTTAATGGGCAAAGCGATGAGGGTGGGGGGGGGGGGCTTAAGGTAAAGGGTTTCAAACAGAAGCTCACGTTTCTTATTATTCACTGGACTAAAGCCAGGTTCTGTCATATAGAAATTTGGAAACACTGAAGTGAAACACCTAAACTAGCCACATGGACAATCATTGAAAACTATTTTCCTGGATAGAAATATCTTTGTGTTTCCCTTGAAAAGATTTATATTGATTTCACCAAATACATATCTTGAAGTTATGACAAGGCTGATAAAGTTGTATGTTTGAACTTTGCACTTATCGTTGCTGGCAGGCACATTTGTGGTGCTTGCACTGTGACTAGCACTATCCTAAGGACTCAGCAAATATCAACTCACTTCTCTTCATAATAAGAGTAGGTATCACAACTAAAAGCCACTTCTGGGTGGAAACCAGAAAGGTTAAGTAGCTTGTCCAATGTCACACAGTAAGTAGATGGCAAAACCCAAGATTTGAAACCAAGCCATCTAGACTTTGGTCACTTTGCTGTGTTACCTTATGAAAAGCTGTGTTTAGGGAAAGGATTACATTGTCAAGAATGAACTAAAAGCAGAAGGGAGAAATGAGAAAATGAATGACAGCAGAAACTGAAGACCTACATTCAGAAATTTCTGGTAATGAGGCTTAGAAATAATAAGATGCTGGTTGGGATGTTCAGTTAAGAGAGCACCTGAATCCACTGAGAAATGACTTGGTTTTCTTTAAAGTTCAGAAAGACTGGTTGAATGAAGAGTAACAACAACAAAAATAGAAAATAAAATAATGATGTGACTTAAGTGAGGAGAAGGAATCTTTCCCCTCTAAGGATTACGGGAAGTGTGGGGTTGTGGGGGAGTAGAGAGATCTTCCTAGCAGGTGTCTAGGCATTTTTACCAGGATGAACACGGACAAAAATGCTGACCATTGGGTGTGAGTGGGTGGCTCAGTCGGTTAAGCTTCCGACTTCAGCTCAGTTCATTGTCTCACAGTTTGTGGGTTTGAGACCCGCCATAGGCTCTGTGCTGACAGCTCAGAGCCTAGAGCCTGCTTTGGATTCTGTGTTTCCCTCTCTCTCTTCCTTTCCCCACTCTCACTGTCTTTGTCTCTAAAAAATGACTAAAACAGTAAAAAATATATATTAAAAAAATGGTGACCATTGTACTGGTTTCAATGACCCCTCAAACCAAACTTCAGTTTCAAAACAGGACATACATTTTACAGCATCCCTACTGTGTGTTAAACACATTACTAAGTGTATTTCCAGTTACACATTTTCTTTAAATTTATTTATTTTGAGAGTAGGGTGGGGCAAATAGGGAGACAGAGAATCCCAAGCAGACCCTGTGCTGTCAGCACAGAGCCCAGTGCAGGGCTTGAACCCACAAGCCACCAGTCACACGTTTTCTCTGGAGTAACAGTTCTGTGAGGTATGAGTTGCCTATGGCTGATATAACAAGTCACCACAAACTTAGTGGCTTAAAACACATTTATTCTCTTATAATTCTTAAAGTCAGAGGTCCAAAACCATTTTTCCTAGGCTGTAATCAGGAGTTGGCAGGGGTGTGCTCCCTCTAGAAACTCCGTTTCCTTACCTTTTCTAGCTCCTGGTGGTTGCCACATTCCTTACTTCTGGCCACATTAATCTAATTCCTGTTTTATGAACACTTTCTCTTTAATTATAGTAACATCTCCCTCCGTCTTTCTTGTAGAACACTTGGGATTACTTTTGGGGACCATCAGATAATCCAAAATAATATCTCCATCTTAAGATCCTTAACACTTCCATCTACAAGATCCCTTTTGCCCATTAAGGTGACATTCTCAGGTTCCGGGGATAAGGACATGGACATTTTGGGGAAGGGTGTTATTTTTCTAAGATGCAGGAAAAAAGTTAAGAGAAGTAGTTTGTCTCAAGGTCTTATGATGTTTCAGAGGGCAGTTGAAATTCTGGAATGTTCATACACCTGTTGGCTCGGTGGTTAAGCATCTGACTTTAGCTCTGGTCATGATCTAGCAATACATGGGTTTGAGCCCCGTATTGGACTCTTTACTGACAGCTCAGAGCCTGGTGCCTGCTTCGGATTCTGTGTCTCCCTTGTCTCCCTTTCCCTCTGCCACTCTGACACTCTCACTTTCTCTCTCACTCACTCAAAAATAAGATACCACTCTTATGAAGAAGGAGGGCTTAATCCCTATCCTGAATCACTAAATCTCTCTTGTGGAATCTAGAAACCTGAATGTACTCTCTAAAAAAAGGCTACTCTGGATAAATTTCAGATAGCAAGAAGAAAACCTCAAAAGGTTCAGAAGTTTAGTTCAGAGAAGCAACAAGAAATTCAGATGATTACCTGACACTGGAAGGACTTGCTTGATATGAAAACAGAGCTGTAAATCTTAGAAGATTACATGATCTTGTAAGAATTTCAAACCTTCCTGCTATTAATTGGCAATCCCATAAGAATAGCCTCCTTTAAACACATTGATAATATGCTTCCCAGCTTAACATTCAGCGGCCTATGTTTCAGTTAAATGAGCTTCAGGGGAAACAAAAAGGAAACTTGAGGTTTAGGTCCATCTACTTTGGAGCCTCTGGTTAAATAACCTGCGTCTGCTGTGCTCTGTTTTCTTATTATCTGTACAATGGAGGCAGCTCGAGAACCACAGTCACAGAAACAATGTACAGTTTTATGCACAGTTGTCTTCATTTGTTTAGAGTACCAGTAATTTAAACTATTACTCAAAGAGTACACATGCTATTTTCAATTATCCAGGATTAAACTCTGTCAACATAAAGAAAAGGAAAGGAGACCAAAATAACTATGATTTTCCCAAGGACACAACTACTTTATGGTAGATCTGGGATCAGAACCTGATATCATCAATCCCACTCCATTTTTCTTTAATTGGGTTTGGAATGATACAGAGAAATAAAACTCCTGTGTTATATGTAACCGGTGCAGGACTTGGCAAGATTGGAATTTGAGCACTGCATATTAGGAAGAATTTGGAAAATTATTTTCTTTTTTCAAAAATATTTTTTAAACAGTTATTCATTTTTGAGGGAGACAGAGCACAAGTCGGGGAGGGCAGAGAAGGAGGGAGACAGAGAATCCAAAGCAGGCTCCAGGCTCTGAGGTGTAAGAACAGAGCCTGATGGCAGGGCTTCAGCCATCAGACCGTGAGATCATGATCTGAGCCAAATACAGACGCTTAACCTACAGAGCCAGCCAAGTGCCCCGAATCTGGAAAATTCTTAAAACTAGGTCAGATATATACTAGATACATAGAAAACAGTGGTACCTGAAGATGATTCTACAGGAAGAGCAAAAGGAGTAGTTGAAAGTGTGGATGGGCTGCAGTTATAAAAAGGAGAGGTGAGTTCCTGTTTCCCGGCACTTTGGAGGTTCCACCCCAAGATACAGTGTTAAAATAAACATTTGAATTAGGTCATATTTAATTCTGCATGTTCATGTAAGCCAACAAAATATCCCAGGTAACGTCCACTTTGTCATTTAGTTTCTATCTTGAGTTTTCATCTCTAAAATCTTTCCAAACATAAAACAGAGGTTGGAGAAAGGTATTTGGGAGGCAGCAAAGATAAAATAAGCCCATTTCACTTACCACGAAAATTAAGAAAGATCCAAACAAATTCTTCGCAGCTGTAGATGTCCAAACAATTTTCACTTTATGGCAAGGCTTCTGGAAAAATCATGCTGAAGGACTCATAATTACCCAAATGTTCCTTATCTGTTTCAATACATATCACTATATATTGTGGGGCTTCTGAGGGGCAGAGAATCATATCCTGCTAAACATCTCCATGCCCATGATGCAGATAAGATGATCTCCAACCAACCTGATGACGTTAGAGCCCACTTTTTCCATTACTAATATTAATATAGGACAAAATTTCATATGCTTTTGCTTGTACAATCTGAGTCCATTCTTCATTAAAATGGATGGCCCAGAAAGAGTCTGTAGTGTAGACATCATCGGATGCTGAAAGTATTTTTGTGGGTTGTATTCATGTCATGGGTTTCTAGGGAGGATCTACTCAAAAACTGAGTCTAGTTTGACATTTACAATTATCATGTAAACTTGAGCAAAGTGAACTCATCATCATAAAAGGAAGATATTAATACTTTCTATCCCTAGTCTGAGGGGCTCTTGTAAAGTATCAAATAAAGTAACAGAGGTATATATGAATGCACATATTTTAATTGATAGTTGTACATGTTTGAAAATAACTCTACAGAACACACTATATATTTCTTTTTTTTAATTTTTTTAATGTTTTATTTATTTCTAGGAGAGAGAGAGAGAGACAGCGTGAGCAGGGGAGGGTCAGAGAGAGAGAGGGAGTCACAGACTCTGAAACAGGCTCCAGGCTCTGAGCTGGCAGTCAGCACAGAGCCCGACGCAGGGCTTGAACCCACGAACCGCGAGATCATGACCTAAGCAAAAGTCGGACGCTTAACCGACTAAGCCACCCAGGTGTCGCAGAACGCACTATATATTTCTTGATGATACATATCTCGAAACTAGTTCCCAGGTCTCCCATTAAAACTACATCAATTAACAAACACCTGGGGAGGCAAGATGGCAGGGAAGTATGGAGCTCCGTACTTTTTGCCTGCCCACATGTCTCAAACAAAGAAAGACTGGAGCCATAGGACAATGAACCACAAGAGTCTGAGAGGAAAAGAGACAGAGTCCATTACGAAGACAGCCTCATAAGTGCAAGATTGTGAACTGAGGAAGATAAAAAGAGGCTGAGACCTGGAGGCACAGAAGGGAGGGAGCCCCCTCCACGGAGAGCCTCAAAGAGAGGAGGGGAAGAGAAAGAGCACCTGAAACTGCACATAGAACTGTCCCTGGAGAAGAGAAATGCCTCGACCCAGGACAGAGAGGGATCCTATCATCCCATCTCTAAATGCAGGGCATTTGGAGAGAGATCCTGTCTCTAGCTGTGCTGCTTTCTTTGGTCTGGGTGCCCCAGTCCCAGGCAGCACCAGGAGAAACTGCTCCCCTACTCCCCCTACTCGATCCACGGCTTGGAAGCAGCCCAGCCTGTGGGATTACATTTCAGGTGGTATCATTAAAGCTCAAGGACTAAGATATGAAATTGAGGCAGGGCTTGGGACATACAACATGGCCCACATTGGCTACCCCCCTTGGCACAAGGAGATCAGTCCCAAAAGAGTGATTTGTGACACTTAGTTTAAGAAGGGACTGGGGCGCCACCAGTTTTCTCCCCACAACCATCAAGGCCTGGACCGCTGTGGAGGCGAGACCTGACTACACCAAACCAAACCCATCCATGCTGGAGAACTGTTTTTGTTGTTGTTGTTGTTGTTGTTGTTGTTGTTGTTTACTGGAGACCAGGCAAGACCAACATGGATACATTGCCTTGATTAACTTCAGATTAATTCTTGCTATTCAGATCTACTTTTGCTTATCTCATTCTTATCTCTTCCCTCCTTGACAGGGCACTCTGGTCATTGGTTTGCTTAAACAGTCACATTTTATCCATTCTCTTCATGCATATTCTACACTGCCTTTGTTAAGTTCCTTCCCCTCTCTCTCTGGAGTAATCAGAGTATATATAATTTCTTTGGGTAACATTGTCTTCGTTTCTCCTCACCTTCTACCATATTCTCCTTTTGCTCTCTGAATTAAGCATTTTAGTCTCTATGCCTGGTCAATGTTCAATTTCGCTTTCTCCCCAGCCCTGTCATTTCTCTGTTTGTATATACACTTTCATCAGAACTCCCTCCACTCTGCTATTTAGTTGTAGCTGAGATTTCTGGTTTTATGCTTTTACACTGTGCTTTGTATTTTGCTGTTGTTTTGTTTGTTTGTTTGTTTGTTTTTCCCTTTCGGTGTGCTTGTTTGTCTGATTTGTCTGTGCGTTTGTGTGCTTTTGTTCCCTGTGTGTTTGCCTCTCTTTTTTCCTTTTCAAGAATACCTCATGAAACAAGCCAAAGTACACATGGTGGAGAGTACCAAATATCACTATGAGTAGAGAAATAAAATAACCAAAGGCACAACAAGAGAGACCGAGCGACACCATTCAAAGAACACTTTGTGAATGACAGGCACTGGACAGTCAATGAGCCTCTTTTAATATAGGAGAACTCGCACATGCAGAGTGCATAACAAGCTTTTAAAACTGACAAGAGACAAAAAGCTAGCCAAAATGACAAAAAGGAAGAACTTTCCTCTAACGAAATTCCAGGAAGAAATGACAGCTAAGGGATTGCTCAAAACAGAATAGAAGCAACATAACTGACCAAGAATTTAGAACACTAGTCATCAAATTAATAGCTGGGCTTGAAAAAGCCATGGAAGACACCAGAGAAGCTATTGCTCCAAAGACTATGGACCTTAAAAATAGTTGTGATGAATTAAAAAATGCTATCAATGAGCATAATAAAATGGAGGTGGCCACTGCACGGATTGAAGGGACAGAGAGGAGATTAAGTGAATTAGAAGTCACAATGATAGAAAAAGAGGAAGCCGAGAAAAAGAGAGATCAATTGATCTAGGAGCATGAAAGGCGAATTCAAGAACTGAGTCATGCATTCGAATGGTACAATACCCCTATCATAGGAATTCAATAAGAAGAAGAGAGAGAAAAAGGAGCTAAAGGGGTACTTGAACAAATTATAGCTGAGAACTTCCCCAATCTGGGGAAGTAAACAGACACTGAAATCCATGAGGCACAGAGAAGTCCCCTCAGACATCACTTGAATCGATCTTCTGCATGACATATCATAGTGAAACTGGCAAAATATAAGGGCAAAGAGAGAATTCTGAAAGCAGCTAGGGATAAAAGGGCCCTAACACACAAAGGGAGACCTATCAGAGTAGTTGCAGACCTATCTACTGACACTTGGCAGGCCAGAAAGGAATGGCAGGAAATCTTCAATGTGATGAACAGAAAAAGTAGGCAGCCAGGAATCCTCTATCTAGGAAGCTTGTCACTCAGAAGAGAAGGAGAGATCAAGGTTTTCCCGAATGAACAAAAATGGAAAGAATTCATCACCACTAAACAAGCCCTACAAGAAATCCTAATGGGTATTCTATGAGGGAAATGTTGCAAAGAACACAAGGTACCAGAGACACCACCACAAGCATGAATCCGACAGAGAACACAATGACTCTAAACCCATATTTTCCAATAATAACACTGAATGTAAATGAACTAAATTGTACAAACAAAAAACATAGAGTATCAGAATGGATAAAAAAAACAAAATCCATCTATTTGCTGTCTACAAGAGACTCATTTTAGACCTGAGGACACCTTCCGATTGAAAGGAAGGGGATGGAGAAATATCTATCATGTTACTGGAAGTGAAAAGAAAGCCTGAGTAGCCATACTTATATCAGACAAAGTGGACTTTAAAGTAAAGGCAGTAACAAAGGATAAAGAATGGCATTCTAAAATAATTACAGGGCCTATCCATCAGGAAGAGCTACCAATTACAAATGACTACACACCAAATTCGGTAGCACCCAAATACATAAAGCAATGACTCACAAACAGAAACAATCTTACAGATAAGTATGTGGTAAGAACATAGGATTTTAATATTCCACTTACAGCAATGGATAGATCAACTAGACAGAAAATCACTAAAGAAACAATGGACCTGAAGGACACATTGGACCAGATGGATTTGACAGATATATTTAGAACTCTACATCCTGAGGCTATGGAATTCACTTTCTCCTTGAGTGCGCATGGCACATTCTTCAATATAGATCACATATTGGGTCACAAAGCAGCCTTCAATGAATATAAAAGAATTGAGATCATACTGTGCACACTTTCAGATCACAATGTTATGAAATTTGAAATCAATCACCGGAAAAAGTCTGGCAAACCTCCAAAAGCATGGAGGTTAAAGACCTTACTAAAGAACGAATGGGCCGATCAGACAATTAGAGAAGAAATTTAATAATATATGGAAACAAATGAAAATGAAAACACAATCCAAACTCTTTGGGATACAGCAAAAGCAGTCCTAAGAGGAAAGTACATTGCACTCCAGGCCTATTTCAAGAAACTAGAAAAAGCACAGACACAAAATCTAGCAGTGCACCTAAGGGAACTAGAAGCAGAGCAGCGAGAGCACCCCAAACTGCAAATAATAAAGACCAAGGCAGAAAGAACCAATATAGAATCCAAAACAACAACAACAACAACAACAAAAAACAATTGAACATAGCAATGAAATCAAGAGTTGGTTTTTTGAAAAAATGAACAGAATTGAGAAACCCCTAGCCAGGCTTCTCAAAAAGAAAAGAGAGAACACCCAAATAGACAAAATCATGAATGAAAATGGACTTATTACAACCAATCCCTCAGAAATACTATGAAAAATTATATCCCAACAAACTGCACAAGTTAGAAAAAACGGATAAATTCCTAAACACACATCCACTACCACAATTCAAATGCGAACAGATAGAAAATCTGAACAGACTCATAACTAGTGAAGAAATTGAATCAGTATCAAAAATCTCCCATGAAATAAGAGCCTTGGGCCAGATGGCTTCCCTGAGGAATTCTACCAGACATCTGAATCACAGTTATTACCCATTCTTCTCAAGCTATTCCAAAAAATAGAAATGGAAGGAAAACTTCCAGACTCATTCTATGAAGCCAGGATCACTTTGATTCCCAACCTAGACAGAGACCCAGCCAAAAAAAGAGAACTGCAGGCCAATATCCTTGATGAATATGGATATAAAAATCCTCGACAAGATATTTGCATATCGAATTCAACAGCATCTAAAAAGAATTATCCACCATGATCAAGTGGGATTCATTCCTGGGTTACAGGACCTATTCAATATTTACAAATCAATGTGATACATCACATTAACATAAGAAAAGAGGGAAAAAGCATATGGTCCTGTCAATAGATGCAGAAAAGGCATTTGACAAAATACAGCATCCTTTCTTAATAAACACCCTTGAGAAAGTCGGGATAGAAGGAATTTACTTAAACATCATAAAAGCCATTTATGAGAAGCCCACAGCTAATATCATCCTCAATGGGGAAAAACTGAGAACTTTCTCCCTGAGCCAGGAACACGACAGGGACGTCCACTCTCACCACTGTTGTTTAATATAGTGCTGGAAGTCCTAGCATCGGGAATCAGACAACAAAGGAAATAAAAGGCATCAGAACTGACAAAGATGAAGTCAAACTTTCAGTTTTTGCAGATGACATGATACTCTACATGGAAAACCTGACAGACTCCACCAGAAACCTAGTAGAACAGAGCTATGAATTCAGCAAAGTCACAGGGTACAAAATCAACATACATAAATCCGTTGCATTCTAATACACCAATAATGAAGTGACAGAAAGAGAAATCAAGAAAATGATCCCATTCCAAATTGCGCAAAAAACTGTAAAATACCTAGGAATAAACCTAACCAAATATATAGGAGATCTGTATGATGAAAACTATAAAAACTTATGAACAAAATTGAAGAAGACACAAAGAAATGGAAAAACATTCCATGCTAATTAAGTACATATATTAAGAATAAACAGGATATTTCATGGCGCCAGGGTAGCTTAGTCGGTTAAGCACCCATTTTTGGCTCACGTAATGATCTCACAGTTCATGAGTTCAAGCCATGTGTTGGGCTCTGTGCTGACAACTCAGAGCCTGAAGCCTGCTTCGGATTCTGTTTCTCTCTCTTTGTCCCTCCCTTGTTTGCACTCTGTTTCTGTCTAAAAAATAAATAATCATTAAAATTTTTTCTAATAAACAGGAAATTTTAAAATTCAAAATTTAAAATTAATTTAAAAATTTCTTTACAGGATTTTAAAAATGGGGAATACATGGGTAAACATGTATTTACCATTTCCAACACACTTATGCCTTTCACGGATATAAATGTACATTCCGTACCAATTAATTTTGGTCTGAAAATTTTTCTAAAACAGTACTTTAAGAGTGAATCTTCTTGAATCACAAATATTGCTGGTCTGCAAATGTATATTGCCTTCAATTGTGAAAGATACTGTGGTGTGTGTGCAACTCTAGGTCAAAAATATTTTTTCATCTAGGATGTTAAAGACCTTATGCCATTGTCTTTTGGCTTTCATAGTTTTGGGTAAGACGTGTTTCAATTTTGATCAATATTTCTCT
Organism: Hyaena hyaena; assembly: GCF_003009895.1. Taxonomy (NCBI): domain Eukaryota; kingdom Metazoa; phylum Chordata; class Mammalia; order Carnivora; family Hyaenidae; genus Hyaena; species Hyaena hyaena. The sequence goes on from NW_024081593.1 coordinate 337,211, forward strand.
CTTTGGCATGTGTCTTTTTTCCTCTGCCTTCTAAGATTTTTTTCATTATCAACTGTATTTAGTGATTTTTCTATGTTTGCTTTCTATATGTTGCTATATGTTGTTTCTATATGTTGCTTTCTTCATTTCTAATCATTCTTAGTATTTTTTAAACTTATTGGATTTGTGTGTCCATTATGGTCATTCTATTTATGACCATAGTAAATAATCTATTTATAAACCTTTAATCATTATTTTATCACTTTTTTCCTGCTTCGTTCTCTTCCTTCTCTTCTAAGGTTCCAATTATACATATGTTATAATGCTTGATAATGTCCCTCTGATCACTAGTCATTATGTTTTTGTCTTTTCCTATGATTTACTCAACATATTTTTAATGAGTAGGCCTTTAAGCACAATGATATTTCCTTTTCTGTGCCTAATTTGTTTTTAACTTTAAGTGTATTTTTTCACTTCAGATATTGAATTTTGGATCATTGGGTGTTCAAACTGAATTTTATTTACAACTTCTTTAAGATCATTTGTGCTTAGGATCTCATCACATTCACATTTTCTTTTATATTCTTAAATATACTTCTAATATTTATCATAGCTATTCTTTTTTTTTTTAATTTTTTAAAATGTTTTATTTATTTCTAGGAGACAGAGAGACACAGCGTGAGCAGGGGAGGGTCAGAGAGAGAGGGAGTCACAGACTGAAACAGGCTCCAGGCTCTGAGCTGGCAGTCAGCACAGAGCCCGACGCGGGGCTCGAACCCACGAACGCGAGATCATGACCTAAGTGAAAGTCGAACGCTTAACCGACTAAGCCACCCAGGCGCCCCATAGGGGCAGTTCTTCTTGTCCAGATGTCCTGTCCCCTTGCTTTAATATCAATAAAATCACCTTTCTGCACCGTAAATAAAGAAAAAGTAAAATGAAATAAAATAAAATGAGCTACAGACACATGCGACGCCTGGGTGGCTCCATCGGTTAAGAAATGAAGTCAAATTGTACAGCNTCCAGGCTCTGAGCTGGCAGTCAGCACAGAGCCCGACGCGGGGCTCGAACCCACGAACCACGAGATCATGACCCAAGCGAAAGTCGGACGCTTAACCGACTAAGCCACCCAGGCGTCCCATAGCTATTCTTTTAAGTTAATAAACTTTACTTTTTAGAGCTGCTCTTACGTTTACAGAAGAAATCAGCAGAAAGTTCAAAGATTCCAATATATATTCTCTTTGCCTAAGCCCCACATACAGTTTTCCCTAAATTTAATGTCTCAGATTAGGGTGGGAAACTTGTTACAACTGATGAACATACACTGATACATTGTTAACTCCAAGGCTCACCGTAGGCTAGGGCTTACTTTTCTTTCCTTTGTATACTTCTGTGGGTTTTGAAAAATGCTTAAAGTCATGTACATTATAATATCATAGAACACAGCTTCCCTGCTCTAAAAAATCCCTCTGTTCCACCTGTTTATCCCTCCCACTACCCCAATCTCTGGCAATCACTAGTCTTTAGTGTAGCCATTTTCAGAATGTCACATTCAGGATTATCCAGTGTGTATACAACTAAACAAACAGTTCAGATTGGTTTCTTTTCTTTAGCAATATGCACTTAAAGCTCCTGAATGTTTTATCGTGGCCTGATAGCTCATTTCTTTTCACTGCTGAATAATGTTCCATTGCTAGGAACATTCTATATTGCTAGGTTGTTTATGCATCCATTTACCTATTGAAGGGCATTTTGGGGGATTCCATTTTGGGGCAATTATGAACAAAACTGACCCACCCTTTCTTCAGAGAGCAAGAGAGTGAAAGAATGAAATTGGAGGAGAGAAGCAGAGGGAGAGAATCTTAAGCAGACTCCACACTCAGCGGGAACCCGATGCAGGGCTTGATCCCAGAACCCTTAGATCACGACCTGAGCTGAAATCAAGAGCTGATCACTCAACCAACTCAGTCCCCCAGAATCCCTTGAATAAAACTGCCTTAAACATCTGTGTACCAGTTTTTGTGTGATAATAACTCTTGAATCCAATTGTGTAAACACCTAGGGCTGTAATAGCTGGGTCACATTACAAAACTAGGTTTGCAACACACTGCCAAACTTTTCTCCTAAGGGGCTGTCAGCAATGAATGGGCTATCTTAATGCTCTACATCCTCACCAGTACTTTGATATTGTCAGTGTTTTGGATTTGAGCCATTCTAACAGGTATGTAGTGGCATCTTACTGTTTTCAATTCCCTAGTGACATAATTTTGAGCATCTTTTCACGTGGTTGTTTGTTATCTGCGTATCTTCTTTAGTTAAGTGTCTTCTCTGATAGCTCTTTTTTTGGTAAGATTTCAATTTTTAGAGCAGTTTTAGGTTCAGAGCTAAATTGAAGGGAAGATGCAGAGATTCCCCCAATTATCCCCTGACCCCACACACGTATATCCAACGCCATTCTCAACATCTCCCACCAGAGTGGTACATTTGTTAGCAGTGATGAACCTACATCATAATGACTCAAAGCTCATAGATTGCATTAGGGTTTATTCTTGGTTTCATACATTCCGTGAATATGAACAAATGTACAATAAATGGATCTACCGTTATAGTATCGCACAGAGTATTCTCACTGTCTTAAAAATCCTCTGTGCTTCACTTACTCATGCCCTGAGAATCCCTAGCCACCACTGATCTTTTCTCTGTCTCCATGGTCTTGCCATTGCAGACTTTTCAGATTGGCTTCCTTATGTACTAATATGCATTTAAGGTTTTTCCGTGTCTTTTCATGGCTTGGGAGTTCATGTCTTTTAGTGCTGAATAATATTCCATTTTCTAGAGGGCACCATTTATCTGTTCAACCATTGAAGGGCATCTTGGTTGCTTTCAAGTTTTGGCAATTATGAATAAAGTGGCTGTAAACATCTGTGTGAAGGTTTTTTTGCATGGACATAAGTTTTCAACTCCATTGGGTAGACACCGAGAAGCATGAGTGCTGTATCATACGGTAAAAATAGGCTAAGTTTTGTGAGAAACTTCCAAATTGTCTTCCAAAGTGTTTGTGCCATTTTGCATCCCCACTAGTAATGAATGAACGTTCATGCTGCCCCACATCCTTGCTAGCATTTGGTAGATGGGTAGTGGTATTTCACTGTTGCTTTAACTTGCATTCCCCGAGGACATATAATGTGAAGCCTCTTTTTATATACATATTTGCCATCCATATATCTTCTTGGGTGAGACGTCTGTTAAGGTTTTTGACCCAGTTTGATCAAGGTTATTTGTTTTTCTGTTTTTCTTATTGATAATTGTAAGATTTCTTTGTATATTTTGGATCATATCCCTTTTCAAATGTGGCTTTTGAAAATACTTTCTCCCAGTCTATGGCTTGTCTTTCCATTCTCTTGAGATGGCCTTTTAAAGAGCAGAATTTTAAAAATTTTTGTGAAGGGGCGCCTGGGTGGCTCAGTCAGGTACATCTCTGACTTCAGCTGGGGTCATGATCTTACAGTTTGTGGGTTTAAGGCACATGTCGCTGACAACTCAGAGCCTGGAGCCTGCTTGGGTTCTGCGTCCTCCCTCTCTCTCTCACTCTCCCGTGCTCATGTTCTGTCTTTCTCTGTAAAAATAAATAAACGTTAAAGAAATTAATTTTTGTGTGTGTATGTGGAGTCCAGCTAATCAGTCTGTCTTTCATGGACAGCGCCTTTGGTGTTATCTGTCATTGCCACACTCAAGGTCATCTAAGTGTTCCCCACAGGATCTTCCAGTGGTTTTGTACTTTGACATTTTATATTTAAGTCTGTAATCCATCTTGAGTTAATTTCTGTGAAGGATTTAAGATACATGTCTAGATTTCTTCTTTTTTCTTCTTCTTTTTTTTGGCACGTGACCATCCAGCTGTTCTAGCACCATGTGTTGAAAAGACTCTCTTGTCTCCACTGTATTATCTTTGTTCCTTTGTAAAAGATCAGTTGACGATAGTTATGTGAGTCTGCTTCTGGGCTCTTTATTCTATTCCATTGGTCTATTTGTTTCTTCTTTTGCCTTTACCACATTATCTTGATTACCTTATATTTATAGTTAAGTACTGAAGTCATGTGGCTTTAGTCCTCCAGCGTTTTTCTCCTTCAATATTGTGTTGGCTATTCTGGATCTCTTGTGTCCCTATATGAGCTTTAGATCAGTTTGTCAATATCCACAAAATACTTCGCTGGGATTCTGATTGGGATTACATGGAATCAATCTATAGATCAAGTTGGGAAGGAGTGATGTCTTGACAATACTGAGTCTTCTTATTCATAAATATGGGATAGCCTTCCATTTTTTAGCTCTTCTTTGATTTTTTTCATCAGAGTTTGTAGTTTCCCTCATATAGATCTTATATTTATTTTGTTAGATACATGCCTAAGTGTTACATTTTTTAGTGCTAATTTAAATTGTCTTTTGTTTTTAATTTCAGGTGCAAATCTACATAAGGCAACATTCTCTTTAAAAAAAATGACAGATGGGGTGCCTGGGTGGCTCAGTTGGTTAGACGTGGGACTTCGGCTCAAGTCATGATCTAGTGGTCCGTGGGTTCGAGACCCGCCATTGGACTCTGTGCTGATAGCTCAGAGCCTGGACCCTGTTTCAGATTCTGTGTCTCCCCCTGTCTCTGCCCCTCCCCTGCTCTCACTCTGTCAATCTCTCTCTAAAAATAAATAAACATTAAAAAATTTTTAAATAAAAATACAAATAAAAAAACAGATAAGAAATAGATAAACTCAGACTTGGGTAGATTCAAATAAAACTTGAAATGAGCTTTCTTCAATGTTTGGTTCTTTGAATCCTTCAGCTTCAAGAGTAGCTTTCTTTTTTTCAACCTCAATTATTATCCATCAGGTCCACAGAAAATAAAATAAATGTAATCACAACCATTGACCTTTTCCCATTCACTAATATTGTCTGATTGAGTAGGGGTTATCATATTACACGTCTTTTATTTCTCTAGGAATTATGTCCTTACCAATAGCCATATCTTTGTTACTCACTTCTATCATATCAAGCATGAGGTAGGCAAATTGACATTTCTAATATAATGAAAGATAGAGAAATAGAAGCAATTTACCAGGGTTCAGAGTCATATCTATTAAATGTTATATTGCTAAGTTGCTTATTATTAATGTATTTACACTAGCTCTTTGGCATATATACAATAGAGAATGAGGATGAAAGATAGTGCATATATGAATAACCAAATATTAGAGATAAAGTAGAATTATTATAGATCAAGGTTGCCTCCTCTCCTCAATCCTCCATAGTAGACAGAATTCTTATACAGAGGGCAGTTTTTATTTTTTATCTTATCTTAAATGTCTAATTCTTTTTCTCTTCATAGAGGTGAGTTTGGCATTACGAGTAACAACAACATTTTTTTCCCTAACACCCAATATCTTTTCTCATCAATTATCTTAGCAAAGTTTGCTTTGCAATTTTATTCCCTTCACTCTCTAAATATCACTGGAAGTCTGTAATCTGGATCTTGTATCAAAGCTGAAAATAAATCTACTTATGAAAACCTTTTCTCCATAATATATAACATGTGAATTTCTTGGCTTATACAGAACGTTTAAGAAGGCATGATTCTTTAATAATATACCATAGAGAATATGTTCCTTAAAGCATACTTTAAGATAAAAGTAATCTAATTATGTAATTATGGATGGAGAAAGAGCTCCATGTGGTTAGGCTGGATCTAACTATAATAATATGATTTTCACAGAATTGGCATGGTTTACCAACTGAGACCACATATATTGGATTGCTCATCATAGGTGGGCTTTCTGTAAGATTTTAATCATGAACACCCAATGACTGCATCAAATCCCACTTAAGTTTGAAATCTAACATGGCTGTACTTCCCTGTATTAAATACAGTTTTAAAAGATATCAGGTTTGATTCATATGTAAATCTCTGGCAAAAATTCTAAAGCTACTTGTTGGGCCATTTTTCATTTTTGGTAGATGGAAATGTATTTTTCAAAGTGAGAAGTTACTCAATCTCGTTGGTTTGGGTATTTGATCCAAATCCAGAAGACCCTTTGGCTTTTTATATCATTTATATTTAGCAAAGCACAATATTCAGTTTCTACCAAAAAAAAATATGGGCTTAGAACACTCTCTCGACAAACATATAACGACTCGAAAGATTTGTGTAATCGAAGAAGAAAGAAAAATGCCCTGTAAAACTCTTTTTGCTATATGAAAGCTATATAACTTTAAAATTTGAAGGCTTGCTTTCCTGTAATTATATGGCTAAATTTAAAGATCACAGAGAAAAAATATATTGGAAAAATAAGTTTGAGATTTTATTTCAACCATATTATTTATAAAATAATTCATGAAGACTTATGACTTCAAAACATAGAGCAATGTCATCCTTTTTTTTTTTTTAGACACAAATTAAAAGGCTTTTTTATTTATTTATTTTTTAGTTGCCTCTTTCTTTTTTTTTTTTTTTACAAATAGTTTATTGTCAAATTAGTTTCCACATAACACTCAGTGCTCATCCCCAAAGTGCCCTTCTCCATGCCCACCCCCCCTCCCCCCCACATCCATCAGTCCTCAGTTTTTGTCAGCATTCAAGAGTCTCTCATGGTTTGCCTCCCTCCTTTTCCCCCACCATTTCCACCCTTCTTCTCCCCCTTGTTCCTCCGTCAAGTTCCTCCTAATCCTCCTATACGTGCAAACATATGATATTTGTCCTTCTCTGCCTGACTTATTTCGCTCAGCATAACACCCTCAAGGTCCATCCATGTTGCTACACATAATGCCATCCTTTTCTAATTCGTGTAAAACAAATGGCCATGTTTTAAGCATGTCTGTCTTTCATAATATCATGCATATTTTCCCTCCCTATAAAACTTCACCTCATGTAAAACAGTGTTTTTTAGCTAGTGTGATTGTAGTCCTCTAAACAAACTGAGACAACTACAAAGTAAAAACTGTAAACTATAAACCAGCTGAACAGAGAAATTCTTTTCACTTGACTTTATTTCACTAGCATCACACGGTTCTAGCCTGTGTTTATAAGGAAGGAGAATTCAGTGAAGAAATTCTTTCCTCTTGTTCAAAGGTTTACAATTGGAAAGTAGCTCAGGAATAATCCATCATCTGGGGCCACTTTGAAAATTATCAATCTTTTTAGTGAAAACTGGTGCCTTTTAGTATATAGCTCTGTTTTTGTTTGTTTGCAAAATACCAACACACCAGTTTTATGGCTAATAAAATAGAATTTATAACAACAGTACCAGGTCTAACATGAGCCACAGCAGGAGTATCAGGGCAATAATGCTTCTTTCCTATACACTTATTTTGTTCAACCCCATCTCAATGAATATGCCTCATTGAAATTTCACCTTCTTTTAAGTATTGCTTTCTACAGTCCATTTCCAGAGAGTTATACAGCTATTCTTCTATTGATTAGAACAAAAATGGGTGTAACTGTTTTCTACTGCTATCTTTTTATTTGCTTTGTAAGATTGCTCTTGTGACCCAGTAGGCCAAAGTAGCTTTTAATGCTGATCTGCTAAAAATGTAAATACTTTTAAAGCTTAAGTGATATTTAAAATGAATGATTTTAGGAATTTCTTAGCTTGTGGAGAAAAACAAGGTGAAGGATTAGCATTTCAAATTTATATCAAACTGCCAATGAAAAACAAAAGGCCTTCTCAAAACTTTCCCTTCTGCTGCATGATTAAGGTAAGATAGGTGACCTGTTAGTTCGGTTCTGTTTTTACTTTTAGCATTGCCTTAATTGGTAAATAGCAGAACAACATTGTCATGCAAGAATTCCAGGAGTACATCTGTTTCTAATGGACGGTACATAATTTAATGACGAGACACCTCAATGGTCTACCCACTGCAAATCTCAGTTGTTAAATATGTCTGGAGCAAGACGTCTTTAAATAGTAGGCACTTTTTTGGTACATTAATTTTCTCACACTCAGAAGCATAAAATGTAATTCTAACTGTCACTTTGTGTAAAGCTCTGTTTACTTTAAAATGCTATTTACAGCCTAAATGTCTTGTTCAAACTGATTAACTATAGTGGGATTTAAAACTTTTCTAAAACCTATTTATTATGGTTAATGTTTTCAGATTTTTTTTTCCTTTCCCTTCAGACCATGGTTGAGGAAATCTATCTAATTGACAATAAAATGCAGGGCTCTCAAGGCAAATCTTGAAAAAGATAAACTAACAATATTCCAGAAGACACTGAAATTTAAAATGTAAGCCACAAGTTGGTGTAGAGCTGGAACTATAATCATAGAATGTAAACACTCCTTCTCCAAGAAATCAGGAATGAAGAGCCAAAGCCAGCGCAACCAACCCCAGACCGCAATGTCCCAGTGGTTACCAAACAGAATCTTCATTTATGATTCAACTTCACTAACCACATGCTTGCTAAGTAGCTTGGTTTCCAACAAATCTTTTACAGTGCGTAAGATCTAATTAGATGTGGTTACATGTGGTTATCCTATTTAGAATTTGTCTGAGCAGTATTTCAAAGAGATAACAAATGTTAATGGTAATCCCATGTTTTACCAAGAGGGTAGGGGGAAAATACCCCCCTAAAGAAACACAAATAGAAGAAATTTTATTGAAATTGTCAAAGTATTATTATCAGCCTTCATTTTTTAGTTATGGAGTGATGGTACCTTGAAACAATCAACCTTTCATTTAGAGTACCTTCATTTAGAATATCAGATAACTCCTGCATTTTAGTTTAGTACTATCTTATGTGGAGTAAATATATATATATGAGATCTTATTCTTTTTGCAACAGGTGATCATGGCATAGATAGGCCTTTCCAGCACAATATGGTGTGAGGAATTTGAAAAGAACTTTAAAATTAAATTAATGGCTTTGTATAAATGTTACCTAATCTTACGAGAAAAGTTTTAGAACTTCTAATGCTTGAGTCTTTGAAGACTATTGCAATCAGAGGTTGGTTTCTTGAGAAAAATAATGGAGATGGCAGATGAAATGACTTTAAAAATCCATTTTGTCTTGGGGTGCCTTGATGGCTTAATTGGTTAAGTGTCTGACTTCGGTTCAGGTCATGATCTTACTGCTCATGAGTTCGAGCCCCAGATCAGGCTCTGGGCCAACACCTCAGAGCTTGGAGCTCACTTCAGATTCGGTGTCTCCCTCTTCCTCTGCCCCTCCCGCGCTCATACTCTGTCTCTCTCTCAGAAATAAATAAACATTAAAAAATCATTTTGTCTTTGTTTCTCTAATTCTCTAATAATGGCCTCTAACCAATAATTTGAAGGACATTATAAAGATATTCACCATATATTGTTGCTTCCCAAATACTTGAAACAAATAATTTTTACCCAGTCAGATCTTCTGCAACAACTTAATAATTTCCTTATTTCTTTCCCCTGACTCCCAACTACTATGTATGCACAAAATACAGACAAATTTTTAACACAAGTCTGAATTTTTACCTTAGAAACTTAATTTTTCTAGGAAAAGGCATAGCAAATTTTTCAATGCAATATAGAGTTTTGAAATTATCTTCTTTTTTGGATAACTGCTATAAAAATAACTACTTGCAAAGGAGCACAACTATTGAATTTGGATTGGCTATTTTTACTTTAAAACTCAATCCAACAGATGATTGTTGTTTATCTACTATGTGTGGGCCACTTTCATATGCTTTAAGGTAAATAAGCAAATAAAACAGACCAAGAGGAATTTCTTGCCATATTTTAGTGGGGAGACAGAAAACAAACAATAAGCATAATAAAAAAGTATAGAAAAGGAAGGAAGGAAGAAAAAAGGAAGGAAGGAAGGAAGGAAGGAAGGAGGGAAAGAAGAGGAAAAAAGAAATAAAGGAGAACAGAGAATGGGAAGTTAAGAGTGTAGGTCTGGAAAAGCATGATGTAGGTTGCAGTACAAAATGGGGAGCAAGCCAGGGGTGTCTGGGTGGTTCAATCAGTTAGACATTGGACTCTTAATCTCAGCTTAGGTCATGATCTCATGGTTCATGCTCACAGTTCATGAGATCAAGCCCTGTGTCCAGCTCGTGCAGAGCCTGCTTGGGATTCTTTCTCTCTCTCTCTCTCTCCTCCCTCTGCCCTTCCTCCACTCTCTCTCTCTCGAAATAAATAAAATACCTTTAAAAAAAAAAAACAGGGAGCAAGCCAGACTTTACTGAGAGAATTAAATTTTTGAAAGAAATGCTAAAGTTATCCTAATGAATATATTTAGGGAAAGACCTTTTCAGGTGGAGGGAAAACAGAGTAATATACAGAAGAAAGGAGAAGGAAATAGCAATGACAAGGAGGTCAGGGGATTCTGGGGACTGCTGAGCAAGTGAAAGACAAGCAGGATAGGAGGGCAGGGCGGTTATGGTGGAGTTTTTCAGGCATATCCCTGAGGGTCGTTAAACACATTTAAGATCTCTGACTTTTTCTCTGAGTAAAATGGGGAGCCATTGCTGGTTGTATAGCAGAGGACTAGTATGATATGACTCACATTTTCAAAAGAGACCTTGGGCTGGTGTGTAGAGAAGAGACTGTTTGCAACCAAATGTGAAAGCAGGGAGCCTAGTGGAGGCAGGGTATTTTAGGTGAGAAATAATAGTGGCTCAAATCAGAATGGCCATGGAGGTGGTGGGAAGTGGTCATATCCACAATATACATTAAAGGCAAACCCAGCATAATTTCTTAATATATTAGACATGGGCTAAGATGCCTGTAAGGAATGTAAACTGAATGACTAGGTATGGTTGACATCAATTGAGTTGGAGAAGGCTATGGGTAGTGCAGTCTCGAAGGCATAGGTAATGGGGGCTCTTGCTTGAGTGTATTAAATTTGAGATAATCTGAGATAACCAATTGACATCCTAGAACGAATTTGAGGTAAACAGTTGGATAAAGTGTTCTGGAGTTTTGTACAGAAATTGGGCTAAAGATACATTTGGGTGCTGTCAGCATGCAGATAGTATTTAGATCATGTATTTGGATGAGATCTTTAAAGGAGAGCATGTAAGGAAAGTAGAATACTATCAAGGGTTAAGACCAAGGTGCACAGCAATGAGAATCTAAGAGATGACAAGCCAGCAGAGACTAGAAAAGAGTAACTATTGAGGTAGGAGGAAAAAGCAAACCAGACCGTGTGCTTTTGACTAGAAGCCAAATGAGGCCATCCCAACAAGGAGGATGGAGTGATCCACACTGGCAAATGGAACTATGAGGCAATACTGTAATATGAGAGGTAAAACTCACCATTAGTCAAGCAGAGTGAAGGTTAGGGTAAGTTCCACATATCACTTTTTGCAGTGGAGCATGGGGACTAAAGTACAACTTGACTAGATTTAAGAAATTATGAAAAAATGGACATTGGAGACAAGTGTATAGAAACTTATCTTCTGAAGAGTTGTACTATAGAGTTTTAGCTGGCAGGGGAAGTACAGTTAAGAGAAAATCTGTTTGAGAGGAATAATGGCACAAAAAAAAGTTGAGAAGAGAAGGAAGATATAAAAGTAGGAGAGAAAGGGTGCCTGGGTGGCTCAGTCAGTTAAGCTTCCAACTCTTAGTTTTGGCTCCAGTCATGATCTCATAGTCCATGGGTTAGAGCCCCATGAAATAAGTAAGTAAGTAAGTAAACTTTAAAAAAATAAAACAGGAGAGAAAAGAAAGAACTGATGGAGAAGTGTCTCTGAGTAGACATAGGTAGTTGATATTAAGTCTTTGGGACTTAAGAAGACTTGTTTGAAAGGAGCTTTTGATGAATTTAAGAAATGCCAATATGTATTTAAACTCTGAAAGCCTGTTTTTACCAGCTGGTTACCATATGCACTTCATAGGTTTAATCATAAGAGGTGTCCTAGGGTCAAAATGGAGGTCACAGGACTGAAGTGTGATATTCCCACCTTCTACCCAAATGACAAACATTAATGATTTATCAAACAGCTTACACCTTCAGAGGTTGGTCACAGCCTCTCTATCCTTCTCGACATGGAGCCCCAGGCAAATCATTAGTATTTGATTATAAATGAATCTGAGATTAAGTCCTCAGGCCATCTCTCGTGTAATATCTCACAAACTTCTACTTATACATTTTTTTTCTCTTTTTCAATATGCCTCAGGGTTTCTAAAGAATAACTCCCAGAATAACTCTGAAAAAATCTTTAACTTTTCTTGATAGAAATAGAATAATGCTCAGAGTTCACGAATTTCAATATCAGGCAGGAATAGACTGTGAGAACAAGGAGCCACTGCACCTAATATTATGGAAATGCTGAGTATAATTGGAGTTTGCAAGAGGAGATGTCATTCAAGCTTATCATAGGCTTGACTTGTGGTAGGCAACTTTGAGTCTACCCAAATATTCTTCCACTTGTGAAATCTATTAAACCAAAGACTGGGGCTGAACGAGAGAATTAGAGAGTTCATATCCTGGCTATATTGTGAGTCATATTCATCGGACAAAATGGGAGCAACCTTTCCACATTATGGCCTCTGATCCAGGAAGATCAGGGGACAGCATCTTCATCCTGAAGACCTGGCAAAGTGGTTTTCTTTGGTCAAAAAAAATGAACGAGACACTAAAATATAGTCATGGAAGAACGTAAGGCAGAGGGATGCTCAAATCCTCCCAGAGTCTGGCATTCAGTGCAGCACCTGAAAAGAAATTATTCAAATACAAAGGAATTACCATGTGAATGGTGTTTCTGCACAATTTCTGCATTTGCTGCCTTGCATTTTTATCAAGACGACAAACATACACCAGCGTGAGAAAGCAGGTGCCTTTTTCCCCCGTATCTTTTGAACATCAGTATTTCCCAGCAGTTAACTACATGTGATAATGGCCAGAGCACAGAAACGTTTTGATTTGGATCCAAACTCTTCACCCAGAAGCAGCTTTTTGTTGTATATTTTAAGCTTGGAGCTTTTGATCCAGATTTCATTATATGGCAGATCATTTAAATAAGAAGGCAAGGAGGCTGATTGAGGGGGGAGCTTCGTAAGATGTTGAACTCTCAAAGAATATTTCAGCTCAGAAGGGATTTCTATTTTGGAGCCAAATTCAGATCCCACCTACTGAGTTCAAGCAATTAATTATTAACCACAGACATATTAAAATTACAAGATAGCGGGTTGACAGCACATTGCAACGAGCCTTCAGATTGTGATTTCCCGGCTTAATGATGATGATAAGATAGGACTGAATGGCAAATTGCTATTGCTTTCAGCTGAAAATGTGAAAGTGCTGTGGCCTGATCACTTGTTACAGAGAACCGCTATTCATTCAGCAGCACTCCTTGCGGAAATAAACCCGGGGTCTGGTGTGGTGGCAGCTGAGATGTTAATTCACAAGACAGCAAGAGGGAGAGAAAGCTGCTAAGTGGCACAGTGGGTTAATGATGCACTACAGTGCTTCACCGTGGGAGACATATGGGTTGCATTCTGGCATTGTTCACAAGTGGAAATTGGTTTACCGATCTTAGCTTGGTCCCTAGTGGACAGTTGTCCGCGTCCTAGACCTCCTCAGATGTTGTCCTAATTTTCTGCACAGGAGACGCTCAAGGCTGGAAGAGCAGGAGGGTGACTGATACAGTGCAATTGGCTTGGCAGAATCCGAGGAGGAAATGGGCCCGATATCCTTCCTCTTTGAATCCTGGTCCCTGCCAGCCTCTCATTTTCAGAAGCATGAAAATCCATGCAGGGCAGCAGAAGAAAGGAAGGCAATAAACAAGGCCAATTTCCTTTCCAGTAACACTACCTCCCCAAAGAGCTAAGGGGGTTTAATATTCATTTATTAAAAAGAGGATACTTGTTTGCAACAGGCCTCGCCCTCAGCTTGAGGATCATGGGACCAGAAGCTTTAGATAAGTGTGGAATAGTTTAGCCAAACACATGTGCATTTGCTGGAATAATTGTACAAGATATGACCGTGTAACTCGTCTCATTATAATCCTCATGGTCTTCGTATCAAGAGAACGTGTACAATAATATGTATAATTTTCTAACGTAATTTTGTATTTTAAAAGAGAATATTTTTTCACCTTAAGTAAAAACCTTTTCTTGAAGAGAAAGATATTGACTTCTTCTACTCTTCCACGGGAAAAAATCGCTAGGAATAAAAAATTTTAAGTTGCAAATAAAATAAAATGATGAGAGAAAAAGAAGTTTAATAAAAACTTTATACATGAGGGGCTCAAAGGGGAAACAGGCGGTAATTATGGAAGTAGAAAATATTGTTCCTAATGTAGAAAAATAACAAAAACTATGCTAATAGAAGCTGAAGCATTAAGATAAGAAGGAAATGAAGCACAAAACAAGAGTAGGGAGAAATATGTATGACAAAAGGGAAGATTCACCATTTAATGTCTACAAAAGACTTTTTAAACAAAAAATGGAAAACTGCTGAAATGGTCTTTGTAAATTTCAGACTGTTCAGATATTTTAAACTTCTACAATCATTATTTTCTGGGATTATTTAACATAATCTTGTCATAATCCTGCCTTCAACTAATCATTCCTCCTCAATCTTTTTTTTTTTTTTTTTTTAATAACTTTTATCTGGTTTGGGGAGTGGTTCATTGATTCAATATTTAAAGAATATCTTCAGGGGCACCTGGGTGGCTCAGTTGGCCAAGCATCTGACTTCTACTCAGGTAGAGCCCCCATGGGGCTTTGTGCTGACAGCGCAGAGCCTGGAGCTTCCTTCAGATTCTGTGTCTTCCTCTCTCTCCCTGTCCTTCTCCCACTGGCGATCTCTCTTTCAAAAATGAATAAAACATAAAACAATTTAAAAAAAGAGAATATCTTCAGTAGGCAGACACTCACACAGAAGAATCAAAAGATGCAAAAGATGAGAGATTTATAAACAGCACGTTACAGTAGGAAATGGAGGAAATTTTCACATGCAAAATTATTTGAACAAGTTACTTTTTTCCAGCAATCATGATCCCAAAAGGTGGTAAATGCTTCTAGTCCCACATTTTCCTTTCCTTAGAACCTGGGCTCATCCTCTCTGAAAACAGAGTCAGTTTTAAAAATATATATATATTTTTAACATTTATTTCTTTCTGAGGGACAGAAAGAGGCAGAGTACAAGTGGAGGAGGGGCAGAGAGAGAGGGAGAGACAGAATCCGAAGCAGGCTCCAGGCTCTGAGCTGTCAGCACAGAGCCGGATGTGGGGCTTGAACCCACAAACGATGAGATCATGACCTGAGCCGAAGTCGGACGCTTGACCGACTGAGCCACCCAGGCGCCCCAGAAAACAGAGTCAGCTTCCTGAAGTAAATCACCTGTTACTCACTTCCAACAATACCCATTCCTACTGTGTCCCAGCTTCCCACTCATTCTCCTCTACCAATGGGGAGTTTCCAAAATCCTGTTCTCACATCAGTCTTACTTCCCTTTGGAATTGCCTCCCTCATTCAAATCAAACCCATTTTCTTTCCCTCCCTGGAAAGTCTTCAACACCTTTGGTCCACGAAGTCTCTTCTTCCCATAACACTTAATTTATAAGCTATTCTAGAGCAGACAAAATCTCGCCTTGGAATTTCCTACTTGGCTTTCTATACAGTTATGAATTATTTCTGTGTCATTGTGGAGTCTCCTCAAGCAAAATTTATGATTAAGACAAAGATGTTGCATGCACAAAGTAGATTTTCCAGAAACATTTTAAGATAGATTTCTCTTTTGGCTTTACATATTTATTCTGATATACCATGATACCTAGCCCACTGCTTTGCTTGATAAACATATTTGAATGAATGCTTACCATAAAATAATCACAACTTGTTTTTCTTTGTTAATAGAGATCATTCTCCCCAATTCTAATAAGATATTTAAGACCTTCATAAAATTTAAATGGAACACAGCCTAATCATTTAATTCTCTACTATTAATCTGATAGTGTCATATTCTAAAAGTAATGAGACTGCATTTCAATTTTTAAATACACCAATTCATACTTTGAAAATTATGATGTAATTCAAGTGCAATTTTGGATTCTTTCAAAATAAATTGTGACAAATTTGAAATTAGTTAAAATCTTCAAGAGATTTCCTATACACAATATAAAAGCAGCTTTTATTGAATTTTAGGCAAAGTAGAATGTCCAGTTAAGAATATTTATGCATCAAGTACTTGGATGGACAATATTGCTTAAATATATCCACAATTTAGATTATCTGACACATTGAGATGTTAAGAACCTATAGTTCTGTATTGGTGGGACTTTAGTCCATCCGCATTCTGCTCATACAAAAATTTTAATAGAACACAGTCATAAATAGGGTAATTACTTATAGAGGGATAGTTCTGCTGCAAAAAAATGTTGAAGAACTATATATACATCTCTTTCTGTGTTTTTGTCATCTACTAATGTTGAAAAACTGAAGGAAAAGAGACAGATTACTATGTACCTCTGCACTTTCTCTTACCAAGTTAAGAACATACTGGTCTACTTCATCTAAAATACAGGATTTTGAGGGAGATAGAGAGCTATCCCTGTCTATCTCAAGCTTTTGACTCTCCTTCAACACCCAGTCTTACAAAGTTCAGCTTTGTATTTCCCCACAAGAAACAAGAAAGAAAGAGAAAGAGACACAGAGAAAGAGACAGAAGAAGGAAGGAAGGAAGGAAGGAAGGAAGGAAGGAAGGAAGGAAGGAAGGAAGGGAAGAAGGAAGGAAGGAAAGAAGGAAGGAAGGGAGGGAGGGAGGGAGGAAAAGAAGAAAGAAAAAGAAAGAAAAGAAAGAAAGAAAGAAAGAAAGAAAGAAAGAAAGAAAGAAAGAAAGAAAGAAAGAAAGAAAGAAAGAAAGAAGCAGAAATAACAGGCAGAAGAAAGGCAGAAATTCAAGGGAAAAGGGTGACCATTGGTGACCAGCATTATCGCTGGGGATAGTAGACAGTAGACTGGGACAACATAATTCTGTACAGGAGCACACACATGGTTTGGATGGATCACTTCAAGAATTTGTTGTCATAAACAAAAACAACAATGACAACGATGAAATGGGCTATACAATTTCTGCCAAACAAGGAAAAACAAATATTATCTGAAATGATTTCCAACAGCCAAGATTACCAACCAGTGCTCTGTGGCACATCCGGAGACTTCAAACACACTCCACGTGGCTGAAATGTATTCTTCTCAGCCATCAAGGTAACCCAGCAGAGCCTGAGATGTGTGGAACCCATGCAACAGCCTGATCAGGTGGCTCTGGTATGCCTTCAAATGTCCTTTTTCTACATGTGTTAAGAACGATGCTGGGTGTGAGGGGAAGTAACTTTAAGAAAATTATTTACCATCTTAAGTATAGTATCCAAGTAGACATGAGAAAGAAACAGAAAGTTGGTAAGTTTTTAATGTCTATATTTGTTTATATTATCCTGAGTTCGAATATGAAGTTTCTAGATCAAAGCAGATAACTATGACTTGCAGTAATAAGTGCATCAGTTCCTTACACCCCATTTTCTTTCTCCTTTCTGGGATAATGTAATGAGATGCAGCCATTCATACAGGCTGGCATGTATGGGTGTCATCCACCAGGAGAGAAACCCTGAAATTAGGAATTAGGGAGTTAATGCGAAATAAATTCGTTGTGGTTGAATTTCAGCTTTTAATCAAGGAGGTTCAAAATGGAAAGTTAGAGACATAAGTGTAGTCAAGATCCTGCAAATGCTTATATGGTAGGTAGGGAATTTGTATTTTTGTTAATGTTTATTTCTGAGAGAGAGAGAGAGGGAGAGAGAGAGCGCACGCACACAAGTGGAGGAGAGGCAGAGAAAGGGAAAGACACAGAATCTGAAGCAGGCTCCAGGCTCTGAGCTCTCACCACAGAGCACAACGCAGGGCTTGAACTCATGAACCAGAAAATCACGACCTGAACCGAAGTCCGATGCTTAACAGACGGAAACACCCAGGCACCCAAAGGAATTTGTATTTTATCTTTAGAGCAAACATGGTTGCTTATTCTGTTGTTCATTGAAATATTTTAAGTAGAATGGTAATCTGTGAACGTTTTTCATTTCAGTCCTTCACTGGTTCATGTCCTAACTCTACTGTTTGACCTCAGGAATGATACAGACTGTCTCCAGTATGTCTCAGTTTCCTTTATCTATACAATAAAGATAATATTAATACTTCACTAATAAAGTTGTTGAGAGGATTAAAAGTCTTTCAGAAATGCCCAAGACATAGTAAACACTCTACAAATTGTTATTATTAATATTACAGAATTTTAAACATGATGGCGTTTTAGAGAGCTCTTTCTGACCACATTGGGAGTGGATTCAGAGGACTGTAAAACTGGACACAGAAGCAACAGTTAGAAAGGTGCTGCACAATAACCCAAGAAAGAGATGAAGGTCACCTGAAATAGTATTAGTAAAGAGGTAGAGACAGAATGTTCAAGCCATATTAGGGTAAAGAATCAATGGAAAAAATAAATGTAAGGACTGAGTGGTGGCACCCTATATGTCTGTGCTCTATTGAAGAAGTGTAATTAACTAAGCATATGATAATAGTTTTAACTCCTTCTGATTTACTTGATTGTCTCTTTCTCCATTAGACCTATTAGGTGTCTGTTATTTATTTGTTTTTCCCTATTATATTGCAAGTGCCTAACAGTCCATGAGAAATGGAGACACTTTTCTAAATACATTGAGCACTGTGTGTGTGGTATGATGATTAGTTCAGGACATATAAGTATGAGTTGATTTTGAAGTCAAGATGGTGGTCTGGTGAGCAGATTTATATGAAATTTAAGCTGTTGGAGTGGGCGTGGTTACCAAGGAGATGATTTGCAGTGAGAACAGAGCAGAGATAGGGACAGAATCCTGACGAAGATGAACACATACAGGAAAAAGAGACTTGCAAGTATTCTAAGAAAGAATGTCCAGAGAATTGGAAGAAAAACAAGGAAATCTGTAGTGTCAAAAAAAGCAGAAAATGATATTTTAAGAAGAAGCAGGAATATCAAACATTCCTTTAAGCATTTTAGCAGTAACAAAATATTGCTAAGAAGCCAAGTATAATAAATAAGAAGATATTGGCTTAAGAGGTTCATTTGAAGTACAAGCTGGATTAGGACTTTTGGGGAATGATTGGGTGATATTTAAGTGGTGATAAAATTTAATTTTTCAAAAGTAATTAAGCTGTTTAAAAAAACAGACAGAAATAGGTAAATATGGAAGTGTCTGTGTTGTTCAGAAATGTTAGAAACTGCCCTCACTGTTGTTGACAGGGTAATTCATAGAGTGAGGGAGCTGAGGAGGTCAGGGTTGACGTGGTATCCTCAGGCTTTTAGTCAGTTAGGGGGTCCTTCAGGGCCATGTGACAACACAGAACACTCAGATACACCTTTTGTGGAGCCACCTGGGTATGAGAACTCAATGATATCTCAAAGGCCCCGCCTGAATGGCAGTATGGTAAAATAATAATTCTTCCATTTCCAACACAGCTGGTGATATGGGATTATTCACTACCTTTATATCCACGAAAACCATATAAACATATACTTTAGAAATGATATATAATCAGTCATTAAGGCTATATTAACTAAGAAGGGAGGGGTTTTATGCACGTCAAGGGCAATGTAGGTTTGTAATTCTTTTTTTACTCTTGTGTTTCCCTTTTAGCCATAAACATGGATATTAACAACATTGTTTTGATGAAAGAAATAATTCACTAGAATCTTCCTCATCTCTTCCTTTGTGCCTCCATATAACATTACACATAGGCTTTCTCCTGTGAAATTTAAAAAGAATAAGTATGTAAATTATGTAAGTGAATATTATTCTGTACTAAGGGGTGTCTCTTTCTATGGAAATAAGACTAAAAAGTAAATGTTAAAATGTGAGAATCTGGGGCGCCTGGATGGCTCAGTCAGGTAAGCGTCTGACTTCAGCTCAGGTCATGATCTCACAGTTCGTGGGTTCGAGCCTCTCATCAGGCTCTGTGCTGACAGCTCAGAGCCTGGAGCCTGTCTTCAGACTCTGTATCTCCATCTTTCTCTGACCCTCCCCTGCTCACGTTGTCTCTCTCTCTCTCAAAACATTAAAAATAAATTTAAACAAATTAAAAAATAAAAATGTGAGAATAAAACTCCATACACTGCAAGCAATAAGTTAGTAAGAATGAAATATAACTAGACATAGTTATGAACTAAACTAGACTAGAGTGTATCTGGACACCTTTGTATTTTTTCTTAGTACATTGCTAATATATAGTCAGGGCTTAGAATATGCTTATTAGAGCAGATTAATTAAGGACATTTTAGGTCAAGCCAAGATACAAGCAACTGAAAATAATTAGAGTCAATTGATTCATTATCACATATTGTATTTTAATAGCAGACATATTTTAAAGAACTCTAGATCATTTCAGGATATCATTTATCAGGCATGCTCTTTCCTCAAAGAGGTAATTAGGTGAAGAGCTGGTGTCACTTTGTAGTATAGAAACGATCCTTGAATGAAGGAAGGTAGAGAGTGAGAGTGGATAGCTTGCAAAATTGGGGATTATAAAAGTTTTCACAAATCCTCTGAAACGAATCCCTGTTTATGTTGTGGGAAATTAAGATCTCTTAAATCTTTGATCTCTACTTTGGAGATAGGAGACCATATCAGGGACTCTAATATCCCAAGATTTCAGAAGTTCTCTTTCTGTTACACACTATAACAGGGAGGACAGTACGCTTAAAGCAGATGTCATGAAGATTGTCCTTAATCCGATTTTAGGGAAAGATATACTATTGGTGGTATGAAGTAATTGGTACATATTGCTTGTATTGGCTACAGAAATGGTGTTATTTAAAATTAGAGTCCTCATATTACTTTAGTTTACAAAAAAATGTGGCTACTGATGACAGAAATGCCACAGGCTGGGGTGTTCCCATCCAACGTCAGGCTTGCCCTCACAATCAAAAGGAGTCCCTTAGCTGACAGACATATTGGATCTTCAAAAATCAGTCTAAGAGGTAGTTAAAGAATTAAGAAAGATGAGCTCACTTATAGATAGGGTTTTCCTAATCTCTGAACCTGTCTCTTCTAATTATGCTTTTTGTAGAAAGACTCACACTTCTATATACTGGTGGAGTATTTTTATGCATTTTTTTCTAGCACCAAAGCCCACGATTTTCTGTTGATTTTGCAGATAAAAAGTTACAGATCATTTCTGTTGGATGAATCTCTTTGTTATACCATCTGAAGGGTTCTGAAAAAAAACAATGTCATATTCATTTGAAGACAGAAAAAGAAACATTACTTGATTCAATGTGATAGCTATTTCTAAGGCAGAATTAAAATAGCATAATTTCAGCACTTTACTTTTTTACACTAATACCACAGTTCATTATTTTATACATTGAGGCACTTTAGAACCTCTCGTATGCTTTTAATCTATCACTTACTAGTTGGCAATTACTACTTCATCTTCGGTCTCTATGCTCTTAAGAATTTGAACTCATAAAACAACATTGTTCTTATAATAGTGTAAAAACCACAGGAAAAGAAAAATTCCCTGTCTTTATCGGGTCCCACTTGTGAACATTTTTATATTCATCATTCTTGTACTTTAACATGTCATAAAATTAAGGTGGATTTGCATGGTTTTTTGAAAAAAGGGGAGAAGTCAAGAAATCATTCTTATTGGACTAAATGGGGAAACTAAATTACAAAGGTTTCAGGGAAATTGAGACAACTGGCCATGTTAGAAAAGCTAAAACCGCCTGGAGTCCATCCCCAGATGGAATAGAGTAATACTACGCAGACCTGCCTGGGGTGTCCGAGGGGCCAAATCATGTGTGAAGAACCAAGGGATGTGACAAAAAGTGGAAGTGTTGTCCCTTGGAAAAGCCTCTGGGTTGTGGTTAAGTCAGAGTTAAGCTATGAAGAGCCCCTTAGCCACACCAGTGGATAGTTGAAACAAAGCTGACAGAAGGGAGGAAAAAGCCCTACAGTTATAATACACAGTGAAATAAGTATCAATGTGTAAAAACCTAGGACAGGTTAAAGAGAACACTGAATACTGAACATGTTGAAGTAAGAGCATCAGCAAGAGTCTTCACAAAAGCCAGCTAGCCATCAGTAAAAGGGGAGGTTTTTTTATAAGATGTGTCCAATGAATGCTGACTCTCTGCAAAGGGAGTTAAGATTATGTAGGCAGAATACACTGCTAAGAAGGGCAAATCTGATGCGTATAATTAACTGATTTTTGTAATATAATCTTTAAAGACTATATTTATTCTTAGTACTATGGAATTTTGCCTAAAAAGTTTGAAAACTTCAACATTCATTCATGTAACAGTCAAGAAATATTTGTTGAACTTCTCTTTGATTGACATTATGTTAACTCCTGGAAAATATAAAGATGAAATGGACATGATCATGTCTTTATCTTACTAATAAGTGAGAGAAACAGATATTAAACAAATAGTAATATAGGCAACTATTACACTACAGGTGTAAATGTTATAAGTAAAAAACAGTCTACTTCACCTAACTGAGATTAGAAACATGCTGTCCATTATCTGTGACTCTAGGCCCATTGTCATATTGTAAGTTTTTTTTTAATTTCCTCAATAAATTCTGTGATTCCAAACAATGATAGTACTGGACAAGGGCAACAACCTCTTTTTCTGAAGATGTTATGTTTCAAACAGTAAATAGTTTGAGGTTTTGGAAACATATTAAAAATTAGGAAAAAAATATAAGAGAATATATTTTGCCCTTGGTTTCCCCCATAAAAAAGAAGAAGAATATAAATATACTTCAAGAAAGTAATGACAGTGGAAAGCATATGTTGGCAGTCTTTAACTCAGAGGAAGTTTATAGAATATGGTCTTGACTTTATGGTTTATTATCCTTATTTGAAATGAAATCTAAAAAGGTCCAACAATAATCAGGCAGTTTGCCATTGACCCTGTAGCATTTCAAGAACCACAAAGGAAGAATGAATCATTCCCATACACCCTTAAACCACAGTTTCATATCTACCAATGACTTTTATAGCACTTGGGATTTGTTAATAGCTCATTATGATGATTTCAACATTCGAACCTCCCATTTTACAATTGTTGATATTTCATTGCCCCAAAATGATCAGTTAGCCAAGCCAAATCTTGATTCATGTCCTACCACAAATAATGTCCATTTACAGTAACTTTTGCTAGTTTTCATTATTCTTAGTGATTGACTAATGCATTAACAGGTCAAATTTTTATCTTTACCTGCCCTGATTTAGTCAACAAAGATACGTATTTAAGCTGATGAATCTGACGAGAGAGTTATCTTCCAGGATCTGGACAACATGGTAAGATTCCAGGGATGTGCTAAATCACCCACAAGACTCTGAAGAGCCAGGGCTGTCTGTCTGTCCCCTGTCTGAGATTTAGATGGTTAGGAAACTTGACACCAAACTCTAGTAGGGCTGTATTTCAAATGAAATGATTTCAAGTTATGCTAATGTCTGGCATCAATTTGAGATTCCTTAAATGTAACCACATGATTTCAGTTTTAAAAGGGGTCTATCACTTTTAATGATCTAAAGAAACCTTTGATTGCCATAGGGCAATTTAGTGAAAGTCTTACAGCATTGCTTTTTTTTTTTTTTTTTTTTTGTCTACAACCAATACTTAGGAAGCAATTAATGATAATCAAGTGTGGATGCCATTAATTACCTATATATCAATTTGTTATCAAAATAATTTTTTAAACTACATAGTCTTAGGAATGCCTCAGTAAGAATGAAAAGTTCTAGAAACAAAATTAGATTGAGGCTTATCCTTCTAATGTGGAAAGGAAGAAAACAAATATATATGTAGATACATGAAATTGGAATTACTTATTATATGCAGTATCTGGGCCACACATTACTTTTAATAATAATATCATCTTGGATTTTATGTTTCCAGAGAGCCAGAAATTCTCTTTTATATTAAGGAATAAATTACTACCAATATTAGCAATCATGTTGATAGATAAAGATTTTAATGCAAAATATAAATAATTTATCTGAGGTCACACAGTTCATCAGTATTAAAGTCAGGTAAGAATCCTAAGTTTGCTGATTTATAATCAAATATCTGCTCATTTGATTAAGGTTCTTAACCTGGAGCCAAGAGCTACAGGGACCTTTGAACATCTTGAAATTAAACGCAAAATGTCATCTATATGTATGTTTTTCTCCCTTGGCAAGAAGATCAGATTATCAAAAGGGGTCATGACATAAAACATATTAAATACTACCTCATTTGACTAACCCACTTCTGTACTAGATTTCTCTAAAAAGGGATCGTATTCATTTCCATAATAGATTTAAAGTTCAGCCAAAGTTTCTAAACGGTATGCTAGAATTGGAATACATTAATGTAGCTTAGTAAATAACTGCAGAGAACAACTTAGATGACAGGGACTTGAATCCCTAGTTAACTTTTATATGCCTTGACATTTATTCTTAGCGCATCACAGAATTCACATAGGAAAATGCTACACTTAAACAGTTAAATGTATTTTAATTATCACTCCTGACTGTAACTTTTGGTATGTAATGAAAAATTCATCTTTTGAACTAAAATTGCTCAGAGCAGAAGGCAATATATTTCCCCTTAAACATATAACATCAGATCAACTGGGCTTTACTTATGAGAATACAATCAAATTTGCCTTCTCTCCCATTTTACCTTTTGGAAATTTTGCACCCACAGACAAAAATACTCTAATTCAGAATACAATAAAGTATCAAATTCATTTTATCTAAGTTTCTGAATGGAAATGTCATAGTCTATATTTGCATTTTTAATGCTAAAAAGTAAAAGTTAGAATCAATTTAAATATTGATTTTCATATATACATATAGGCAGCTTGGATTTGGTTCTAAGTTGAATATATTTACTGTTGCTCCATTAGAAATAAAAAGCTTCAGATTTCACCTGAAATCTTTATATCCCTTCAAATGAGACCATACCAATACAGAGCATCCAAACTGAGCACTTTGACTGAGTCAATTAATTCAATAAAACAGCCTCTTCAGCCATCTCTCCACAGAATTAATCAAATCTGTTTTTAAGTTTATTTATTGAGAGAGAGAGAGAGAGAGACTGAGAATCCCAAGCAGTCTCTGCACTGTCAGCATAGAGCCCGATGTGGGGCTCGAACCCACGAACTATGAGATCATGACCTGAGCCGAGATCAAGTCAGACACTTAGCTGAGTGAGCCACCCAGGCACCCCAGACTTAATCAAATCTTTAGGATCACTGTGAATAGTATGAGACCCTTGCTATGTTATTCAATGCAAGAAAGAATGTCACCAGGTCTTTGGCACAGGCACTGGCTTATAGTTGACAGAGAAGAGGTTGTTTCCCTCCACCCAAAATGGTATGGATCAGTTTTGTCCCACTGAAGATTTTTGAAAATGAAAACAATTTCCTCAATCTTTTTTTTCTCAATGGCAGGATGGGGAGGAGCAGTTACGAGCTTAACCAGAAAGCTGAATTTCAACACCAACTCAATTCATAAATGTAAAGATAATCGAGATTAGGCTGCTTCTTTGAGTCTTATGAGCTATGTTAGTTCTGCTGCAAATCTTTCTCTGCTTTGATGAAGAAAGGCATGGGGCCAGTTGTCCATTTCTAGAAATAGTCCCAATTTCAATTGCTGATAATTATTACTGACTGATTAGCACACAGGCCAATATTTCTTGACTAAGAAATCAATGGCTGGGGGTGCCTGGGTGGCTCAGTCGGTTAAGCATCCGACTTCGTCTCAGGTCATGATCTCATGATTCATGGGTTAGAGACCTGCATCGGGCTCTGTGCTGACAGCCAGCTCAGAGCCTGGAGCCTGTTTCGGATTCTGTATCTCCCTCTCTCTCTGACCCTCCCCTGCTCACACTGTCTCTCTCTCTCTCAGAAATAAATAAAACATTTAAAAAAAGATATATATGAAATCAATGGCTGGGCCAGAGACATCAATAGAGAGGATAAGGATATGCTAATTTCTGTGGTCAATGTGAGGAGCAGGGTACAAAGGGCAGTGATTAACCAGGTTTATCTGTTGTTTGATCAAGGAATGCCTCACCCAAAACAAGGAAGCAGAGAAACCCAGAATAGAGGCAGAGAAATTGTTTACTGGTCAAGCTGACTGAAAGGAGTCTCCAGAAATGAAAGGCAGTCTTTATTGTTGCATTCTTGACAGCTGAACTTGTTCTGTTATATCTTTATTTTGGAAATGGCATAGTGGCTTCTTTGGTTAAAGACAATCTTCCTGGAACTAAAAAGACAAATATGTCTGCTTTTGGCCAGGTGGCTGCAGAAAAGGTGAACTCTCCTTCAATATGTGAATATTTATTTATAAAGCAAGTAGTCCCAGAAGACCAAATGCTACTAAACCAATACAAGAAGACACAAATGTGTCTCTTGGTACAGACGACTTCACTAGGACACCTAGTCTATTAATGGCAGCACGGATAAATTGTGGCAGGTGTATTTGAACGATTACAGTCAAACTGAATACTTAAGCTACTCGTTTGCTATAATTAGGCTCATCCTTAAAAGGCAATGCAATTTTCATTCCAATTAATGATCATAATCTCTACTACATTTTCACCTTTATCCTTGTAAAAACGTCACTTCATCAAATGTGTGTACTTACTGTCTCCTAAAAACACCTGGATAATTTGTGACCCTTTGTTTATGTCATTCCTCACTTGTGGAATACCCTTCACTATTTCCCTATTGATCTCAGTCCTGCCTGTCCTTCTTCCAGAGCACATCTGCCTTCAAAATCTTCCTTGCTCTACACTCCTCTAAGTCTGATGCCTGCATTCAGCGTTAATATACACCCTACTTAGTTACAAATTTATTAATTTCTTCCTGTGCTGTTATGAGAAGAGCCTGATGTTAGAGTCACGTGATTGTGATTCTAATCTTTAATTTGCTACACAGTAGTTTTTTTCTATTCACTAAGTGGCTTAACCTTTCCTTGTTAGTAAAATGAAAAGAAAAATTCTTTCCTTTCCTAGAACTGCTAAAAGTAATAAATTAAGCTTCAAATGAATGAAATGCCATCATCATCAATAACACTGCATTTTGGTGTTTTAATTATTTTCCATCTGGCTTATCAGCATTTGGGGAATAAGTCTGGACTACCTAACATCACCCTATGCTTCTCAATACATTTATCAAAGCCTATCCTTGTACTTATAACAACGTAAACTATCTTTTATGTGTCTATCTCTTTGGCCAAACTAAAAGCTGCCAAAACTGAGCCTGCATCATATTTACCCTTGATTCTCTAGCACCTAGCATCTGGCAACAAATTTACCCCCAAAACGTCTGCTAAACTGAACCAAATTACTGTATATATCAAATATACTGTATATATGTGCCATAATATGGCACAATGCTTTGTGTGTAGTCAGTGTAAGTTGTTTTTTTGTTAAGTGATTAAACTAGATACCATTCATTACTTACAGTTTATTTTAGAACTTCTCATTCAGATCAGTTCATCAACATATGTGGCAAATGGGAAAACAACTATTTCTACAACAAAGCAATTACTCTGAAAACCATGAGAAAGCCTTTGCCGATGTAAATGCAGCACACAATTAAACATAATTATACAATACCCCACATAGTGTGCTAATGTAAATCATCAATATATAAGAGAATCAATATATAGAAGTAGTTTAAACTCATAGGCAATACTGAAGTCGTTCCAGAAATATAAAAGTTGAGTCAGGGCCTCGTTGTTGACAATTCACATCCTAGAATAATGCCAAAACAATCCGTTATAGAATATAACTAAACTTTTTTACATAAACATGGTTAAGATAGCAAGATTAAAGGATACAGTCCAACAAATCTGATGATGGTAAAATATTATGATATCCAATAGGAACTAAGGGACCACTTCAGCCATTTGAAACTTAAACTGTCCAGGTTTCCATCTTTCTTCTAGTAACCAGTATCAAATTGTGAGGGGAAAATGGATTCCTTTTTATTTACCAAAAAGGCCATGAACAAATGTCTCCCACATTTAACTTTCCTTTGCTTGGAATTCTTTCCACTTTAAGAAGAATGTAATCATTTCTTCTTTAACTAATTCCACAGCTCTAATTTCTGCCTTTACATACAACTATACTCCATTTTTCATGCATTGTCTCTGAATCCAACTAAATGCGAAGTGAAGTAAGAGATAAGAGTCATGACTTTTGGTGGTCAAAAGGTAAATACAGGTAACAGGAAGAGAGTCCCATTCTCCAGCTCCTTTCTTATCATTCTGGGCACCTTCACAAATCACCCTCACACTTTTGTTTGAAAAGTAAAAAGGAGCAATTTCTGGATTGTGGTCTGGCATTTATGGAGTTTACAAGCTGTCACTCCCATCCCTACAATAAGAAAAAATCTAAACAAACAAAATCAACAACTTTTCTTTAGATCCGTCAGAGTAGTGAAATAACAAAGCAAATTTTGCTCCCGAATTTGGAGAGGTAGACAGGCAGATATAGAGAATCACAGTTTACCAGGGTAGAAACTCAGGAGCTGGAACCTCCAGGACCAGGACCAGAGTAGGAAGCCCTAAACCATAATGAACAAGCTGCCAAAGGCTCAGTGTGGACTGAGTCAAGGTTTGAGGTAAAAATTCCAGAGGGCCAGGTCTTAGGGAAGCTCCCCCATTTTTGTGAGTTATACTTCCAGGAGGCATGCCAGGTTCTCATGGTGAAGGACAGAGAAAAATCCCCGAGTGCAGGTGGGTAGAGGGAGGAGAACCTGTTCTGAAATACAGCCAGAGCATTGTATTCTGTTTTAACAAGACCTATCCTCAAAAGGACTTATTTCACCACAGCCTAAAAGACGAGTTTGCCAGAGCCTAACCCACCTGGGGAAAAGGAAATACTCAAATCCGCTCCCCCTAGACTTTGATATGTAAGAAGGCAAATGCTCAACCTCAGTCTAATCTAGCCTTCCACGTGGAGGAAGATAAATACTTCTCCTTGAGCCTTCCATGTGGGATAGGGAAATATTTACCCCTAGCTCCTTCTACCCTTCTTGTCTTACTTAAGTGGGGTTTAAGGGTTGAGGGAGGGAGGACCCTAAGAACCATGTGTAACGATCACAGCCTGAGGGAGTAGGTGCTGTAAAAGACTGAGAACAAATTAAAAACCTGTAGAATGCTTCTCTTCCCCCACACTTCAATAACACATCACTAAAGATCTACTTAAACCAATTCCTTTTACCCAGCACATCATGTCTGGCTTTCAAAAAGAAAATTATAAGGCATACTGAAAGGCAAAAACCACAGTTTGAAGAGACAGAGCAAACATCAGAAGCAGACTCCGATGTGGCAGGGATATTAGGAATTATCAGGCTGGGATAATGTAACTATGAATAATATGCTAAAAACTCTAATGGAAAAAGTAGACAAATGCGTAATTTGAGCAGAGAAACAGGGAGCCTAAGAATCAAAAAGAAATACTAGAAATTAAAAACATGTAACACAAAGAATGCCTTTGATGAACTTATTAGTAGACTGGACAGGTTGAGTAAAGAATCAGTGAGCTTAAGAATAAGTCAGTAGAGGGACACCCAGGTGGCTCAGTCGGTTGAACATCCGACTTCAACTCAGGTCATGATCTCATAGTTCGTGGGTTTGAGCCCCCTGTTGGGATCTGTGCTCACAGTTCAGAGTCTGGAGCCTGCTTCAAATTCTGTGTCTCCCTCTCTATCTGCCTCTCCCCTGCTCTCACTCTGTCTCTCTGTCTCTCAAAAATAAATAAACATTAAATTTTTTTTTAAAAACAGAGTAAGTCAATAGAAATTCTCCAAAAGCACAGAGGGGAAAAAAAAAGACTAAAAACACTGAACAGAATATCCAAGAGATATCTAAGATAATTACAAAAAAAAAAAAAAAGATGTGATATATATGTAATAGGAATACACTGAAAGGAGAAGAGGGAAAACCCAGAAGATATATTTAAAGTAATAATGACTAAGAATTTTGTAAAATTAATGTCAGACATCAAAACACACATACTGGAAGCCCAAAGAGCACTATGCAGGAAAATGGCAAAAATCTAGGCATGTCATATTCAAATTAAAAAAAAGAAAAAATACTGAAAGAAATCAGAGGGAATAAACCAATATTAGAGAAATATAAGAATTACATCAGACTTCTCTTCAGAAGCCATGCAAACAAGAAAAGAGTTGGGTGAATTATTTATAGTGTTGAGTAAACACACACACAGCACACACACACACACACACGCACGTGCGCACATGTACACGCACACACACACACACACACACGCACACACCAAAGTAGAATTTTGTATTTGGAAACGTTATCTTTCAAAGTAGAGGAGAAATCAAGACTCTCTCAGATAAATAAAAAATTGAAGTAATTTGTCAATAGTAAATCTGCTTGGAAGAAATGTCAAAAAAGTTTCTTCAAGAAATGTCAAAAAAGTTCACAGAGGAAGGAAATAAAACTCATCTCCACATTTAACAAAGCAGGGGGGACATAACATTAAAAAAGGAATATGTGAAGGTAAAATAAAAACTTTTTCTTATTTGTAATTGTTACAGAAGATAAGTTTGTTTAAAAAAATAATAGCAACAATGTATTTAGTAACTACAGCTTGTGCATAAATGTAATAAGTAACAGCAATGTTATAAGGGACAAGAGAGAGGTATTGGGAAACACTTTGATACCAGAGTATACTACCCATGAAGTGGTGTAATGTTATTTGAAAATAAAATTGGATTCCTTGTAAATGTATATGGCAAACTTTAGGGCAATCTCCAAAAATAAATAAATAAAAAGAGAAATTTAATTGGTAAGTCAATTATAAAAAGAAGAGAAAGTGGAATCATATAAAATGCTCAATTATTCAAAATTCAAAACAAATAAAATGTTCAATTAAAATCACCAAGATAAAAACATAGAAGACGAAAACAGAAACAAAGAACAAGGGCAATGAAGAGAAAACAGCAACAAATATGATAAATATAAATCCAATAATCACTTCAAATGTCAATGGCTAAACACATCAATTAAGAGACAGAGATTGGACATACATACAAATGAGACACAATTCTGTTGTCTATTTAAACCCACTTTAAATATAAATACACATATAGATTCAAAGAAAGGGATAGAGAAAGATATATCGTGTTTGTCAATATTAACCAAAAGAAATCTAAATTTCTGACAAAGCCAAATTATCTGGGGTGCCTGGGTGGCTCAGTCGGTTAAGCGTCTGACTTTCACTCAGGTCATTATCTCATGGTTTGTGGGTTCGAGCCCCGCTCGGGCTCTGTGCTGACAGCTAGCTCAGAGCCTGGAGCCTATTTCAGATTCTGTGTCTCCCTCTCTCTCTGATCCTCCCCTGCTCATGCTGTCTCTCTCTCTCAGAAATAAGTAAAACATTAATTTTTTTTTCCAATTTATCAAGAACATTATCAAGGGTCGAGAGGGTTTTTACACAATGATGAATGGATTGATTCACTAAGACAACAATCCTTAATGCGTATGCACCTAACAACAGAGCTTTAAAATATGTAAGACAAAATTGATAGAATTGCAAGGGGAAATAGATGAATACACTATTGTAACTGACGACTTCAACTTGGTTCTACCAATAAGTGACAGATTCAGCAGGCAAAAATGTAGTAAGGACATAGTTGAACTCAACAGCACCATCAATCAACTGAGTGTAATTGACATATACTACTTCACTCAACAACAGAATACACATTCTTCCAAGCTTATATGGAAGGTTCACCCAGATAGACCACACTCTGGGCTATGAAATATATCTTAACAAATGTAAAAACATAGAAATCATGCAATACCTGCTCTCAGACCACAATGGAATTAAACTAGAAATAATCAGAAAAATAATTGTAAAATTCCAAAATACTTGGATGTTGAACAACATACTTCTATATGACACATGAGTTAAAGGAGAAATCTCAAGAGGAAAAAAAATTGAACTATGTGAAAATTCAGACACAACTTGTCAAAATTTGCAGAAAGTGTTTAAAGAAAATTTTATGGCATTGAGTACATAGACTATAAAAGAAGAAATATATAAAAATTAATAATCTAAGCTTTCACTTTAAGAAACTAAGAAGAGAAGGACACCTGGGTGGTTCAGTCTGTTAAGCATCCAAATTTAGCTCAGGTCATGACTCATGTCTTGAGTTCAAGCCCCGCATAGGGCTCTGTGCTGACAGGTCAGAGCCTGAAGCCTACTTCGGATTCTGTGTCTCCCTTTCTCTCTCCCCCTCCCCTGCTCAGGCTCTGTCTCTAAATAAATAAGTAAGTAAGTACGTAAACAAATGAACAAACATTGAAAACCTTTTAAAAAGAAACTAAGAAGAACAAATTAAATCTAAAATGAGCAGAAGAAAGGAAATAATAAAAATTAGGGCAGAAATCAATAAAATTGAAAAAGGAAGTTAATAGAGAAAAAAAACAAAAACAAAAGCTGGTTCTTGGAAAAGAATAATAAAATTGAAAAAAGTTCTAGGCTAACTATGGAAAAAAGAGAGAAGATACAAATAATAACTTTCTAACATAGAAATATCACATGTACAACAGAGACAACACAGGAATATTATGAGCAACTTACTGTTCACTAATTTGATGACTTAGATAAAATGGATCAGTTCTTTTAAAGGCACAATTTATAAAACTTCACACAAAAAGAAATAGATCATACAAATAGGCAGGTATTTATTAAAGAAATTGAATAAATTATTAATAATCAAACACAGGAAACACCAGGCCCAGATTGGCTCATCAGTAAATTCTACCAAACATTTAAGGAAGAAATGACCAATTCTCTGCAATATCTTTGAGAAAACAGAAACTGAGGGAATATTTCCTGACTTATTCTATGAAGCCAACAATATCTTAATGCCCAAATTGGACAAGTATTACAAGAATGGAAAACAACAGACTGGTATCTCTCATGAACACAGATATAAAAATCCTCAATAGAATAATAACACATCAAAACCAACAACATATAAAAAGGACTATACACCATGACTAAATGGGATTTATTCCAGGTATGCAAAACTTGTTTACTTTTGACAATCAATATAATCCATCATATTAACAGGCTGAAGAAGAAATGATGATATCAATAAATATGATAGGGGCACCTGGGTGGCTCAGTCTGTTAGGCATTTGACTTCATTTGTGAGCTCAGGTCATGATTTCACAGTTCACGGGTTGGAGCCCCGTGTTGGGCTTGTGCTGACAGCTCAGAGCCTGGAGTCTGCTTTAGATTCTGTGTCTCCCCCTCTCTCTGCCTCACTTCCACTTGTGCTGTGTCTTGCTCCTCTCTGCCTCTCCCCAGCTTGTGTGTTCTCCCTCCCTCCCTTCTCTCTCTCTCTCAAAAGAAAAATCAATAAAACATTAAAAAAATTAAGAAATGTGATAAAGCATTTGGCAATATCTAAAACTCACTCTTGATAAAAACTGTTAGGAAACTATTAAGAGAGTAGATCTACCTCAACTTGATAGAGAACATCTATAAAAACAAAACAAAACCCTACAGCTAACAACATACTCAATGGTGATAAACTAGAAGCTTTCCCTCTCAGATCAGGAACATGACAAGGATGTCCCTACTCACTCCTCCTCTTCAACATTCTTGAAGTCTTAGATAAAGCAATAAGAAGAGGAAAGAAAAGGTATACAGTTTGGGAAGGACAAAATTAAACTGTCTTTATCTGCAGATGATGTGATTGTCTAATTGAGAATCCCAAAGAATCAGTGAGAAAGCTCCTGGAATTAATAAGTGACTATAAAAAAGTTTTAACATACAAAGTTAACACACAAAATCAATTGTTTTTCTGTCTACAAGCAATGAACTATTGGATTTTGAAATTAAAAACACTTTTGCATTAGCACCACCAAAATGAAATACTTAAATATAAATCTTACAAAATATGTACAAACTTGATATGAGGAAAACTAGGGAACTCCGATGAAAGAAATTAAAAGAAGTAAATAGAGATATATTCCATGTGCCTGGATATGAAGACTCAATACTGCTCAAATGTCAGGTCTTCCCAACTTGGTCTACTGATTCAATGCAATCAATACTGGAATCATATTCTATATAATTTCAATTTCTATAAATTGATTGAGATATTTTTATGGTTCAGAATATACTCTGTCTTGGTTAATGTTCCATATATACTTAAAATGAATGTGTATTTTGCTGGTCTTGTGTTCTGGCAATATCAATTTGGTCAGGTTGGTTGACAATTTGTTAAGGTTGATAGTTATGTTATATGTTAAGGTCTTCTACATTCTTGCCATTTTTTTTCCTACTTCACTGATTAGTAAAGGGAGGGATTTTGAAGTCTCTAACTACAATTTGTAGTTAATTTTTTTTAATGTTTTATTTATTTCTAGGAGACAGAGAGAGACAGCGTGAGCAGGGGAGGGTCAGAGAGAGAGGGAGTTACAGACTCTGAAACAGGCTCCAGGCTCTGAGCTGGCAGTCAGCACAGAGCCCGACGCGGGGCCCGAACACACGAACCGCGAGATCATGACCTAAGCGAAAGTCGGACGCCTAACAGACTAAGCCACCCAGGCTCCCCAATTTGTAGTTATTTTTAAACAGTAGATCGGTTTTTCTTTTCAGTTTTATCAGTTTTTGCTTTTGTTGAAGAAGTCCTCTTCTAGGTACAAACTCATTTACTATCGTCATGTTTTTAGTGTCAGTCATATGACGACTTTTCAGAATTTAATAACTTTCTTCATCCCTGGGAGTATTCCTTGTTATGAACTGTGGTTTGTACTATGTTAATGTAACCACTACATGTTTCTTTTTATTAACCTTTGCATAGTACATCTTTTATCACATACTTTTAACATGCATATATTTTTATGTTTAAAGTACTTTTCTTTTAGGCATCCTATAGTAGGTTCACTTTATCCAATTTGACAACTCAACATTTTAATTGTGTGGTTAAATAATATATATTTACTGAAACAGTTGGATGTACACCTACCACGTTTTCATTGTTTTCTATTGGCTCTAGCTGCTCTTTTGTCCCACTTTATCTCTACTCTACTTTATCTCTGCCTCATTATTTATAGTTATTTAAATCAATAGTTGATATAGTGTTTACAGTATACATTGTCTACAGTCTTTCTTCACATCTAGTAAAAAAATACAACCTTAAAATTCCCAATTGACCAACTACCATCTTCTGAATTAATGTTTTCATATTTTTCAAGAGTGAAGTCTTTTCCATTGTATCTATTAAGTAGCAACAACAATAATTAATTTACTAGTGTTTCTTAAATATCTATTATGTGTCAGTTTGCTAATTTATATGGAGCATGCCATTTTATATACATAACTCTACAAGGTAAGTATTATTTTACCTCCATTTGGTAGCTCACAGAATTGAGGCATAAAGTGACTTACCCAAAATTATACATCTTTGCGATGTCTAAAACCAGTCAGTCTAACTCCAGAGTTTGTGATCTCAGTCAATATATTACAGTTGCTGACACATAGTCAATTTATTAGTTGTAAAAACTGCTAGTATTTTTGGTTTGTTTAAATTTCCTATGGGGAAAAAAATTGTCACAAATGGCAACTTGCTCATTCCCTTCTTAATAGCTAATATTTTTGTCACATATCTTACTACATTTGCCAATACTCTCAGAAAAATAAAAACAGGGGCACCTGGGTGGCTCCGTTGGTTAAATGTCTGGCTTCAGCTAGTGCCATGATCTCACAGTTCATGGGTTCAAGCCCCGGGTCTGGCTCTGTGCTGACAGTTCAGAGCCTGGATCCTGCTTCAGATTGTGTGTGTGTCTCTCTCTCTCTGCTCTTTCCCTGCTCATACTTTGTCTCTGTCTCTCAAAAATGAATAAAAATGGGGCACCTGGGTGGCTCAATCGGTTAGGCATTCGACTTCATTCATGAGCTCAAGTCATGATCTCATGGTTCATGGGTTCGAGCACCATGTCAGGCTCTGTGCTGATAGCTCAGAGCCTGGGGGCTGCTTCAGATTCTGTGTCTCCCTCTCTTCCTGCCCCTCCCCTGTTTGCAGTCTGTCTCTCTCTCTCAAAAATAAATAAACATTAAAAAAATAAAATAAATATAAATGGAAAAAAAAGAAAAGAAAACAGCAGTAAAAAGAAATGTGGCTTCTATTCTTGCTATTAAAATGAATGTTTTTATGCTCTGCAGTTTATTAAGATTTTTTAACAGTGACAAATGAGTATAAGTTATTGAATGTTTGATAAACTTCTGATTTCTCCCTTCTTTCTGTTTTATAAATCTATTACAATCACGTTATTGTGGATACTGACAAAAATTTCTAAAGAGAAGGAGAATTATTAGGGACAAATAAACGTTCTCTAACTGAATGAAAAAATATATATTCACCTATCAATATAATGGCATGTAATTTGAGACTTCTTTCCAGTAGAGAATTCAATCAATAATAACATTCAATAAATTTTTACTAACTACCTAAATGGGCTAGAGAATTTGCACAGTTCATAATGACTAACATTATCTTCCATATGTCAAGTGCCGAAAAGACAGAATTTTACCCAACGTTTGAATGGTGGCATTATATTGCTGCAATCTGTTCTATAACCAAATCCAAAAGTTGATTTGATAATTTTAGTGAAGTAGAGCTGAGTCCAGAACATAATCTCATGAAACAGATTTTAAATTCTTGTTTGTAATGCAGTCATTATATGTGGCATCTAATATGTCAGAACGGTTAAATGGCAGATTCTCAGAATATTAGTATCTGCAGGTTGCCAGAAGCTCTATGGGTTAGGGATACTTGGGTTGCAACTTCTTATGTAGTAAAGAAATCTTCATGATCTTGTCATCTTGCTGCCTTCTTCTTTTTTGAGAGAGAGAGACCACGAGAAAGGGAGGGGCAGAGGGAGAGGGAGAGAGAGAATCCCAAGCAAACTTCATGCCCAGCTGGAGCCCGATGTGCGGCTTGATCTCACAACCCTGGAATTAGGACCTGAGCTGAAATTAAGAGTCAGACACTCAACCAACTGAGCCACCCAGGTACCCCTCCATAATCTTGTCTTCTAAATATCTATTCATACAAGGCCTCATTTTATATAGCATTGATAAGAATGAGACTACATGTAGGTTAAAAACTAAGCAAATAATAATACTTCATTAATTTCTTCTTCCTCCAACTGACTCAGGGAAGATCAAAAGAATTGGGCATGTTGAACACATATGATTATACAGACATTCTATAACTGTATCACGTGTTCATCTCTCAATAAAGATTGATGGCTCCCTGAAGGTGAGGCAGTTATCTGTATCTGTATCTATATACACATGCATGCATGCACACACAGAGAGAGATATACTTCTAAGTACACATACGTGTATTTTTTCTTCTAATAATTACATGGTTGAAAATCAATGGTAGAACCCCAGATATACAACAGAACCACACAGATAGATCCAAAAACAAATTTCTGAACAAATTTTCCAGTCATTCTCTAAGGCTGCACTACCCAATACTATAGCTATCAGCCACAAATGGCCATTTAAATCACATTTCAATTAACTAAAATTAAATAAAATTTAAGGGGCACCTGAATGGCTCAGTCAGTTGGGCATCTGACTCCCATTTAGGCTCAGGTCATGATCTCATAGTTCATTAATTCCAGCCCCATCGGGCTCTGTGCTGACAGGGCAGAGCCAGTTTGGGATTCTCTCTCTCTCTTTCTCTCTCTGCCCCTTCCCTGCTTGTTTTTGCTTTCTCTCTCAAAATAAATAAATAAACTTTAATAAATAAATAAATAAATAAATACATGCATAAATACATAAGTAAATAAGTAAATTTTAAATTTATTTCCATATCCACGCTAACCACATTTCAAGCGCTCAACAGCAGGTGTAACTAGGAGCCGCCATACTGGACAGCACATATACAGAATGCTTCTATTTTCACAGAAAGTTTTATCAGACAGCACTGCCCTAAGGATTACAGATAGTCCTCCTTCATCAGTTAGTGAGAAGAAATCCTGCAAAAGTGTTACAACATTTCAAATTCTTCTTCACACAGATTTGACTATGAAGACTCAAGTCTTACTCATACAGAGAGCCTTCTGACACAGAACAATAGATTTTTCACATGATTAGCTGGAGGGTGTTAAAGCAACGATGCCCCTGGGCCACTTCTGAATTCTGACCACCAAAAGAATGTTTAATGATGCTAACATGGAAAATTCATGGTTCTACAAAAATGGAGGATCAACTTTTTTTGCTTACATCTCAAATAGGCAGGAACTCTTCATATGAAAAGGTGTTCAGACTCTGTACAATCACCAAAGCAAAGGCAGCACATATTAGGCAGAAATAATGCAGGTGTTGGGGAGCCTGGGGGGCTCTATCTGTTAAGCATCAGACTCTTGATTTCAGCTCAGGTCATGTCACAGTTTGTGAGTCAAGCCCCGCATTGGGCTCTACACTGACAGCACGGAGCCTACTTGGGATTCTCTCTCTCTCCCTCTCTCTCTCCGCCTCTCCCTGGCTTGAGTGTTCTCTCTTAAAATAAATTAAATAGAAAGAAAAAAAGAAAGAAAGAAAGAAAGAAAGAAAGAAAGAAAGAAAGAAAGAAAGAAAGAAAGAAAGAAAGGAAAGAAGGAAGGAAGGAAGGAAGGAAGGAAGGAAGGAAGTTGCTAAAGAGAACAAGAGCTGAAACATTACACAACTATAGCCTGCAGCATGCAGAGCTTATTGGAGAGAAGTAAAACCATGCATAAACATAAAGTAACAGAGACTTCTTAGTTGAAAACAAGACATTTAACAAGGATATAAGCAATATATACATACACACACATGCATACATACATATATATATGTCACACACATGTGATTTAGTAGTAGAGCTCTAAAGAAAGACATGGCCACAGAAAAGCAGTTTGCATCTCTTGGAACAAATAGTACATAGGATACAATAAAAATACCCAACAGTATTTTTTAAACTATGTGGCTTCAGGTTCTTGTCTTTCCCTAGGTAAGCAAAATCAGCAAGTTGATGTTAAACACAAATATATATGATTTTTGTGTACTGGGTTTTGTCATTTTCAAAATACCTCTTTTTTAAAATCTTCAAACACTTCTTCATTAAAGAATAGCTAGTTTTTATCCCAGAAGACACTGGATTGAATACAACCCGTCGGTAAGAATCAAAATTCTTCTTTCTAAAAGAAGAAAAAGCCAACGTCTTTCCTCCCTTTATAGAATTCCAGTGAGATTTATTTCTGTGTGTTTGTATATGTGCATGTGTGTATATGTGCTACAATCACATAGACTTCCCTACAGGTTGTGACGACACTACCCATTTTTGGTTTGGTTGAATTAGGAAGGAGGACAAACTTTCAGGAAGTGACTCTAAATATACTGAGGGGTTTTTTTTTTTTTGGTTTTTTTTTTTTTTTTAAGCAGCAATGAGAATTACCATTATGTAAAGGTTCTTTCTCAGGATGTAAGTCATTAAAAAGTATGTTAGACAATGTCATCCTTTATTATACTCATGAAAACATTGAGATCCCCTTGCTTACTTCTTGCATGTGATCATACCACAGTAGAATACAGGCAAGAGAGAACAAAAACATCAAAGAAGGCAAGCCAAATTCACCTCCATTAGCTGAGAAACCATTTGAAGCAGCTTTTTTCAATCATTTATGATAATAGCAACATCAATTCCAAAACAACGGTAACTTCAATGTTAGGTGCATGAATCTTTAAAATATTTCACTCACACACAACTTTCTGACAGTATAGTGTCATTCAATGTCCTTTCAGATGGGTAAGATTTAATATCAGTGCAAATTTTATTCCTTCTTGTTCACTACCCTCTGCAGTATATTCTTGGCACTGAAACTCCTTCTTCTGAGGTTGGACAGTATGATTTAAAGCATGGCTCTCTCCTTATTCCCTGCATTAATTAGTCTGCCTGGCTCGAGAAAGTTGCTTGCCAAGGAGCATTTTAATTGGGCATGAGTTTCTGTTAACTAACTAAAAGTCAATGTTGGTGGCCCTAAAATTTGGTGCTGATGTATCCAGATGACCCAATATCACTGAACCTAGGTCTGGCTGGAAATTTTAGTTCCCTTCAATGGCTGTTGAATGAACATATTTCTCTATAATGAGAAGCATTACATATTATTGTAGGGTTATTAAAGTCTATAGCCAGTGTCCACACAAACCTCCCAGTACTTAAGAAAGCCTACATAGTGATCCTAGATCCCAGACTCTTGTTATATTAGGGTTTTTTTGCTCTGACAGGGTGTTCTTTTTTTTTTTTTTTCTGTTTTTTCTTTTTAAACACTGAGGCTATTGCACCAGAAGCTTACCAAAGTGAATGGGCCTTTATATGAAGGAATATAATTTATTAATAGTAGCAGCAACACCTTCAAAGCATCTATATACATATATTGTATTAGGTGCCATGAATGTAGGGTATTTGATGGGGAATGATTACAATGAAAAAATTGCAGCAATTCACAACCTAAGAAAATATACTGTATGTACTGTTAAGGAAATGCAAATTTTTGTCTACAATCAGCTATACACGATTTCCTTTTTGAGGTCTTTTTGCAGTTAAAACTTCAAAAAGAGGCTGCAACCTGGAATGTTAGAGAATAGTGGAGAAAATGGATTGGCTTTGAAGCTAAATAGAACCAGGTTTCAATTATGGTTCTGCTACTTAGTGACTGTATGACTTTGAGTAAGTGCCACAACTTTGCTGAGCCCTTTACCTTATACATAAAATACTGTCATAAAATTCTACATCACAGAGTTTGTAAAGACAAAGGAGGCCATATGTACATCATAACTAAAATAGATCATGGCTTTGAGTAAACATGCAATATATGGTTGCCCTGTTATTCTTTTAAAGTGACAATGAACACTCACACACACATCTTTCTCCATAAGGTCTGGATACACTTCTGGAGTCTTCTGGACACACAGCAGCTTTCTGCTGGCCATGCTTGTACTGAGTGAGACACTCAAAGTGTATTTAACAAATATTTGCAGAGATCTGCTTGCCAACCTAAATATGGATCCACTTTTGAAGTCAAAGAGGATTCTTCAGGTGAGCAAGATTTAAAAAAATA
The DNA here is from genome assembly GCF_003009895.1 of Hyaena hyaena. Classification (NCBI taxonomy): domain Eukaryota; kingdom Metazoa; phylum Chordata; class Mammalia; order Carnivora; family Hyaenidae; genus Hyaena; species Hyaena hyaena. The sequence continues at coordinate 378,374 of NW_024081593.1, forward strand.
TTTAGTGGTTATTCTCTACAATCCTCGCATTTCTATGCTTACATTTCTTGTAAAAACAGGTTCCACAGTATGTGGTAATATACCCTTTTGACATGGATTTATGACCTAAATCCAGCAGATTCGCTATTTTGTAAAGGATACAAATACAGATGCAAACACACACACACACACACACACACACACACACACACACACACACTCATAGATCAAACCTCCCAATGATTTTATCATTAATTTATGGTAGAAATTTTTGGCCTACTTTTCTCATTTCCTACTATATACATAAGAGGGCTTTCAAAGCAAGACCTATCTCATTCTTTTAAATATACTGAAATTACTATTTGTATTTCTTTGCATTTTTTTTTTTTTACATTAGATAAAACCTCCCACATCAGAACTCAGTACAGAGGAATTCTCCTATAATGCATCTGGAATCATATCACTTCACAGAATGAATTCAACCTAAGCACAAAGCTCATTTTTCTCTGAACCAGCTCCTTTGCAAGCAGAATGGGACTATCGAATGAGATAAGGAATGTTAGTTCGTTATCACTCATGTAACAAATCTCTTAATAATACAGAATGGCACGTTGGTTATTTCTAGTGCCAATATTAGGACAGTAATGAGAAAAGAAAAGCATTATATATTCATTCTCCTGACAGGTATTACAAAAAGATTGGGAACTGACAGAAGAATTAATCAATTCCACTTGGCCAAAAGGGAAATAGAAATAGTAAGAACGGGTTTGGAAACAGGAACAAAAAAAATCCACTGTGCTGGAATGAGTTCAATTCCTATCCACTTCTGGAGACTCTTACCAGGCTCTTCTTGGAATCTACTTAAACTCCTGCTTCTTACTCTCAGGGTCTTCTATTGATTGGTACCTCCTTGAAAAGTACCTCTACTAGTTATCCTTCCTGAGCCAGCCCTGTGGCAGAACCACAGGACCCAGATTCCCTCTACCTCCTGGACTAACTCTTTTACCAGCAGCCCCAGAATGGAAACAGAGGAAACGGTCTGTGATGGTGGGAAGGGAAGGATTCCTAAGCGTGGAACCAAAGCCTGGGGGCGAGGCACTTACTAACCATCATTGCAGGGACTTCATCACGTGACATTCTTAATTACAATGGAGAAGATACCTTGGTGAATTTGATTACCTTTGGTGGAAACTAGATTTTATTCTTCACTGTGATGGTGCAGTTATCAAAGAATGCAAAAGTAGAGCTATAGGCTTATGTTTATTTTTATGCTTCAAAAATTGAGCTAGTGGTTTCTTTGTGCGGGTTTTAGGAATTCTACATTATCCGAACCAACAGAAAGTCTTTCTTTGTGTTTTGAAACTGATGTTTTGAATTTTACAATGTCTAATGTATGTTCCTCTATTTTTTTTAAGTTCATTTATTTATTTTGAGAGAGAGTGTGTATGTGTATGCACACAGGAAAGGGGCAGAGAGAGGGAGACAGAGAATCTCAAGCAGTCAGTGTGGAGCCGTGGCAGGGCTTGACCTCCAAAACCATGAGATCACAAGCTAAAAACAGGAGTCATATGCTTAACCAACTGAGCCACCTAAGCACTCCTATGTTCCTCTAATTTTAGTATAAATTTTGCTTTTTGCCCTTTATAACTGGCCTTTGTAAATTAGGGGATAGTGGAAGAGTAACATGATAAGTAAAAAATAAATCTGTGAATATAGCCCAGGACTCTGAGAACTATTCAGAATTAAAGACATCACCAAAAAAGAAAGAGAGAGAGAGAGAGAGAATGAAAGAGAGAAAGAGAGAAAGAAAGAATGAGAGAAGAAAGAAAGAGAAAAGAACCAGAAGAAAGATCTATGGCACAGTTCAGCTGGAGAACGCAAGGTCTTTATTTTAGTCAGAAACAGAAAGGAATGCAGAGACTTTAGTCAAAATTTGCATTTGACTGAATTGTTGGGTTTTTTTATTGCTATTGTCCACTAAGAATAAAAGTTGCTTTTGTGATACCAACTGGCATCAAACTTCCCAGTGTGACTCCAAATGGTGGTGGTGGTATTTCCTTCTCTTGATGCAGATGGTATTGGGCTGAGAAGACACCGTCATGGAAGACCACAGGAACTGGAAGTTATTACAGCGAGGCCCCGAACTAACAAAGAGTTAGAACTATCAAAGAGTTCACTTCAAAGCCTAGTCATAGTAAGTCCCCAAGTGCTTAAGTAAATAGAGGATGGTATTTCCAATAGACACAGTAATATTGGAACACAGTAAATTGAAAGAGCTCTAAGTCTAGGATCTATACCAAAAAAAAAAAAGGCATAACTATGTGTACATGAGTTTCCACTAGTGTTTACGGGAAAATGTTACATATTTATCAGTTTCAAGTATTTATATTTCAAATTGAGTTTAATCCAAACGACAATTATAATCAACACCAGAGTTATCCAGCATAAGATGTAGAGAGGTTCAGAGAAAATAGATTTAGAATAACTCAGTCCATTCAGGCTACTACAACATAATACCACACACAGTGGCTTACAAACAACAGAAGACTATTTCTCACAGTTCTGGAAGCTGGGAAGTTCAATCATGGCACTGGCAGATCCAGTGACTGGCGAGCCTTCCTCCTCAGAGATGGCATGTTCTCCCAGGGTGTCCTCAGATGGTAGAGGGAGAAAGGGAGATTCCATCGGACTCTTTCACAGAGGTACTAATTCTATCCATGAAGGCTCTGTCCTCAAGTCCTAATAACCCTCCAAATATCATGTCTCTTAATATCATCATATTCAAGGTTAGGATTTCATCATATAAGTTTTGGCAGTGGGGGACACAACCGTTCAGACCATAGCAATTATGCTTTAGGAAATCTATTGTTTGTGTCATTTTCAAGTGGAACGGTGTTAAAGAATTGATAAGAGTGGTAGCATATTGCATTAAAATAGAGAAGATAGATTAAATAATATGTATATTACACACATCTTATGATTCATTACATAAAAGAGAAAATTATGTACTTCTATATGCCTGGTATTATTTTGTTTGTTATATTTTACTGGGTAATTGAACACTATCAACTCAATATAACTAGACTAAACATGACATGGGCAGGAGGAACATGTTTTAGGCTGAAAGGTACTGGGTCACACAGGTGTGACATAGAGGAAGAAAAAATATTAGCACACTTGCAAACATTAGAGAGAAGGAGAAACTGCAAGGGAGTTTTAAAACCGTGTGCAGAACACAAGACTGAAGCCATATGGGAAAGCATTTGTGTATAAGAGCATGCAAAATCAACAAGTTCTCAGTTATATTCCTCACCAGTTATATCTTCACCATAAACATATCGTCTGCCTTACAACTGCTCTCTTCATTGCACTCATGTTCCTTTTCAATAGTAGCAAGGTTTGACCTCAGGAGTGCAAGATAAGGTCATGCAAGACTCAACTGAGTCATCAGTTTAGATACTGAAATCCTTTCTCTTAGGACTTTTTCCAAAAAAGAACGCATTCCTTAAAATTGAACGGCTAATAATTTCAGAGCCCTAACTCCACTCAGAAGACCACTCACTTATGAATGTGTTTACTAGGACTGCTTTAATTTGCATTACCTTGGCCTATTTCCAATGGGTTGAGAAAATGATAGACATAATCCAGCAGAGTTTTCCCAAACAATTTAAAAAAATTTTTTCTAGATGTGTTAATATGATTGGGGAAAAGAAAAGTGTAGACTCCTATCTTCTGGGAAAAACTGGTAATCTAATGAACAGCAAGGCTTGGCAGTCCAAACAGGATGCTGTTCTGTGAAGTTCTATTTGGAAACACTTTAAAATTGGTGAGTGAGTGGCTGATAGAGGTCTACTCTCCTTTACCAAAATCTTGGGGCCAGATGTACTTGAGAATTCAGATAACTTTTCAGATATAAGAAAGTTTATAGCACATTTGCTTTATAGCATATAACTATCCACAGATGGGTGTGAAGGAGCAGTCTATAATCACACACATTAACATTTCTGCAAGGATATATATAAAGTCACACTGAGCTGTGTCCATATAGACTCTTCATGTGACCCCAAGGTAAGTGTTGCCTCCAAATGAGACGTCTTAAACTTCTGAAAAAAAGATTCAATTTTTAGAGATTTTTGGACTTTGGAAAACAGCCAAGGAATATTTAATCTGAAGAACAAAAGTTATTGCTGTTATTTATGACCACTGCTATTATCACTGTGCACACCACTACTACTGTTTATTATGTGACAAATGCTTTGGAAATCCTCACCGTAATCTTTTAGATGCAGAATAAAAGTGCATTTTAAGAAATTAAGAGTCAGACACCTTATAAGGAGCTGAGTCAAGATATGAATGTCCAATTCAAAAATCCATGGGGCATCTGAGAGGCTCAGTCGTTAGCAGCCAACTCTTGATTTCAGCTCAGGTCATGATCTCACAGTTCATGGGATTGAGCAAGCCCCCATTTGGCTCTGCCTGCAGCGCAGAGCTTGCTTGGGATTCTCTCTCTGCCACTCTCTCTTTCTCTTTCTCTTTCTCTCTCTCTCTCAAAATAAATAAATAAACTTTAAAACTATATCATGTATATAGGGTATATATGAGATATATATACATTATATATATGTCACTTTCACCTATCTTCCCCTTTTTATTGAACACATGTTTATTGAATGCATACTATGTGTCAGGCATTTTTCCTGACACTGGAGAGACAATAGGGAACAAAACAAATGTTTTATTGTCATAGAAGCTATATTTTAGCGAGGGTGGCAGGATTAGACACATAAAAATAAATTTTAAACAACTGCAAAGTAATGATAAAAATCATGTAGGATAAGGAAATAATAAGTAATGATATGGAGACACAGATATATTTGCTATAGGGTCCTGAGTAAAGGCCTCTTAAAGCCTGTGAGCTAAGACACGAATGAGCCAGGAAGTGTGGTAACTAGGGAAGAGCATTCTAGGCTGAGGGAAGAGGGATTGCAATGGCCTGAGGTATAAGGCAGCCAGATAAAATACCAGTACATTCCATGTGATGCCAATTGTGTTCCTGTGTGTTGTCAGTGTTCCCCATGTAACGTGTGGAACATATTTCTACTGAAAAGTTAATTGCTCTTTAGCTGAAATGCAAACTTAAACAGGTGTCTTGTATTTTAAAGTTCTCATTGAACTTAAAAGTGAAAATGTGTTTATCCTATTACAGGATAGCAAAGAGGCTGAGCAAAGAGGTCAAGCAGCTAGAACGGAGAGACCTGGAAGAGAGAAGTTGAGAAAGATACCAGCTGATATGGAAGTCACCAGCCACATGTGGCCAGTGAGCACTTGAAACGTGGTTAGTCAACACTGAGACTTACTGTAAGTCTAAAATGCACTTGAATGTCAAAGACTTGGTATGAAGTTAAAGGAGAAATACCTCGGGAATAATTTTTCACATTGATTACATGATGTTTTGATAATATCTGGGATATACTGGGTTAAAGTACTTTATTGAAATTAATATATCTTTCTACTTTTTATTATTTAATATTTCTACTACAAACTTCAAAATGACATATGTGGCTAATAATATATCACTATTGGACAGTGCTAATGAGAGAGGGAATGGTTAGGTGAGGAAGGAGACCATGCCGAACCTTAAAGACCATGGTAAGGACTTGGGATTTTACTTGAGTGGGATGCAAAGGCGTTGGGGGTTTTAAGCAGAGATGTGACATGATCTGACATATATTTTTGAATGTTTATTTATTATTTTGAGAGAGAAAGAAAGAGAACTAGCAGGGGATGGACAGAGAGAGAAGGAGACAGGATACGAAGTGGGCTCTGCACTGACACCCTAGTGTGGGGCTCAAACTCACAAACTGTGAGATCATGACCTAAGCCAAAGTTGGACTCTGAACTGACTGAGCCACGCAGGTGCCCAGATCTGAGGTATTTTAAAAGAAATACTGGAATTGCTGTGTTCAGTCCCCTCCAACAAATCCCCAACTAAGGTATCTTAAATACAAATGCTTCTTCTTAGGCTATGCCTACTGTTACAATCTGCAGAAATCAAAGTTGACTCTTACCTTGCCTCTCAGGACCCAGGCTAAGTCATCACATATTGATTGCAATTTACCAGGCTAATGGACATTTAGTCTAAGGTTTAAATTCTGCTTTTCAGAGTCACTGATTCAAAAATATCCTTGGAAAACCTACCAGGTGCCAGGCACTATTCTAGATACTAGAGATACAGTGGGGGGGGGGGGGGGGGAAGAAAAACGCAATGGAAATTACATCTCATGGAGTTCATATTTTAATGGAGATGGTCTGTAAACAAACCAAAAATGAATAAAAAAATGAACAAATATATACAGTATGTTAGATTTAAAGTGGTATAGTGAAAAATTAAAACAATGGTTAGAGAGTTCCAGAGTGGGTTATTTTCATTTTAAATAGAATTATGAGTTGGGAGCTGTCAAATGAAGGAAAGGAGGGAGGCACCCACGTGGATATTGGGGGAAAGAGATTTCCAGGCCTAGAAAGCAACTAGCACCGAGGCTCTGAGACTGGATTGCACTTGGTGCGTTGGAAGAACAGCAGGGGTCAGGCTGTCTAGGTGGAGTGAGCAGGTGGGTAGCAGGAAACAAAGTACACTGTGACAAAACCACCTACTTCACGACTCCCTCTTGAATAGGCACAGCCTATTTAAGAAGGTTTAGTACAATTTGATTCAGGATAGAACTTGCGAGGCACATATGTTCCCAACGAACGTGGCTTTTGTGATTGAGCTTTGTAGCTCCAGAACATCCCTCGGATGCACTGAGACAGGGATGTCAGGTGGTTCTATCATCACCGTCCATGCCAGGAGTTTTATTTTATTATTTTTTTTAAGTTTTATTTTATTTATTTTGAGAGGGGTAGAAAGTGTGTGTATGTGAGAGAGCAGGGCAGGGGCAGAGAGAGAGGGAGAGAGAGAGAATCCCAAGCAGGCTCCACACCGTCAGAACACACCCCTGGGGCTGGAACTCACCAACCAAGAGATTATGACCTGAGCTGAAGTCAGATGCTCAATTGACAGAGCCACCCAGGCACCCCCATATCAGAACTTTTTAAATGAGTGCACTCTCAGCTTGCCTTGCCTTCTGGGAAGATGGGCAAGAAGCAAGCAGGGGGCATGGCTTTTCAGAGGAAGTTCCATCTAACAGGCAAAATGAGATTGTGATTTTTGTTGAGGGAAGCAGGTTGGAAACACATTGGGAATGTCGAAAAATTTGTATTCATCAAACAAGAACACACTAATATGAAAAAAGAACCAATTAGAGAATTGAGGAATTATACGTGCCATTGTCAAATTAAGACGTTTGTTATACAGACTGATTAGGGTAGGACATTGAATGGTATATTTTAGATGCTAATAAGTGGTAACCAAAAAAGAAAAATAGAGCAGAATAAGTAGAATCAGGAGGGCCATGTGTGGGAGGGTTGGGGCAACGGGGAAAGCTACACAAAGGGCCTCATGCATGAATGGGATAAGAAGGCCAATGTGGCTGGAATTTTGTCCTGTGCCTAATTTTTCACAATCAGAAAGGCCATAGGGAAGCAGAAGACCTCTGTGAGTCCCCTAGACAATCAAGGACCCCTTAATGTACATCCATGTGCAACAGGAGAATGGAACAAGGAGTAAAGAGACATTGTGCACAACAAGAACTTTTTAGAAGGGAGAGAAGATTATTTGGGGGAAGAAGTATGAAAGAAAGAAGGTATGTGAACTGTCCCAGTACACACTGACTCAATGACCCATCCCCTACCGACTAAGTGTCACCATAGCCTGCTGTCAGGAGCTCCCAAGCTAACCCTGGAGAAGGATATACATGTTCATGGAGAAAATGAGAGTTCACTGATGTAGAATCTTGGCGAAGATCAGTCTTCTCCATGCAGATGTGTTCTGAGGACATGTCCCTTTATATGTTTTGTGATAAAATGGTCTGATGATCTAAAATTTTAGGAAAACACTGCCAACTATATCCCTATCTTAGAAATTCTTAATTCAAGGGCACCTAGGTGACTCAGTTCGTTAAGCACTGACTCTTGATTTCAGTTTAGGTCATGATCTCATGTTTTGTGAGACTGAGCCCCACAACAGGCTCCATGTTGTTAGGGATTCTCTCTCTCTGCTCCTCCCCTGCTCAAGTTCTCTATCTCTTTCTTTCTCTGCCCCTCCTCTGCTCTCATACTCTCTTTCAAAAGAGAGTCTCCCCTGCTCTCTTTCAAAAATAAATAAATAAACTTGAAAAAAAAGAAATTCCTAATTCACAACCTCATATTAAATGCTTTGAAATATCCCAAAGTAAGAAAACTATAGAACCTTGTTTAATCCACCATGTCCCAAATTTATTTGGAAAAGAAGCCCTTATATTCATGTAACACATGTTCATGTGTATCATGTGTATTCATGTGTATCAGAACTAAGGACATATAGAGAACAGCCTTTGGGTGGACTTGAGCATACTGAGCAGGGCACAGTGAGGGGAGAGATACCCATGCACACTTTCCAGACACCCCTTCATCCAGCACACTTGGGGTTTTCATAAAGTGTTAGCCCCGCCTCATGTAGTCTTGAAGGACATTATACACAGATTGTACACTGTGACCCTAACCCACTTCCATGTATTTCCCGCACCCACTTCTTAATCCTCTCTGCCTTGATGGAGAGAAGATTGATTTGTGATGTCTCCATCTCTCTCTCTCTCTCTCCCTCGTTCTCTCTCTTTCCCTGACTCTCTCACAACCCATCCTTGAAAATATTTTACTTTCTCCTTTTTTCCTCCTCTCACTGCCTAATTCTCCTCTATTAACCATTACCAAAACTTACCAAAAATGTAAATACAATAAACCAGGCTATGATATCATCAGGGACTACCACCAAAGGAAAAATGTAAAATAAATTCCGTGGCAGGTGAGGTCACTGGCTTTACAAAACACAGAGGCCTCACAGAGAAACTTGAAGAGCTGGTCAAACTAGAACAGACAGAGGACGGGGGTGAGGATTCAGGAAAACCAGGATGCCGCAGAGAAAACAGGCCATCAGTATCCAAATCTTTTGCTCTTTCCCAGTTACTACTGATTTCCCCCATGGCTTTAAGTAACAAATTCTGTATTTAATATGCACACATATGTTTTCCATAAACATGTTCATATCTGTCTATTCCACTGCAGATACCTTTTCTACTTTAAATGTCCCAACAACAGTAGCATTTTCAGGTTCAGATGTTTAGTTTAGCTGAAGAAATGTCAAAACAGAGAGGAGAGAGTTGTCTATTTCTTCTTGAGGCTTCTGAGTAAACAGGGGGATTGTTTCCGTGAGTAGCATAAAAAAAAAAAACCCAACGGTTAAAAAAAAATAAATAAAAGAACCTAGCATGGGCTTTTGATAAGTTGTGTCCTGCCACTACCTGACCTGTGATAGTGACAAATTCTTTTAACCTCTGGGGTTTTGGTTTCCTCTTATGTGAAAAGGAAGCAATGATCTAAACCCGGGGTCAGCAAATGGCAGCCAAAACGCCAAGTCCAGCCATCGCCTGTTTTTATAAATAACATTTTACTGGAACATAGCCACACCCACTTGTTTATGTATTGCCTATGGCTGGTTTCGTTCGACAATGACAGAATTGACTAGAGCTGCGTAGTTGTGACAGAGACAGCAAGGCCTGTAAAGCCTAAAATATTTACTCTCTGGCCCTATAATACAGAAAAAAAGTTTGCTTAGTAAGTTTCTGCCAGCTCTGACATCCTGTGATACAGATTATTACCCCACCACAGGCTTAATTGTTGTCATTGGAATACAGGTGTTAGGAGAAGAGTAAATGACCTGAGCAAAGCCACCCCAATTTAAATATTTCATGCACCTTTAGTTGACTGCATTTGCCACCCACAGCATTTTGACAATGAACCACACACCAAATTGCTGTAACCAGTGCCAGGGAAACACATTTGGAAAACAAAGCTTGCTTTCTCGTCCATGCCTTATGAAAATGGATGATGTGAATCGTTCTCAAATAAGGTGTGTGTTGTGCTGTGTCTCCAGCTTTGAATCCCAGAAACCACAACATTCTTCAACTCAGCCTCCTCCACAGAAGAGGGAGAGTTTGCTTGCCAACCAGATGAACAAACTCTGACATTTTATTTATTTTTCTTTCTGGAAACACTCACTCAAAAGGAAAAGGGTCCCCAAATTTTCTGCAGCTGCTGTCTGGATTTTTTTTTAATATACCCTAGGAAACTGCCTGGGTGGTCATGGAGAACGGTTGCATCAGCCAGAATTTCACATATTGGGTGCTTTGAACAGTTTACAGTGATCAGATTATCCACAGGGTCCTGGCCATATCTGGCAGCCCGCTCACAATTTCCTACATACTCTTGCCTAGGATTTGCTACAACACCATGGGGATTTTCTGGGATGATGTTCTCCCCTTAACATTGAACTCAATACATTGAAAGACAAGCTACTATTCCAGGTTTGACATCAAAGAAGAATTCATTTAGAAAAATGTCAAAAACATAAAAACTCAATCACTAAATGATTACAGATACTAAGCCTCAGAATCACAGAGATTCTAAATTTCATAAGAGATCATTTTTCCATCGTGTACATGTGTTTGAAGTGTGCATGTTCTGTTAAAGAAGATACCAAATTCGCCGAAGTGCCAATTTGGGCTAATTAATAAATTACACGTAAAATGGGGAAAAAAAGAATGACAAGAAAAGTCAGTTACACTGGGATTTCATAGCAGTTTAATAGAAATATGTTACTGCTAGATGCTGAGAGATGTTGATGAGCTCTTTGTGACTCATGGCTGTCCCCATTCATTCTCTTGGTTCATAGAGGACACTGGACACTGGGACAGACCCTTGCAGGGATTGGAATGGGGCTATTCACATATATACCACAGCCCTACCCATTTTCTATATTGGGATAAGAAGCTTGGGAGGAAAAATAAGCATTTTGATAAGAACATAGTTTGGAAGTTTATGGCAACCTAGCTGACCAGATCATGCCTCTCACCCCAAGAGACTGAGCACTTTGTACATCTGTGCCCAGGAGCCAGTCCCTGCCATTCTGCTCCCTAAGAGGAAAAGGAGAGAAGCAACGTGAGGGGCAATTCAAGAAAACAGATCCCACACCATCTCCAAACTCTACTTCCCCCAGCAACTCCCCCAGACCCGGAAGCTGCCTTTGCTGGAGGAGGGGAGCGAGGCAGGGCGGGGCCTCAGGTTTTCTGTAAGCTGGTGCCTCACCTCCAACACAGGTACTTGGAAACTGACATCCATTGAGTGCCAACTCTGCACCAACTATTCTGAATACTCTAAATACTGAATATTATTTCATGGAATTGTTATAATGCTGCAAAGTTGGCGTTTCTATACGATGATTATCCCTGTTTCATGGGTGAGGGGGTTTAGATTCAAATGAAGGAAACTGTCTACTAAATAGATTTAGTAATGGCAAAGAAGAGATTTGGACTTAACTCAGTTTGGCTCCAAAATGCTTGCTAGTCCCACTACATTCCTCTGTGGGGAAAAGCCCTCGTCCGTTGGAGCCAGGCTTTCAAGAGAAAATCTTTCCCTTTCTCTGTTTTCATGGAGGATAAGAGAACTCTCTGATGTGGAGTGCGCAGGGCCTGATGTTGTCTCCAGATATATCCTTGGCATTTGCCTCCAACCCCCCACACTATGGTTTAGAAGCTGCTGTATCCTTGCTCGCCGTGTCTGGGAACAACTGAGCGGGATCAGGACCGGTGACAAGAGTTTTACCAGCTCATCACGTGCCAGTCTATAGTGATTCCCCGGAAGCGTTGCCATGTACGTAGGCTTGCCAACTGCTATGCAGGCGCGTATGTGGCTCTGTGATAGAGATGACAGCTCTGTGGGAGTGTCGCTTTATGAGGCCCTGGGCACCTAAAGAATAAAGAAGGGTCATCTCTTTATTTTCACTTTCTTCTTGCCCCAGGAGGAAATGGCTAACACTCCACTGCTCCCAAGGAAGAGAGGTCTCTCCTGCCTCTATCATCACATGGAGATGATGCTACAGCTGTCACCAATCTCAGCAAGGCGGACATACAGGAGACAAGGAGAGTGAAACGTTCAAATTCTATAGTCTTCAGAGAATTATTATTTCAAAGAATATGACATTGGCACACACCTGTGTATAGTGTATATGTGTAGGCAAAGAAAGCAAGAGGAAGTGGGCAGCAGAGAATTTGAGATCCTTCAGGAGGCTATTTTGATAACAAACTAAAAATGATTTACATAACTTGGTTCTTCTGAAGTGCTTGAGTTGAAAGCAATTTCTTTGCATCGGTAGGTGAGAAATCTGTGACCCCTCCCCCCACACCACCGTATTTACACTCGGGTTCTCTTTAGAAATTTTTAAATAGAATGTACAAAGGCACTTGATCTAAAGTGGTTCATCACAAATATCAAATGTGTGAGACTTGATTAATCAGATATGATAAAAACTAAGGCTTATCTGAGGAAGGGTTTATCAACAGCCACGATTTCTCCATTCCAAAATCAGTGTCTTAAAGGACTCTCTGATCACCTCAAGCTAGAGAAAATAAATTTTGCAGACATAATACAAGGATACCCATGAAAATGGTGACAGCGGTTATCTCTGTACATAGAAACTGAGGGAACAAGCAGGGTTGGAGAGGGGTATACTTACACACTTCTGTGTCTGTTGGATTTTGAATTAGGGGCTTTGCTTATTCAAGTTAATTGAAATGAAATTTTAAAAGTAATAATCAGTGTCCCTATTTGTATTTACTCTCTCCTTAAAAAGGAAACTATTTGTTTTATATTTGTTCTCCGCGTGTATTTGCTACGACCTTCAAGATCTTCAGGGCATCTCGTTATTCCTTTCCTATTTCTGCACCGGGTCCATTTCCACTTATTGACATGCTGCACCTGAAATGTTCTTCAACACCTTTCACATGATTGTGCTGTCATGTCTGTGTCTCGGTTATGGGTCTCCAAGTGGGGTTGCCAAGCAAGGTTGTATGAATGTTGCTTCTGCCTCTTACCATTTGTATGCCTTTGTCCGAGTTACTAAAACCCTGTATAGGCTCAGTGGCCTCCTTTCTGAAAAGAAGACAATATAGTAATAAAAATACCTTGTTGCATTGTCAAAATGTTAAATAATAATATCTTGTTGAGTGGTCAAAACATCAAGATTTTCCAGTGCACCACATACTGGAAATACTATGAATACATAGTATTCACTCAACAAATATAATTATTATGGCTTTGTGTTCAGAACAATGTATAAATATCACACTCTAAATTCTTAAATTTTATTAAGTCATGTTAGTTTAAAAAAAAGTCTATGAATGAAGCAAATAGGAAATAAGAAGCATACAGTGATGAGAATTGGAATAGATGGGCCAAGGGTAGTTGTCATATACTGCCTCTCTCATGACCAGACAAAGAGGGAACCATGCATAAAACCTACAGATGACCGGGGCACCTGGGTGGCTCAGTTGGTTGAGCGTCCAACTTCAGCTCAGGTCATCATCTCACAGTTCATGAGTTGGAGCCCTGCTTTGGGCTCGTTGCTGTCAGCATGGAGCCTGCTTTAGATCCTCTGTCCCCCTCTCTCTCTGATCCTTTCCCATTCACATTCTCTCTCAAAAATAAGTAAACATTAAAAAAAAAAAAAAACTACAGAAGAACTTCTTCTTCCATCTTGTTTTTTCCTGGGCTGCTTTCTTGATAAGTTGCCAAGCTTATGGAATCCAGATTCTGTCATTTTGGATGCACTTTTCACCCTAGGTTTTCCTCACGGTCCTTTGGTTTTGATCTTTGGATTCCAGCATTCCTAATTACTTGGAAGTAATTCCGAGCCCTAGCAGAGCCCAGCCTCCATGATTAGCCACTGCCTGTCTGGCAAGACCTGCTCCAGAGAGGAAGTGAGTGGAAAGGCTTTCATGGTTAAGGTCAGTAAACTTTACTGACTATCCAACACATGCTGAGTGGTGTTCTCAGGCAATGTGGGCTATATGCCTATGTCCCAGACACAAAAGAAATAATACATTTGATTCCATTCCCCTGGAGTCTTGGTCAAAGTCAACATGAAACACAGAAAGGCAAACTCTAGGTTATACATGGATGAACTGGGCTTTGTGCAAGTTTGGGTTGAAACACACAATCTGGGCCCTCCTTCCTTCTCTCTTTCTCCTGTCCTCAGCAAATGCTTGACCTATCATTTCTAATTAAAATGTCTTTTCTTGCAGGAAGATCATCTGGTGCACATATTTTAACCAATTTTAAACAAATAAATAAATGGCTCTGTCCCCAAACTCCTGTGTGGACTAGACTGTGGGTGGTCATTCTGAGGTTAGACTCCAGGGCAGAGAACACCCAGGTCATACTTTTCAAAGTGCCAGGCAGCCAAGTAACTAATTACACTCAAAAATTCTTTTAATCTCCGGTGACAGGACCATTCAGCATCACCACATATAGACTATATTCCACATGGATTGGGAAGAGTATAAAATGGCCACATGTCAGGAACAAAAGAGAATTTAACAATATGCCAGCAATGAAGAATAATGTTGCCTTTTGTCACAGATCCTCACTCTTATACTATATCTAGTTTATAGTCATAGTAGTAATATTAAATGCAATCAAAACAATGCAAACATGTCCTATCCCCCTATAGGAAGCAAAGGGACATTTTCTTTTGCTCCTGACACTTGGCTGTTAAACCCAGCAGTAAAATGTTCACACGCAAACTGTGAAGGAAGAACACCTGGAATCTGGGGAAAAGGTGTCATTCATCATTTTTGTCTTTAAATATGCAGAAATATTTTTCCTATCATCTTATGCCTTTTTATAGGCTGTTAATGATGGGAGAACCTGATCAAATGCAGGCGGACTTTTGCATTTAGAATGGATAAGAGGAAGGCAACAAATGCTCAACACGTGTTGTCCACCACTAGCCAGGGAACAGCTTTTTATTACATTGTGTAAACTTTCGGATTGACATGGACTTGGAAGAGCATTCACATTCCCACAAGCTCACCTCACTCTGCACACCACTGCTCCTGATCATGAGCAGTGAATGGCTCGACTAATTCTTCAACTCCTGCCATTTGTTTCATTTTTGCTGGAAGCTGGGAATTCCTAAGGTCATCATATACAATTTCCAGATATTCAAATATTTCCCGAATATTCAAAGTTCAGACTCCTATTGAGGATGGCAGGAGACAAGCTCTTCCATGAAGGATGTTTTGAGTGCACTGGGTTTGACACTCTGTTCGCCAGTCACATGTCTGCGCAGTTCCCAACGGAGCACCCAGACATCAAACTCACATTGGTGCTGCAAAATATTTTAAATTCTAAAGGGCAAACCCATCCATCCAATACTACACAGACCATTATTATTGAGCAGTTTAGACCTAACTAGTAAAACACAGAAGAGATAGGTATTTCTTATGGGTTAGGATTGCCAAAAAAAATTACTTTGACACCAGAGGTGTCCAGAATCCAGAAAGTTTGGGAATCTCTAACATATTCCCATTTGTATGAACCCCAGATTCAAGAACATGAACTTCTACACGTCATCTGACATGTTCTATATCCCGGAAAGCATATTATGGAGACTAGAGGAGCCCTCACTTATGTAACAATTATGGGGAAAGCAAACTTGCAGAGCAGTGTCTCAACTGTCTTTTGGTTTCTACTCTATACTAACTGCTGTTTCCAAAATCCTAAAGGCTGCCCCTGGAGGGAATGAATAAACAATTCCCAGCAAGGGTGAAACAGGGACCAGAGCTTTGTGCTGTAGGCTGTTCAGCAGAGGGGACTTAGAAAACAGAAATGAGATGGCATCTGTTGCTTCCCACCCCATCTGTGTTCTCTAATGTAACTCTAGAGGACCTTGGGCAGGCCCTTTGAAACAACTTGGTCTTGTGCAAGAACACAGATGCCAACAGTTTAACAAGGATGATACTCAGTGCAGCCCTTCAGAAGAAATGAGAAGGCTGGTAGGAGCTATTAAGCTCTGCAGGAAACTGTGATCTGTTTAAAGAAGCAAGAGATGTTTGGGGTCCAGAAACTTATGGAAGTAAATTTGACCCGAGGTACTGCAGGCAGTGACTGAAAGATAAAATACTATGGCCGTCATCCTATAAGGAATCGGAGACTGAATTAGGACATTAGGAATTACAAAAACATTGTCAGTTCGGCAATAAAGCCTTGGCAGGGGAAACAAACCTAAAGGCAGAGGCGAGCAAATCTCTTGATTCTATTATGCTGGAGCCATCTGGAGTCAGAAGATTAATCTCTTTTGTTTGACAATGACTACTTAATGATCCATTCATTTTTTTTTAAAGTTAGTTCAACAACATTTTTGGAAGGAAAAACAAATCGTAACTAACTTCGCTCTCAAATGCACCCTTATAGCTCTCTCCTAAAGAGAATAACTGATTAATAACATTGTAGCATCAAAACTAAAAGGGAGAGTCATGCCAGAAATGGCCCATGGATCATGAATCTCTTCCTTTGGGTTCTTCTCTACTGAACATCTAACTGTGCCTCAGGCTATGACTCTTTGCTCCTAGGACAATTTCTCTCTAGAAACTTCACTCAGTCTCATGGCTTTAAAGGCCACCCATCTGCTTCTAAATCACAAATTTATTTCTCCAACCCAGACCTCTTCCTAGGACTCTATATTCATATATCCAATTACCTATTTCCTGTTTCTACCTCAATACCTAGTAGACGTTTCAAAGTTAACATGTAAAAACAGACATCTTGGTTCTCAGATCCCAAACCTATTCCTCTATCAGTAATTATAAATGGCACTGCCATCCATCCAGGTGCCTCAACCAGAAACTACTGATTCCTCTCATTCTTTCACACCCTATTGCCAAATAACCTGCATGTTCTTTGATTCTATTGCCAAAGGCTGTAACAATTTCTCTGCATCTCTCCAGGTCATCTGTCACCAGTCACCGTCTCTTGCCTTGAAACTCATCTCTCTCTTCCATTCCTGGCCTCCTCCATCCAATTTTAGTCTTTACAACATAACTAAGATCATTTCACCTGTTTATGGAAACCCTCCCTGGTTTTCAAATGCACTGGATTATAGTTTCAACCCCTTAATCACATCTGAGGTTCCTAAATGATACATCCCTACCACACGTATCAAAACTCAGGTGTTATTAATCTCCTCTTCAATCTCTCCATTCATGCCATACTTCTCTCTTTTCTTTGAAGATACCAAGCACATTCCCACCTTATAAGGCTTTGTAAGGACCTGTGTTATCTTCCTGGGATGTAGGTACTTCTGTTCTTCACATGCCTCCCTTCTTACCACGCAGGTCTCATTTACTAATTTATTTATTTATTGCAGGGGGAGTAGAGGGAGGGGGAAAGAGAAAACCTTAAACAGGCTCCATGTCCAGTGTGGAGCCCATCACAGGGCTTGATTTCATGCCTATCAGACCATGATCTGAGCTGAAACCAAGAACCAGATGCTTAACCGAATGAGCCACCCAGGCACCCCAATTTAGGTCTCATTTTAAATGGTATCTGTTTGGAGATATATATTTTTTTGTCCAGTTCCATGTGTCTTTCAGTTACTTCCTATTATATGGCCAAAGCAATGAGCACTACTTGAGTATCTATTTATTTACTTCTGTCCATTCATTATCTCTTACTCTTATTGAAATATAATTCCAGCAGTATAGGGAGCTTAGGGAGCTGTCTCCCCATTCAACACTGGATGACCAGATGCACATTCAGCACACAGTACATGCCCAGTATGTGTTCACTAAAAGTCACTGAATTAAAAATGGGTACCTCAGGCTATCTCTGTTCTGCTAGTTATATACATAGATATACATATATGTGTTCTGTGATGGTCATTTGTGGACAGTTCACTTCTCTGCAGACTTACACAAAGAAGAAAAAAATAAATAATGGAAGATGAGAAACGGAAATAGGAAATAGTGCTGCAATTCTCATCCTATAGTTAAATTGATGGTTAGATTATTATATGAAAGAATACCTCCTTTGTATATCTGGAAAATGAATGACAGACATACTCCATTAAAATTGTGTGTCCCTTGAGTTAAGAAACTGTTTCTACATCCTTACACAAATTTCTCTAAGCTAATTTCACAGGCCTTGATAAAATATACAGAACTGGTTGTTTATTTTTATGTATGTTTTAAAAGATCAGCATAATCAACTTAAATGAATTTAAATAGCTTCGATTATGTTTCCATCCTCAGAGGGGGCTAAATAGTAGCACAGTGTTGTGTTAAGTCAAATTAAACTCCTGCATTTCTCAGAAATTTTAAGGATGCTTATTGGCATGTTTATCCTTCTGCTTAAATACAGTGTTATTTGATTTTTTAAAAATTTTTTAGGGGCACCTGGGTGGCTCAGTCAGTTAAGCGTCCAACTTCAGCTCAGGTCATGAACTTGCGGTGTGTAAGTTCAAGCCCTGCGTTAGGTTCTGGGCTGACAGCTCAGACCCTGGAACTTGCTTCTGATTCTGTGTCTCCCTCACTCTCTGCCCCTCCCCATTTATTTTTGAGAGACAGAGAGAGACAGAGCATGATTTGGGATGAAGGGAGGGGCAGAGAGAGAGAAAGACACAGAATTTGAGCAGGCTCCAGGCTCTAAGCTGTCAGCACAGAGCCTGACATGAGACTCGAACCCTCGAACTGTGAGACCATGACCTGAGCCAAAGTCGATGCTTAATTGACTGAGCCACCCAGGTGCTCCTAGTGTTATTTGATTTTTTGTTTATTGTTTTTTGGTTTTTTTTTACAAATTAAAGCAGAGCTATTACTAGTGTATGTACCTAAGTTACTCTACATGCGACATTATAATTTGATGAAATTTTTAGGATGAGGAAGACATTTTCCTTCCTGTGAGAATCTCTCATCATGTGAGAACACGCTGCTCACATGCCATGCTTTCTCTAGGTGTCTTTTCTGGCTGCAACGCAAGTTCTGTTCTATAGGTGAAAAAGGAAGTGATGTTAATTTTCCCAAAAATAGATGTGAGAAAGTGAAAACCCAAGTATTAAAGGGAAGAGCATTCTTTACCACTAGAAAAATAAAATCTGTACTTCATGCCAACTTCTGAGTGTTGTAATCTGCCTCTTTAACCATAGCAACTTTTCCAACTTTTAAGTATATTTTCAGACAAGGGGGAAATAAGATGTTTAAGCATATTATGGAGAGCTTTCAACAGTTGCTGAGATATATAGTTATTCAACTTTTACTAATTAAAGGAAAATTTGATACTATGAGGATAATTACAAGCCTTAAATATTGGAGGTCAAGGGGGTGCTGGGGTGCTTTAGTTGGTTAAGACTGACTTTGGCTCTGGACATGATCTCATGGCTCATGGGTTCAAGCCCCACATCAGGCTCTGTACTGACAGCTTGGAGCCTGGAGTCTGCTTTGTATTCTATGTCTCCCTCTCTCTCTGCCCCTCCACCACTCCTGCTCTGCTTCCCTCTCTCTCTAAAAAAAATAAACATTAAACAATTTTTCAAAAATATTGGAAGTCTAAAAATGAAATCATGCTACATAAATTTAAGAGATCCATTTTTATTTCATTATATCACTAAAGCTTAATGTTGTATGTATGTCATGGTTCTTATTTTATACACACACACACACCCCATATAGTTTTATATAAATAATTAGCTATAGTTATAAATTTCCAGAAATTTTGACAGCTTCTTCCTTCTAAAAATTATTTGAATGCCATGTAATTTACCACCACATCCAGTCACCCTTCTCCCAGAAACTTCATCTCACACTTTGGCTTCCAACAGCATTTACAAGCTCCAGATTTCATACAGCTACAAACACTATTAGGACTAATTATCATGGGTGACATCACCAAGATGGTGGCATACGACCTCCCCCAGCCTCTGTCCCCCTATAAGATCAACAATTTGACAGTTATCCAATGAATAAAAACAGCTCTGGGAGAGCTCAGGACTCCACATAAGAAACTACAGTAACAGAGCTGAACAACAACAACAAAACTTAAGAGTAAACAACCCAACATTACATGTCAAGGAACTAGAGAAAGAAGAATGAGCCCAAAGTAAAAGAGAAAGGAAATAACAAAAATCAGAGCAGAAATAAATGAAATAGGGATCAGAAAAACAACAGAAAATAATCAACAAAGAGATATTTTTAACAAAAAGCAAAATTGACATAGGGCACCTGGGAGGCTCAGTTGGTTAAGCATCTGACTTTGGCTCAGGTCATGATCTCAGTGTTCATGGGTTCGAACCTTGCATTGGGCTGTCTGCTGTCAGCATGGAGCCTACTTTGGATTCTCTGCCCCCCCACCCCCGGCTCCTTCCCTGTGCTCTCTTTCTCTCTCTCTCTCAAAAATAAACACTTTTTAAGAACCTGACAAATTTTACATAGATTAACTTTAAACAGGAGAGAGAAAAGACTCAATAATTATAATCAAGTGAAACAGGGGACATTATGACTGATATCAGAGAAATACAAAAGTTCTTAAGAAACTACTACGAGCACTTATACACCAGCCAATTGAATAACCTAGTAGACATGGATACATTCCTGGAAACATAAAAACTACTAAGACTAAATCATGAGTAAACAGAAAATATAAAAAGACTAATAATGAGAAAAGAGACTGAATCAGTAATCAAAACTCACCCAACAAAGTAACCCCAGGATCAGATTGCTTCCCTGCTGAAATCTACCAAACATTTAAAGTAGAATGAACTCCAACCCTTCTCAAACTTTTTGAAAAAACTGAATAGGAGGGAATACTCCTATTTAAACTCATTTTATAAGAACAGCATTACCCTGATACAAAAGCCAGATAAAGATACTATAAGAAAATAAAACTATAAACCAACGCCGCTGACAAGCATATGTGCAAAAATTCCCAACAACATATTAGCAAACCAAGTCAAACAGCACATTTTAAAAAATTATACACTGTGATCAAATGGGATTTATTCCTGGGGTACAAAGATGATTCAACATACACAAATCAATAAACATGATATTGCACATGAATGAAAAGAAACAAAAAAATCATATGGTCACCTCAGTAGATGCAGAAAAAGCATTTTATAAAATCCAACATGTTTTTATGATAAACATACTCAACACAATAAAAGCCATCTATGGCAAGTCCACAGCTAACACCCTGCTCAACAGTGTGAGATTGAAAGGTTTTCCTCTAAGATCAGAACATGATGAGGATGCTCACTCTCACTACTGCTATTTAACATAGTACTGGGAATTCTAGCCAGAGCAATCAAGAAAGAAAAAGAAATAAAAGGCATCCAAATTAAAACTGAAAATTTTAAATTGTCATTTTTGCAGATAACATGATCTTATGTATACCAAACTCTAAATAGACTCCATCTAAAAACTATTAGGAATAGTCCATGAATTCAGAACAGTTTCAGGACACAAAATCAACATATAAGAATAAGTTGCATTTCTATACACTTACAACAAAATATCTGGAAAAATTTTTTTAAATAATCCATTCCCTGTAGCATCCAAAATAATAAAATACTTAGGAATAAATTTAACCAAGGAGGTGAATGATCTGTACACTGAAAACACAAAACTTTGATGAAAGAAGTTGAAGAAGGCACAGAAAATACCCACATTCACAGATTGGAGACTTAATACTGTTAAAATGTTCAGACTACCCAAAACCATCAATAGATTCAATGCAATCCCCATCAAAATTCCAAAAGCACTTTTCACAGAAATAAGAAAAGTACTTCCTAGTTTCAAACTATACCACAAAGGTACAGTAAACACATCACTGTGGTATTGGCATAAAAACAGACATATGGGGCAACAGAATAGAATTAAGAGCCAAGAGATACATATATGATCAACTCATATTTAACAAGACAGCCAAGAACACTCAAAAGGGAAAGTCTCATCGTTTTTTCAATAAATGGTGTTGAGAAAACTGGATAACCACATGCAGAAGAATGACATTAGACTCCTATCTCACACCACTCACAAAAATTAACTTGAAATGGATTAAAGATTTAAACAATAACAACTGAAATTCTAAAACTCCTACAAGGAAACATAAGGAAAAAAAGTTCCTTGATGTTGGTCTTGGTAGCAATTTTTTTGGACATGACACCAAAAGCACAAGAAACAAAAGTAACAACTACCAAGTGGGACTATTTCAAACTAAAATGTTTTTGCACACTGAAAGAACCACTCCACAAAATGAAAAGACAACCTCCAAAATGGGAGAAAATATTTGAAAAATCATATATCTGATAAAAAATTAACATCCAAAATATGTGAAGAACTCATACAACTCAATAACAAAACACTAAACGATCCAATTTTAAAATGGGCAGAGGAACTGAATAGGCAATCTTTCAAAGAACGTAGATGAATGGACAATGAAAAGGTGCTCAAGAAATTAATCATCAGGGAAGTGAACATCAAAACCATAATAGGATATCAGCTCACACCTGTTAGAATAGCTATTATCAAAATGACAAGAGAAATGTGTTGGGGAGGAAGTGGAAAAATGGGAACCCCCTGCGTATCGTTCTTTACAATGTAAATTGGTACAGCCAGTAAGGAAAACAATATGGAGTTTCTCCAAAAACTTAAAAATAGAACTACCATATGATCCAGTAATACCACCCATTGATGTATCCCAAGGAAATAAAAACAGGATTTCAACAAGATTTCTTCAATCTCATGCCCGCTGTGACTTTATTCACAATACCATGTTTGCTGCACTTTTATTCACAATAGTCAAGACATGAAAACAACCTAAGTGTTGGTCAAGGGATGAATGGATAAAGAAGATGTGGTATATCTATACAACAGAATATTATTCAGCCATGAGAAAGAAGGAAATCTTGCCACTCACAACAGCATGGATGGAATTTCGGGTATTATGCTAAGTGAAATAAATCAGACAGAGAAAGACACTTACTGTGTGTATATATACATATATATATATGAGAGAGAGAGAGATCTCCACTTATATGTGGAAGTTTTAAAAGCTGATATCATAGAAACACAAGGCAGAATAGTGGTTACTGGGGCATGGGGAGGATGGTCAAAAGTACAAACTTCCAGTTATGAATAAACTCTGGGATGTAATATACAATAAATACAGTGATCATCATCAATAATACTGCATCACATACTTGAAAGTTGCTAAGCAAGTAGGATTTAAATGTTTCCCCTACCTCCCTCACACATGAAAATAAAATAGTAATTATGTGACATGATGAATGTGTTTACTAACACTATGATGATAGGCATTTTTCAATATATAAGTGTATTAAATCAATATACTATACATCTTAAACTTAAACAATGTTATATATCAATTATATCTCAATAAAGCTGGAGAAAAAAACTAATAATCAGTTCTACTTACCAATTCACTTAATATACCTCTAACACCTGTCACTTTTACAAACTCATCGAGAAAAAGTTTTTCAAGACAATTCTCATGGACCTTTATATTAATTTACTTGGGCTGTCATAACAAAGTACCATGGACTGAATGGCTGAAACAACAGAAATCTATTTTCTCACATTTCAGAGGCTAGAAGTCTGAGATCAAGATCTTGGCAGGGCCAGTTTCTTCTGAGGCCCCTCTGCTTGACGTGCAGATGGCTGTCTTGTCCCTGCATTTTCACATGGCCCTTCCTTCTGTGTAAGTGTCATATACTCCTTCTTCTTATATGAAATCCAGTCACATATGGTAGGGCCTTCCCTAATAAACCTTACTTTAGCTTAATTGCCTATGTAAATATCCTATCTCTAAATGCAGTCCAAGGGGTTAGAACTTCATTATCTGAATGCTTGAGGAAGACACAGTTCAGCCAATAACCATGTTCAATGAATTTTTTCAAAAGATACTTAGAAACAGAAGTCAACAAAATAATCAAGTTTCAAATTAATAAATAACAGATAATAAAAATATACTTCAAAATATCTGGGAAATATAATAAATTCAGAGTCATTTTAAACTTTTTAAAGTTTATCTATTTATTTTTAAGAGAGAGAGCACAAGCAGGGGATGGGGCAGAGAGAGAGGGAGAGAGAGAAACTCAAGCAGGCTCTACACTGTCAGCACAGACCCTGATGTGGGGCTCAACCTCACTAGCCTCATGACCTGAGCTAAAATCAAGAGTCAGACACTTAACTGGCTGAGCCACCCAGGCACCCCAAATTCATAGTAGTTTTATTTGAAGAACATTAGAGCCTGGGTTCTCTACCATTTTGTGTCTTCTCATACACATCTGAAGGGAGTTAGGTACTTCCAACATTCATTTATTAAATGATTTGCCCAAATCACATGGCTAATTGATGAGGAAACCAAGATGAAATAAAAACTATATGATTTACTTTTACAAATGACAACATAAAAATATTTTGCCAATTTTGAGTTGATCATATCCAGAATACTCTGGATTTGAAATGGTAATATACTTTACCATTTGAAATGGTAATATATAAGAATAATTTTAAAGAATTTCTTTCCTTAAATGCAAGTTGGCACATGAAGGCAGTTAAATACAGAATATAATGAGCTAAAGAATACTAAGGTATACATCTTAATATGTAACTGAAGACTTATTTAGGTTAAAAATTTAACATGTCTTTTAAATTTTTATGAACAACGTATTTCAAGTGCATAACTAAAAGCTTATGAACTTTTTGGTTTTATTTATGATAAATAACATAACAGCATTTGATGATTCCTAGATTCCCAGAAAAGAAGAGCTTATACCAATGGTTAACTTCAGGAGTCTCAGGGAATCATAAATTCCTTCTTGCTTTCTTTTCACTAGGTATTTGCTGCCTAAATAAGTGATTTTTCAGCCAACTGAAGCCTATTCATTTAAGTATTTCATTTTATAATTTCACTAATTGAGATATAAAAATTTACAAAATGCTCTAATACTTTCCTTCTTAAGGAAGAATATGTATTCCCCATTTTTTGAGGTTTTACAACTAGGCATTTCCCAAATACTTCCAGCATCTTGTCCAATCTCTTACTCTTCCCTGCGGATTTGGAATGGGTTATCTGTTTATAGGTGTCAATGTTTCTCAATTGAATTGAACTAATATTTGAAAAGTACTTAAGAATAAGAGATTTGGCTTTTCCTGCCCTCTCCACCAGAAAATAGGGGAAAGTGATGGTTCTGGGTAACTATATCTGCTATTTCCCATAGGTAGGCTGTAATCATGTCTAATTTGAGGAGCAGTTGGAAATATCAATCCCACTTACTTGTCCTCCAATATAGCTATATCAGCCACATAAGTGATATTTACATCTCCGTCTATTTAACTGCTTTGCCAATTTCTCAATTGTTTCTAACTCCAGGCAAGGTAGAAGAGTATTAGTAGTTTGATCCTATCAAAACCCATCACCCAGTTCATTGCTCAGGAGAAACAGACAAGGTTGAGAAGCTGAGGAGACAAAATAACGTTCACTGTTTGAGTCTGGTCATGTGATGAAGCTGGGATATAAGGCTTTATACCTTGGGCTTTTGCATGACAAACCATGACAGTTTTTGATCTTGGCATCTAGAATAGTTCATGCTAGGCCATGCAGCCAGTCATTAAGAAGGTGTGCTTAACCATTTAACTGGCTTGGTTTGAAAGGACAGCTTGGGATTGGTTTTACAAACACTGGTAATATAACTTTTACTTTCATGGAACACTGGAGCTTATTGTGACTTTGTCCATATCAGTGGCTGTTTGTGAGCAGAAAAAATGGCTACTCTGGTGTAGGACTAGGCTGTTGAGGAAACCTACACTGCTAATGGGCATCTATCATTACAGGGGAAAAATTTTTTTTAAGTGTTAGAATTTTTTTCCTGCATTTTACGATGTTTCTCAGCCATTTCTGCAGGGTGGGAGACCAGGAGCTTTAATGTGTGGGCAGGTGAGTGCTCTGGTCTTTCGAAGGCACCAGCGATAGTGCAGTTTTAGTGATCAGATTTCTGGTTTCAGTTGCAACACCTCTAGCTTCAGCTCTGAAATGTAAAGAGCTTTGAGGTTGTCTTTTCCACCTTTAAAACAAGAAAAAAAGTGCAACAAGCTGAAAAGTAATGGCTTTTCTTGGACCCATTAGGAAATAGTCGAAGTTGCAGGGCCATGCATCACAGTGAAATCTGGAGAGCTGCGCGAGATGTACGGATGCAGTCCCAGCCAAGATCCGCTTACCCAGAGTAAAAGCTGCTAAAGCCATAAACTGGTGAGAACACTGAAATGGTACTTTTCACGAATTGCTGGGGACTGAGTGTGGACTAACACAAGGGTGAGAACATTCTGGTGTGGTCTCTGGGGAGCTCTCATACTGTTGTGGGTTTTGCCTCCAGGAACCTCACCAGATTCTCACAGTGAAGGGCCAAAAAAAGAATCCCCCTCCCACCCAGTTCTTACAACAGAGGGGAAATGTAACATCATAAGCATCCTACAGGGGAAAAAAAAAAAGAAAAGAAAAAGACCACCATATTAACCATGTCTTTATTTTCTATATTCTGATGCTTGGAACCTTGATGGCCCTAGAGGGACCATCAATTCCTAGAGATAGTAAATGGCTCTCCAGAGAGAGCACTTTCCAAATGCAAACCAACCAATCCAGAACCCACACCCAAGCCACCTCCTTCAACAGGCTCTCATAACTCTTGGCCAGTACCCACCTGCCCTTAACACCCCAGAGCCAGGTACAAGACAATGAGGGACAGTCCCAGAGCCCACTAAAGCTAATAAAACTGGTCAATCCTGAGACTGTTGATCATGCTTCAACCATTCCTTACCAGAGGAATCACAATGAAGACTCTTGCCCACAGTTCCTCTTCCCCCTCTGCCTCATGACAGAGCCTGGTGATTCCCCATATGGCCCAACATGATGTGGCAAGCCGCTCGTTTTGAAACCCATGAGTAATAAACTATCTCTTTGATGGCAATCATCTCTAAGTTTGTTAGTCTAACTGTCCCTTAATTTTTTTATTAATATACTATATTTCTGGACACTAATTCTAAAGGGGAAGGACTTTATTAGAGCCTTTTCTCACCCACCTGTAAGAGTAATTACCTAACTCCAGTTCTTTCTAGCATTCTGTCTCACATAATGGAGGGGTGAAGGGGATGCATAGACTAGGAAATATTTGTGAAGGACATCCCCTGGGAACATTTCTTTTTTTAAAAAATTTTTAAAGTTTATTTATTTATTTTGAGAGAGAGACAGAGAGAGTAAGAGGGGGAGGGGCAGAGAGAGAGGGAGAAAGAATCCCAAACAGGTTCCGCACTATCAGCACAGAGCCTAATATGGAGCTCAAACTCACAAACTACGAGTTCATGACCTGAGCTGAAACCAAGAGTCAAACACTAACTGACTGGGCCACCCAGGCACCCCTATAGAGACATTTCTGGAAGTCACAGCCCTAGAACACTGGCCAACTGAAAAACAGAGATTTAGTCATGAAAGAATAAAACATAGTCACACTGGGGGCTAGGGCCTTACTAAGCGAATTTTGTGGGAGCACAATTCTGTCCACAGTAGGAGTATAATTTATATGGTAAGGGGAGAGATAAAATGAAATTATAAAGTCCTCAATTAAAACCAGGGAAGACAGAAGAGGCAAGATTAAAAACAAAACAAACAAAAAAACCACAAGACTAAAACCAAACCAAACCACAAAGAACAAGTATAATTAATAGAAAAGAGTTGTAAACATGGTTGATATTAATCCAGCTATATCAATGATC
This sequence comes from Hyaena hyaena, assembly GCF_003009895.1. Classification (NCBI taxonomy): domain Eukaryota; kingdom Metazoa; phylum Chordata; class Mammalia; order Carnivora; family Hyaenidae; genus Hyaena; species Hyaena hyaena. The sequence goes on from NW_024081593.1 coordinate 406,162, forward strand.
ACCTTAAATGTGAATGACATAAATACACAAAGACACATTTCATCAGAGTGGATAGAAAAAAAAAAAGATCCAATTGCCTGTTGTCTACAAGAAATCCATTTAAATATAAAGACTCAGTATAAAAGTACAGGTATAGAGAAAGATAGTCCATGCTAATAATAATCAAGAGAAGTCTGGAGTAGCTGTATCAATTTTAAACAAAACAGAAGTCATAACATAGAAGTGATAAGGTGGGAGAGAGAAAAATGATGAAAGAAAAAAGTCAATTCTTGGGGCACCTGGGTGGCTCAGTTGGTTAAATGCCCAACTCTTGATCTTGGCTCAGGTCATGATCTCACAGTTCCAGGGATTAGCCCAGTGTGGGGCTCTGCACTGACAGCGTGGAGTCTGTGTGGGCTTTTCTCTGTCCATCTCTTTTTGACTCTTCCGCACTCATGCCCACGCTCTTTCTCAAAATAAATAAATAAACTTAAAAACAAAGAAGTCATTCTTCAAGAACATATAACAAGGCTAAACGTGCATGGACCCAGCAGCAACAGAGTATCAAGCTATAGAGTCAAAACTGATAGAATAGCAAGGAGAAACAGAGAAATGCACTGTTCCAATTGTTCCTTTAATACTCCTCTTTCAGTAATTGATACTTCAAGCAGTTAGAAAAGTCAGTAAGGATAGAGTGGTAATTCTATTCTGATTTGACCCACTTTAGGGCTTTCTTGGGGTAAACTGGAAATGCCCACCAGTAGACCCAAGAAAATCCTGAAAAGGAAAAGCTATTTGTATTGAGCATCGTAAAGGCAAAAGAAGGCGAGACTGCCCTACAGCAAGGTGGCTCCTTGCTGACTGCGAAGTCTGGAAGTGGAAACTAAATACTTATGCCTCGCCCGCTTCTCTCCTTTCTTTGGGGACTTCTTTTGTATGCTTGTGAAGAAGGCATAGTCTGAACTCTCCCTTGGTGTAAGCATTACATGTCGGGGTCAGATACTGCCCAACTACCTGGATTCAAGTTAGTAAATTTAAGTTACCCCCAGTAACTGTGGGGTACCTATTAGTGATGACATTTTCCTCCAGCCCCAAGCCATACCCTCCAATGACAACAACAACGAATATAATAATGTTAATATTTTGGTTTCTGTATGAATGTTCTCAGTTGGTTTCAAACTCAGGGAGTGGAGGTTGTTATTTATTAGCTTCTGAAACTCCAATGATAGAGAGCATAATTGACCACTTTCTGATGTTTACAGGAAAATGATTTTGTAATGTTGATGAGTTTTATATATATATATAATATTTATATATATTATATATATATATTATATATCTATATATATATATATTTTTTTTTTGGCCCATAAGTAGAGATATGTGACAAGTGGCAAGGATTCAGCAGTTCAGTGATGTCAGGGGTGACATCTCAGGGATCCACTTGTACCTTCTGTGCAATGTCTCAAGATGTTACTCGAGCTCCAAACATCACAGTCACATTCGAGCATAAAAAATGAAAGAAGAGGGTCGCCTGGGTGGCTCAGTTGGTTAAGCGTCTGACTTCTGCTCAGGTCATGATCTCACAGTTCGTGGGTTCCAGATCTGCGTTGGGCTCTGTGCTGACAGCTAGCTCAGAGCCTGGGGCCTGTCTTTGGATTCTGTGTCTCCCTCTCTCTCTGACCCTCCCCTATTCACACTGTCTCTCTCTCTCTCTCAAAAATAAAAATAAAACAATAAAAAATGAAAGAAGAAAGACACAGTGTTTATTGCTCTTTATTAAGAATGGAAATTTCTTCCCAGAAATTCCCCCAGCAGATCCTTACGTTTCTTTAGCTGAACCATGCCACATGGTCACTTCTTGCCACAAGAAGGCTGGGAAAATGAGTAATTAGCTTTTCCAGCCTTTACAGTGGACAAAGGTGACGGGGGCTGATAATGCCTAGGGGGACAGCCAACCAGTAGTGTCAACCACAATATGGACAGTGATAATTTTAGGGGCTTTTGGAAGGTAAGGCTTTGTGCTTCATTTGGTGAGGATTTATTGAGGATGGTGGTTTTCTCTTGTGCTATTTTTTTCCTTTTGTTTGTGTATTCCCATCTGTTTTTTATGTACTGCATTGCTTCCAACAACCATATAGCTCAGAAGTAACACTTTCGTGGAGAAAAAAAAGTTTGTGAGCTTTTTGAAAGCTTTTCCTTATTTTGAGGCAATTTTTTTTTTTAAACTCTGGTTTCATTTGTGTGTCTAGGGCCATTAATGTTACTAGTTTCTGACTTACAACAAAGGTTAGTATTATTTTTTTAATTTATTTTTTAAATGTTTTCTTTATTTCTGAGAGAGAGAGATGCTATGAGCAGGGGAGGGTCAGAGACAGAGGGAGACACAGAATCCGAAACAGGCTCCAGGCTCTGAGCTGTCAATACAGAGCCCAATGTGGGGCTCAAACCCATGAACGGTGAGATCATGACCTGAGCCGAAGTCGGATATTCAACCAACTGAGCCACTCGGGCGCCCCAGTATTATTTTTAAAGTAAAAAAACAAATCACACTGCTTTTCTTACAGTTGCTTGGTTGTGCTTTGGGTTTTACAAAAAGAAGAATCTTGGGATGTTCAAGAGGTGGATTATTTAAATCCTGCTGATACTGATGGAGGTTATTCAAAACAATAACCTCCATTTTTCTTTGGTGTTAGCTTTGTGACATTGTCTCTGCTTTCTCCTCTTGTCTTGAAGCTTCGCCAGGGAGCAGTGGAAGGTACTGCTACAAATTTCATTCAAATGTTTTCGCAATTTTGAATTTCATTCAGACACAACAGATTCAATTCCTGCTTTTCATGAGAACTTAAAAGCATATCAGTAAGATTTTTTTTTCTCTTTTCAACTTTGAAGCATTTTATTCCTAGAACAGTATTACATTATGATGTATTGCTTGTTGACTTTGTGGAGGTTTTTCTAAAACGTCTTGCTCTGGATTAGAATTGGCAAAACATGTTAAATCTAAGTGGATTTGTTTATAGTATTAAACTGTTACAAATGTAACTCCACTTTTTGAAAGTTTCCTACGTTGTTTGGTTTAAAAAAACAAAGCATAATCTGCCATGTGTGGCATTTAAATTGTACACGTAACGACTTTAGGTCAATCTTTCCAGAAAAAAAGGGGAATATTTAGAGAAATTGGCCTTTAAATTAAAAGTTAAATAAACCTAGGATAAATAAAAAGGTTGCTTTCTACGTAAAGGATTTTTCACTTCACCGTTCATATTTTCCACATGCTTTTTTCAAATTGGAGAAGGACACCAATAACAAACAGACCTGGACAAAGATGCTTTCGCTCACTCTTGCACAAGCGTGTGCCAGAATAATTAGTGCAGAATCTGCCTCTCATTATGGGCCCACGACTGGCCTTTTGCTCTGTGCGCGCGATGCCCGCATGTCACGGCTGGACTAGGCGAGCACACAGAACAGAGCGGGCAAATCACACTTAGGCACGAGCTGTCTCAACTTGCTGCTTGGAACCGAGGCTGCCAGACCACTGCTAAAATTGATTGGCGTTCACACTTCATTTGAGTGGGTTTGCATTTGGACAAGGTCTTCATTTTCGCCTTTCTTGCTATTTCCTGAGGAAAATGAGCAATTCTGTGAAGCTGGTGTGCTTTTCAACTCTAAGACTGTTCAGTTACCTTCCCCCCCTGCCAACCGCCCTTTATAAAAGAAAGGTCTGCATATTTAAGCTTGTAGGTAAAAGGGTGTTATATTCAACTGCACTTTTCAAGTAGATTTCTCTTATGATTTTTTCTTCCTTTACTTGGCCCAGATGCGATGTGAATGGTTGCTGACTGAGCCCATTACATACACAAAATCATCATTTATCTACAGAACAAGGGCAAAATTAAACTAGAAAAAATGACCTTATATGAGCGTTCGGGGAGTATGAAGCAGACTTAAAAGGGTTAAGAGTTGTTGACCGACATTTCCCCTCTTGATACGTTTTTTTTTTTCCACTGAGAGGGAACAATCTGTTCCACAAGAATCTGCATTGGTCAAGTGGATTTTAGAAATGTTACTCTGTACTCAATTAATTCAAAGCTGTGAAGCGTCTTTCAAACATTAACATGAAAGTGCTACTCATTTGATTTTTTAAAAAAGCTAAAACCAATGTTCGTAATGCCTGGATCAGAATTCAGATCCCTCTCTACTAACCTTAAGCAACATTGTATGTGTATGTGTGTGTATATACATACACATGTGTAATACTTATAAATGATATAATACTTATATATAATATAATATTATAAATTGCATATTTATAATATAGTTATATATGATATAATATATAATATTTATATATAATATATTATAACATAATATTTGTATATAATATAATATATAATGTTATAATATATAATGTTATATATATTTATATTTATAGTTTTCATGGAAAGGACCTGGGAAAGAAGAAGCTGAAAAAAAATTGACCTGAATTTTCCAGATCAATTAACTGTCTGGCACAAACTACCTTAACAATTCTATACTTTATTTCTGCAATGTTTTCCTCCAATATTGTGTGTGATCAAAAATTACAAGCGAGTTCAGTGGATTACTTCAAAATGAAATGAAACGAGATCTGTGATTAGAGCAAAAGTGAGGTTCGTTTGAAATAAACCCCAGATCTCAAGGCTTCTTGCATCCTCGTCTCTCTGCCTGATGACATTTTTCTTTTTCCCATTTGTACCTTCTTTGCAGCCGGGTAGGCCCCAACGTGCCCCTTAAGACTTGGCGTAAATGTCTCAGTGATTATTTTTATGACTCTGTCTCTGCTCTTTTGTTGTCAAAAGAGTGAATGTATTAAAAGTATATCTGTACTAAGTACCTAAATGCTGTTATGGGCACTGAAATACAAGATATCATTCTTGTTCTAAGGAGCATGTCACTAAACTTTGTCCTTCCCAATGTACTTGAATCATAGACCTCCTCGCTTGTCATGTAGCTTCATCTTCGTTTCTATCTTTCTTCAGGCCTGCGCTGTCCACCAGGGTAGCCACATGCATTTATTCATCATGCATGGCTAGTCCAAATTGAGATATACTATAACTGTAATATACACACTGAATTTTAAAGGCTTAAAATATTTTAAAAAATATAAAATATCTAATGTTTATATTATACTGATGTAACACAGTGATAATATTTGGATATGTTGCGTAAACTAAATTCTTAACATTTATTTCACCTGTTTCTTCCCATTTGCTTAATGCAGCTATTAGAAAATTTAAAAATGACAGGGGCACCTGGGTGGCTCGGTTGGTTAAGTGGCGGACACTTGGTTTCAGCTCAGATAGTGATATCATGGTTTGTGAGTTTGAGCCCCACACTAGGCTCTGCTCTGTCCGTGTGGAGCCTGCCTGGGATTCTCTCTCTACTTCTTTCTGCCCCTTCCCTGTTCATGTGCACACTCTCTCTCTCTCTCAAAATAAGTAAATAAATAAATAAATACATATATACATACATACATAAATAAGCATTTTTTAAAAAGAAGAACATATTAAATGACAAATATGGCTAGTAATATATTTCTATTGGACAGCATTACCCTGCACTATGAGCCATCGTGAGAAAAGGATCATATTTTACTGATTTCTGTATTTAAATATCAGTCACATAGAGAATGAAAGTGTTCAATAAACATAAGGTAACTGAATGTATATTTGAATAGTCACTGTTATTATCCTACAACTAAGAACAAGATACTAGTCTGAGGAGTCAAGAGTTACTTTAGGATCCAAACACTTGACACCCTCTACATTTTTGGTTTTGTTTCCTGAGGTATAGCAATTTGGAAAAATTCCAATGTCTTCTCCTTATGGATGATTTGATTTAGTTACCCTTACATCCTGTTTCTTTGTGTCCACTTATCCTTTCTCAGCTATTTGACCTGGCACATTATACAGAGACGATATTCCTCAAATGCTGCCTGACTGTTCAGCAGAGGAACATACATTATCTCTAGATTCTTTGTTTGGCAGGCTCACCAGCTAGAGTTGTAATGAGAATGAAGGCAGGTAATAGCACTGTGCTCCAGCAAATCTGCTCATTTACTGCTGGTGCTCCAGTTAGACAACTGGGAAGCCCGGGAGATCCACAATGCATTTTTCATGAGTTGCATGAAGGAAAGCAAAATCTCTGGGAAATTCAGTGTTGCTTTGGGAAGTCCAAAATTTAGGTAAGACATTATTTCCTATTAGCTTCTAGAATCTAAGTTTAGCCTCTTAAGACTTCAGTGTTTTGGGAGATTTTTTGGCGAGGGGGTGGAGGCATAAGGGTTATGAGTCTATAACCTATATAAGGTTAGAGTCATATTTGCTATTGTCCCAAAATAAATGACAGATAGAGTAAAACATACTAGAGAGACATGTCGACTAAATGGAACATGTAATCCTCGGTTTGGATCCTGGGCCAAAACAGGAAAATTTATGGAACAATTGACAAGATTTAAATAAAGTATATAAATTAAAAATATCACATTTTTGTTAATTTCCTAATTTTGATCATTGCATTGTGGTTATGAATGTTCACTAACTTTCATATTACTAATTTTAAAAAAATTGTTTATTTTTGAGAGAGAGCGAGCAAGTTGGGAGGGGCAGAGCAAGAGAGGGACAGAGGTTCTGAAGCGGGCTCTGCTCTGACAGCACAGAGCCCCATGTGTGGCTCCAACTCACAAACCGTGAGACCATGACCTGAGTTGAAGTTAGATGCTTAAGTGACTGAGTCACCCAGGCATCCCATATTACTCAACTTTTTAAAGTGAAATTTCATATTTTATAAAATTCTGTAGCTTTAAGCACTTGAAGAAATTTTCTCCGTTTTTAAATTTTGTAATTATAAATATAACTATATAATATTTATAATATATTCATATTGAATTTTCTGAATAACATAGACTTCTGGTGAGCAAATAATATTCCCTGTCAATTACTTTCGATAATTAAAATATATTTAATCTGTTGGATAAAGTTATTAGTATATAATCAGATGAAGTTAAAGAGATATGTATGGATTTTTTCATTGCTCTCCATATCGATTTAAAATATGCATCTTCAGCCTAAATTACCTTTTTAAATCTGCTTTCAAAAATTCACCTTACTCAGAAATTTGAGGGGATCTCACATTGCATGTTGTATGAATTGATTTTTATTCCTGACTTGGGTGCTGGCGTGAGACCTAAACCTAAATGACTCCATTTTAGAAAAAGCCTCCATCTTGAGGGTGAACTAGGCCCGAACCCAGTTCCAGGAAAAACTGCAGGAAGTACTTAGGCAGCCTGGCCTTAGTTACTTCCCTGGCAACAGCAACAGCAACAGCAACAGCCAATCAGTTTAAAAGAGGCTCCTATGTCCCAAGACGTTCCTGTTGGCAGTTTGCGGTCAGGCCAGTTGGGCCGAGCCAATCGGGTACTGACCAGACAGCATGTGCTAAAAGTCAACCTGTCAGGAGACTGCCAAGCTGGACAGCCCCCGAATCCCACTGTAACCACAATAAAAAGCCCTGCGACCCTGAGTTCGGAGCTCCATACCATCACCGCTGCGTCGGGGTGCATTGGAGTCCCTGCTGGAGCTTGAATAAAGACCCTTATGTGTTTGCATCAGAATCGGCTCCTCGGTGGTCTCTGGGGTCTCGCAATCTGGGCATAACACTGGAAGTTATTCACTGGTGAGGAACAAAGTGAGATAATCCAATTAAAGTTTTGGAAAGGTATCTGTGTGGGGCGCCTGGGTGGCTCAGTCAGTTAAGCGTCCAGCTTCGGCTCAGGTCATGGTCTCACGGTTTGTGGGTTCGAGCCTCACGTTGGGCTCTGTGCTGACAGCTAGCTCGGAGCCTGGAGCCTGCTTCATATTCTAATTCTCCCTCTCTCTCTGACCCTCCTCTGCTCATGCTGTCTCTCTCTCTCTCAGAAATAAATAAAACATTAAAAAATAGAAAGATATCTGTGGTGACCCTTTAAAGCAGAGGTGGCAAAGAGGAAAGACTGGGAATATTGCAATTGTATCTACAACAGATGACAGGGATCATAACTAGAGGAGGAGCAATAAGAATACAACAGAGGAGGGGCGCCTGGGTGGCTTAGTCGTTAAGCGTCCGACTTTCGCTTAGGTCATGATCTCGCGGTTCGTGGGTTCGAGCCCCGCGTCGGGCTCTGTGCTGACTGCCAGCTCAGAGCCTGGAGCCTGTTTCAGTCTGTGACTCCCTCTCTCTCTGACCCTCCCCTGCTCACGCTGTCTCTCTCTCTCTCCTAGAAAAAAAAAAAAAAACAACATTTAAAAAGAACACAACAGAGGGTCCAGTTCTAAGAGGCATTTCAGAGGGACTATCCCAGCATTTGAATGCCTGTATTCGAGTTACCAAGACTGGTGGCCCAGAAGGGGATGAGCCTGAAAGAGGGTGCTGCACAAAGAGTAGGTAAGGAAGATTTGCTCATCATTTGCAAAGTTCTTTCCTTTACCATATTCTGAAGATACGTTTTCCATAAAACTTCAGGTATGAGTCTATTATTACTAAGGTCTGAGGAATCTGCTTGGAGAAACGTGTGAATCAATTCAGAGAGGCTAGACTCATCCATGTAGATCTGCAAGACTGAAAGTGCTTTACAGAGACAGGACTCAGCATGACCCACTGTGCTCTTTAAATTTTCAGTTTTTCCACAGGAAGTATATACTCAGTGTTAGCACACTGGGCAGCTGATATTTTCCCAAACGGTCCTAATTTATTTTCCTCTAATTAAGGTATTACATGATAGGAAAATCTCCTGACAGAGAAAAGATTAAAAAAAAAGGGGGGGGGGAGAAAAAAAGAATCATCTATTCCAGTCTATACCACATGTAAAACAACTCAGAAAATAACTGATTGAGTCAAAGGCAGATGTGAAAGCTTAAAACTATTAGTCACAATCAAAAATCTTCTTTTCATCAAAAGCTGACGGCAACTGGCCAACACCTTCACTAAGTGATGTGCTAAAGAATCTCCAGCCAAGAGGCAGAAATGAATAAAGTGAAAATTACTGCTATTACCCCGAGTTGAAGATGACCGATCAGGCCAAGCCGACCTTGAGCACTGAAAGTCAGTAAGCTGAAAGTCATGCCAGAGACCTGGCCTTCTCTGAATCCCAGGGATACTACCTCACCCATCAGCAATAATCACTGCTAACGACCTGTCATCGCCCACTTTGCACCACTGCAAAGAGCAGCAGCGAGTGCCACAGCCGCGTCGTATCATACCTTCCTTCGTCAGGACTTGAAATCTGCTACATCCTTCCAGACCTGTTCTTTAAAGAGATTTGTTTTCTTCAGTTTCCAAAATCGCTTCACTATGTGTTTCTAATCTCTGACAACAACAACAGCAAAATCCTTGACTCTGAATTAGCTAATTTGTCTTAGAATTGCTTACATGTACCCTTAATCTAAATTATCTTTAAACACCATGCAGTAATCTCTCAACAGCTTAATTTTGCCACACTCCTATTTGTATTTTAACTGATGATGGTACAGTGGTTTTGTTGTTTGTATCCACTAAGCAGTTTGCTATTTCCCCCAGAATCATCCACCCCTTCATCACCTCCCCAAACACACCACACACACACACACACACACGCACAATCCAAATGGAAACATTTTCCTACATCTTCTACAATGAGTAAATTTTGTTTGGCAAATACCTGTTTAGGAAAACCCTACTAGAGAGGGTTTAAAGTAGTTGGCGCTGAAGATAATGCCAAGGATTCAAGGACTAGTGATTAAGAGGGTGGTTTAATTCTCTGAAAATGCATCCTTTCTTGTTATGTGATCTGCCACCATTCTGCCCCACAAATGGTAACTGACTCAGGCTCTGGCGGGCTCTCTTGTGCTATCACATCGCATTCTCCATTAATCCTCCAGATAAAAAGAGTTGCCGAACAAGCTTCAGTTCCAAATATGCTTCTCGCTGCCAGCTCCTGTCCTGCCTGGATGCAAGTGCCAATGTTCTGCCATTAAGAGGTCTATCCTTGTTAGGTCCTGCACCCATGAGAATCCAGCCTGGCAGTGGGTGAGCGTGTCTGACCCACAAACATTCTACACCTAGAAGCAATTTCCTGTGTCTGGGGTGCATTTAGTCCTCTGAGCCTCTCGTGACAGCTCACAGGCCTGCCACTATACCCGCTAACCATAAGTGTGGCTAGTCCGTCTGATGAACCTCATGCCTGGGACTTTAAGTCCAGATTCCCAATATGGCTCCCTCAAAGTGAAGCCTAACCTATGAACCTTGATAACTTTGAGTGCTTCTGCCAACTTCTTATAGGATTAGATCCTGCTCCTCAAATCAACCCAAACTCTTGACATGGAGAATTGCCACCAAATCCTTTAGCATTGGCCACCCCAGAGTAGTGGCTCTTTACCCTGGGTATGCATCAGAATCAGCTGAGAGTTCGATTTCATTCCCTGGGAATGACAGATACTGCCTTAGATATCAAGGCCAGCCCGGGCCAATATGGCAACAAATGATACTAGTTGGAATCTGCTTCAAACTATTTCAGAAGTGGTCACACTATAAATCATAAAGTAATTTAACAAATCGCAGTATGGAAATGATTGTTGTGATAATTTATTGATGTGTTAATCATGGCATGATTAAATCATTGCCTCAACACTTTCTTCCCATTAGAGAATCTTCCTCCAACTCTCATGCAAGTCATCCCTCCTTAATCTCATGCTATCTGGTACTTTCCAGTTCCTCTAACCCATCAGGTCTGTAGTCATAGCAACCTGTTGCCACCATCCACAGACAAACATCCCAAACCACTTGTCCTACATCATTTCACAACATAGCCCCTGTGTTCTTTCTACCCTCTGTGGCTTTTGACCTCAGGGTTCAAGATGACTCATCACCCCTTACGGTCAGCACGACTCTGCAAGCTTAAGGCACACACAGATATTCCTTCATCATGAGTCCAACTTCCCCTCCAGATCAAAGACTTTAAGCTACCCTTATCAAACTGTCCACTTGGGAATGTACATGTTTACTTCTGGTTGTAGAGTTCTTGGAATTATTTTTGTTTTTATGTTTCTATGTATAAAAATATATTAATAATATCTCCTTAATGAAAGGGGGAAAACAAAGTAAAATCCATTTGGATAAAAAGGAAGCTAAACAATATAACCCCATCTAACCATCTTGCTCTCTGAAATCATAGCATCAGTTTTTGAAAAGCAGAACCCTCACAAAATTCCCCAGGACTTTCTTGACTAAATTCCCATTATTTCTCAAGCCCTTCTTGTATACCCCCAACTGTTGCTAAATTTAGGATGCTCTCAATGTCTTCCCCATGGTTCAACCTTTATATGTGGATTGAACATGTCACTCTCCTAATCCAAAAGATTCATTGATCTTATATTTTCTAGAGAAGTGACCCTTAATTGGTGGGGCATGTCACACTAGAAACGACTGAGTACTGGGGGGATGTGTGTCCCCAAATCAGTTTCAATATTATAATTCCAAACCAGATTTGGAAAACTTAAAAAAACCATGTTTTGTTTCCATAACAGACCCTATAAAACAGGCAATTCATTTGCTCATTCATTTAACAACTATTCATCACATACACAAGGTAGTAGGCACTATTCTAGTCACTCTAGCTGCAAAGCAAAGTTTTATTGGCATGGTAAGAGGTTGCAGAAAAGTTGGGAAGGAATAGTACTGAAACAAAATAGACAAATTAAAATCTCGGAAAGTGGAAAACTGTAGCTGTACTTCATGAAGTTCCAACTTTGTTGTTTAGCAGTCTGTACCCAAGCCGTCATAGAAGGTTGAACGATGCCTCCTCAACAAAGGTATGTCCATGCCCTAACTCCTGGAGCTTATGAATGTTATCCCATTTGGATAAAGGATCTTGGAGAATAATTCAGGATCTCCAGATGAGATCATTTCCAGGTTATCCAGGTGGGACCTAAATCCTTATGAGAGTCACAGAAGAGAGACACCCAGGGAGAAGAGGAGAATGCCATGTGAAGACACAGGCAGAGATTGGAAAGCTGTGGGCACAAGCCAAGGAGCACCAGGAGCCACCATAAGAAGAGGAAGGCAAGAAGGATTCCCAGAGGGAGCATGGCCATGTTGACACACCTTAATTTCTGACTCCTGCCTCCAGAATTGTGAGAGAATATATTTCTTTGTTTTAAGCCACCAAATTTGTGGTAATTTGTTACAGCAACCACAGGAGGCTAATAAAGCCATATACTCTAATTTGCAGTAAGGTTTCCTCACCCCATAGCAACAGGGGATGTGCATACTCGATATATAATAAGTCCTTAATAGACTTCAGACCAATCACTTTATATGGTTTATATGGTTTAAGGGTAGGGGAGAGGTCAAGGGCAACCCAAAGTGATTTAAGATTATTATTCTGAACACACAGTATTTGTAATCTTACTGTAGGAAAGATACAGTAGATTTTTTTCCTTGTCTACCGTGAGCTATACCAACCAAGAAAAAGGAAAAATCTATCACAAAAAAATTCCTGATTTTTTTTCAAACACAATATGCTCAATTTTCAAGGGAATTGTTCTCCAAATAATTCTAGAAACATTGTAATTATATTTTACACAGGATGAACACTGACTGGACACTTTGATTTTTTAATTCTTTTCAGGTCTGAGACATCAATTAATCACTTCTCTTTAGCTCCTGATAAATGAAGTAACTTATAAATGAATTTTCACTTTGCAAGAGTGGATTTGGAAATCCAATATTTATTCTGAAATCACTCAGAGTTCTAATTTTGTTACATTACACGGCAACCATAAACTAAGCCACAGCCCAACACTGCACCACACTCAATGTGAAATGTAAAGAATTTTCACATTCAAGTGAAAGACATTTTAAATAAGAACTAAGCCTAAGACAGCACAGAAAGTAGTATAACATTTGTACAAAAATTAAAATGAAATGTGAAAAAAAGAGAAAAAGTTATCAGTGATTTTTCTGTACACTCGATCTGAGCTACCTAAACATAGCTTGGATCGTTAATTAAACATTAAGAAAAGATAAATGATGGGGGAAAGAAGGGAGAATAAATAAAACCCTGAGTGAGAAATTTCTGACAAATGTGCCTTACTGGTTAATTTTCACGTCCAGCGCTGAACAACATCTGCACGGCTTGCATTTCCTTTCATTACCCGGACACCAATCACTTGCTCATTTATCATTCTTGTACATTCAGTATTATTGAAATGTGATGATTCATCGTTTTCCGTTGATCAAATAACATCCAGAATTACCTTCCAAATGCTCTGCATACAGAAGTGACCAAATAACTAAGAATCTGTGAGGCTTCCTTTTAATAACACATTCGGGGAAAGATTTGGTAAGCCTGATTTCTTATAATTTCTCCATTAGCATGGAGACCATGCTCTGCACTGGCTCCATGGGCTTGCTCGCCACTCTCTCTCCATGCCTGTTCATTCCACATGCTTTCATGTGTAAATGGACAAAAATTGCTGTCAATTGAGAACATTTGGGAGCCATTTGCCTGGCCTTCTCTTAAGTAAAAATACAAAAAGAACTAGGAGCAGATAGATGTGACTCTTATCTAAGGGGACACTTCAGTCTATTCCTTGGTCAGTCAGTCAGCTTACAAGTGAGCTGCTTAAACTTTGGGGACTGTGATCCTTCCAAAAAGTGACTGCTTCCACAAGTGTTGGTGTGTGGACTGAGTGAGGAATATATGATCTATATATGAATCATTCTGTAACCCTCTCCGAACCTAGCAATGTGTCCATTGCAAGTACATTCAGAAGGTATTTACTGATTCTCAAGGACATATGGATTCTCCTTCTCCAGACTGCAGAGCTTCATTTAGAGGTGTGGATAGACTGAGGATTTAGTCCACTCTGAGGTGTTACCCTATTGAAGGCTGTAGGACCTCGGTGGCATGGCAATCACACACCTAAATCAGTTTTGAGCAAACTGCTGAAGGCAACTATCCCTACGTTTCCCACCACAGGCAAACTTATGCATGCAGCTTAAAGCATGAGCCAAATTCAGTGAGAGAATATGGACAGCTGTGAAAGAACATGATCTCTTCAAAACTGAATCTGAACTCTTAAGACTCACATTAGATTCTCTCTTTCCTTCCTTCCTTCCTTCTCCCTTTTTCTTTGGCAGGCAGAAAAGAGAAAATTGGTACGGGTAGAAGAACTACCATGTGCTAGGCAGCCTCTCTGCTAGGGTCTTTATCTCAGTTACTTCAATTATAAGAATGACCTGGTCCTTGTAGAAACCTAAGCCCAGTCCACTGCCAAGTGTGGCAGAAAGAAGGCACAGCCAGAGAGCCAACACCCATGTCAATCATCTCTTCCGCACCCTGACCCCTCCAGCACAAGGGCTCCAAAAGGTCAGTTAGTCACTGGGAATATCTAAGAGCTGAGGCCACAGTTAAGCAGACTGCATGGGAAGGTATCCTTTAAATAAAAAATCAGTGGGTAAATATAAGAAAATAGTCTATTTATCCTTCCAGGAAAGAGAACCCTTGAGTACAGACGCACAGACACTGGCCATACCAGCTAAAGGGAGAAGACTACAGTCTGTGGCCAAGGCCAAGACAGGAATAAAATTGGGATGTCGGGTAGAAAGGAAGGTAGGGCACGATCTGGAATCAAAGAAAGACAAAGACAAAGAGAAGCATAGTTGATGCCAGACAGACCAAGGCCGGAGAGGGAGGGCCTCGGGTGCATTGCCAAAAGGGTTCTTGGCTTTGTGCAATACAGAATTCAAGAGCAAGCCATTTAGAGAAAAGAACAAAGGTTTATGAAGTATAGAAGTAAGAAAGGAGCTCCTTCACAGACAAAGTAGTGGTCTCTTTCTCCTTCCAGATGAGGAAGAGGACCTCCCTTTGCCTCTAATGAAGGGTTTTGCAAGGTTTTTGTTTGTTTGTTTTGTTTTTTTAATTAGCTAAGCCTACAGGGAGGGGCTTACTCTAACTTTGGTTTTACCATTTACATTAATTAGGCAGTTAGTTTTTTTCATTGTTTTAGCATTGTGATTAGGGTTGTAGAATTTCCCACAGGGAGCAATTTTAAGAATGCGAAGCCTTTGTGGCTTTTACTGCTTGAAGGGGTGGGGTCTTGTGGTTTCCCATGAGTCAGAAGGCTTTACTTTGGTCAGCTTGTTTCCCTGGCCTCCCTTCCTGCCTGCCATATAGTCATCAAGTCAGATCCAAGTACAACTGATAACTCCATGGGAATTAATAGTTTCAGTCAGTATTTGGAGCAAGTAAAAGACTTTAGCCACATGGACCCCAGTGTGACCTTGCTTATATATCATCTTGATTCTTAAAAATCTAGGACATTTTAAGGAAGCCTAAATCCAAATTCTGGAGCCTATTTCCCTCAAGAGGTATGAAGGTGCTGTACCCTTTCCAGATATATGTAAGTCAAAACTCTACAGTTTATGAAAAACCCCTTATGGGGGAAAAAAAAAGCCAAGCTTTGGCTTTGCCTTCATTGAATATTGTCCTGATATTTTTATATTTCATGGATTTGAAAAATTAATTTTAAGACAGGGACTTATTAGTAATATTCCAATTTGTATAGAATGAATGTTTGCATTTTCAACCATATTATCCATGAACAATACAAATATGAAACTATCGTCAAATGAAAAAGAAAGGATGTCACCACAACAAAAAAATGACATTTAAGATTTTAAACATTTACTTGGTATATGGTTTGAGACACTTCAGGTGTCTCTCACGTAACTCGAATGAAAATTAGCTAAATGAACTACAATAGTAACAATGCAGTAGTGATTTCAAAACATTTATATTCTGTAATTTCTATTAATATATTTTAACCAAAAAAGTATATATACACATAAATATATAATGATTTATACACATTAATATATATCATAAATATATACAATTATATATATTTATTTTTTAAATGTTTAATTATTTTTGAGAGAGAAAGAGAGTGAGCAGGGAAGGGTTCAGAGAAAGAGGGAGACACAGAATCTGAAGTAGGTTTCAGGCTCTGAGCCTGACTCGGAGCTTGAACCCATGAACTCCATAAGATCACAACCTGAGCCAATTGGATGCTTAACCAACTGAGCCACCCATATATATATATATATACATATACTGTGTGTGTGTGTGTATGATATATAAATCCAATATGGCCAAATAGTAAGTAACCATTGTTAAATCTAGAGGATGAGTTTCTAGTTGTTTATTTTTCTCTTTTCTCTATTTTTGTGTATCTTTAAAATTTTTCATGATCAAACATCACACACATAAGTGTTCAAGCATATAAGGCCAGTGGCCCCCATTTTAATAGAGATCCCTAGTACTTCAGTGGAAGCTTTATGTGAAATGCCTGCCTCATTCATTTATTCACTGGGCTTTTCTATTACTTCAGGTGTCTCACGCATCACCTTATGAAGAAAAAGCAAAAGAAAGAAAAATCAAGAAATCGATCCCATTTACAATTGCACCAAAAACCATAAAATACCTAGGAATAAACCTAACCAAAGATGTAAAATGTCTGTATGCTGAAGACTATAGAAAACTTATGAAGGAAACTGAGGAAGACACAAAGAAATGGAAACATTCCATGCTAATGGATTGGAAGAATAAATATTGTTAAAATGTCAATATTACCCAAAGCAATCTACACATTCAATGCAATCCCAATCAAAATTGCACCAGCATTCTTCTCAAAGCTAGAACAAACAATCCTAAACTTTGAATGGCACCACAAAAGACCCCAAATAGCCAAAGTAATGTTGAAAAAAAGAAAAAAAAAACAAAAAACAAAGCTAGAGGCATCACCATCCCAGACTTTAGCCTCTCTACAAAGTTGTAATCATCAAGACAGTATGGTATTGGCACAAAAACAGACACATAGACCAATGGAATAGATTAGAGAATCCAGAATTGGACCCACAAATGTATGGGCAACTAATATTTGACAAAACAGGAAAGAGTATCCAATGGAAAAAAAACTATCTTTAGCAAATGGTGTTGGGAGAACTGGACAGCAACATGCAGAAGAATGAAACTAGACCACTTTCTTACACCACACACAAAAATAAACTCAAAATGCATGAAAGACCTAAATGCGAGACCAGAAACCATCAAATCTAAAGGAGAAAACAGGCAACAACCTCTTTGGCCTCAGTTGCAGGAATTTCTTGCTTGACCTGTCTCCAAAGGCAAGGGAATGAAAATCTAAAATGAACTACTAGGAGCTCATCAAGATAAAAAGCTTCTGCACTGCAAAGGAAACAGTCAACAAAACTTAAAGACAACACATGAAATGGAAAAGATATTTGCAAATGACATATTGGATAAGGGGTTAGTATCCAAAATCTATAAAGAATTTACCAAACTTGGGGCACCTGGGTGGCTCAGTTGGTTGAGTGTCCGACTTTGGCACAGGTCATGATCTCATGGTTTTTGGGTTGGAGCCCCGTGTCGGGCTCCGTGCTGACAGCCAGGTCAGAGCCTGGAGCCTGTTTCTGATTCTGTGTCTCTCTCTCTCTCCCTCTGACCGTCCCCTGTTCATGCTGTCTCTCTCTCTCAGAAAAAGTTAAAACATTAAAAAAATTAAACAAAGAATTTACCAAACTCCACACCCAAAAAACAAATAGTCCAGTGAAAAAATGGGCAGACAACATGAATAGACACTTTTCCAAAGAAGATATCCAGAGGGCCAACAGACACCTGAAAAGATGCTCAACATCACTCATCATCAGGGAGATACAAATCAAAACCACACTGAGATACCAACTTACACCAGTCAGAGTGGCTAAAATTAACAGCTCAGGAAACAGTAGATGCTGGCAAAGATATGGAGAAATGGGAACCCTCTTGCACTGTTGGTGGGAATGCAAAATGGTCAGCCGCTCTGGAAAACAGTGTAGAAGTTCCTCAAAAAATTAAAAATAGGACTATCCAGCAAGAGCACTACCAGGAATTTATCGAAAGGATATAGGAGTGCTGATTCATAGGGGCACATGTACCCCAGTGTTTATAGCAGCACTTTACAATAGCCAAATTATGGAAAGAGCCTAAATGTCCATCAACTGATGAATGGATAAAGAAGATGTGGTTTATCTATACAATGGAATACTACGTGGCAATGAGAAAGAATGAAATCTGGCCATTTGCAGCAATGTGGATAGAACTGGAGGGTATTATGTTAAGTGAAATAAGTCAGTCAGAGAAAGACAGACATCATATGTTTTCACTCATATGTGGAAATTGAGAAGCTTAACAGAAGACCACGGAGGGGAAGGGAAGGGGAAAATAATTACAGAGAAGGAGGGAGGCAAACCTTAAGAGACTCTTAAATACAGAGAACAAACTGAGGGTTTTGAGGGGGACTGTGGGAGAGAGGGGAAAATAGGCATTGAGCATTGATGAGGGCACTTGTTGGGATGAGCACTGGGTGTTTTATGTAAGCAATGAATCATGGGAATCTATCCCCAAAACCAAGAGCACACTGTATACACTGTATGTTAGCCAACTTGACAATAAATTACATTTGTTAAAAAAGTAAAAACAAAAAGAAAGAAAAAGCACTTAAAGATGCTTATCTAATTGTGTTCAGACCATGTAAATGACCCATCTTATTCCAAGTCTAACTCCCAGTCTCTGCAGTAGCACTTCAGTAGCTATCCATCAATGTATGTTGATACCAAACCCTGACTAATTGATAAGAAAAAGAATCTAATACCTCTGATCTGATAAATATTAAAGTAGTGCTGATGAAGGCAAAAAAGAATAAAAGATTTTCCACAGAAGCTTTTGGAGACAAAAGCTCCAGCATTGGAGAAGTATCAGATATGCAAAATAAAAGGTCTTGTCAAGTGTAAATGTAAGCCCACATTGAAAGGGGTATCTAGCAGTTAAGGACAGGCCTGAACAGCACAGCACTGGCTGCCTTATTCCCCACCTGGCCTCTCTACGTTCATCTAACTTGGTAGATGATAAATCCTTTAGATTTGAACATCATGGTGAGGAAAAAGGGCATTAAGGATTTACCAGTATATTCTCTCTCCGCTATCTTCATAGCTATGCTCTTAAATATGTTTGCTACAGGTGAATTTGCTGTTGGGAGTCATTTAAGAATTTATGAGGTAAACATGGGTTAGAGAGACAGGAGTCACAGCACACCTATGAAAATATTTCAAACATTGTTTATATAAACAATAATAACAAAACCAGGAAGAAGAGCCAATGACAGCACATAAGTAAAGAAAAATATTGATGGCTTTTTACATATTTGGAATTTGTAATAAGTGGTTATGAAACAAAACATTTCCTTGGTCTATTCCTAGCTCACTAAAAAAACTTGAGAATAGGCTTTCCTCACAGTGAGGGTCATGAATTTGTTTTACTTTGATGCAGTCCTAGCATATACAAAGACATGAAGCATGTTTCATCTTCCAATCTGCTTGTTTTGTTTTGTTTTGATTTTGTTTTTGTTTTCCTAGTCAGAGTTAATTGAGACTTCTATATGTTAGACCCCAAATTGTCACAAATATAAGACATGGTATCAGTTTGAGTTTGGGAGTGTTAAATGAATTAAACAAAGAGGCCATTAGACTGAGGTGGCTGTAATGGCTTAGAAGCCTGTGTGGGCAAACCAAAACCCAAGCTACCAGTGCCTCAAGGTCAAGATATCAAAACCTAAGAACAGTAAACCACAAATAGCCAACTAGGTCTTCCCAAATAAGACGACCACCTAAACTGTAGCCAGTCAAATCATTTCCCTGCTTGGCTTCCACATTTTTTCTATAAAGTCTTTCTCCCAGCTCCTGTCAGTGGAGTACCCCTAACCATTTCTGAGACTAATCAATGTTTTCATCAAATGAATCTTGAAATATTTAATATGCCTCATTTTATCTTCTCACATAAGTAACTGAGTTCTCATTAATGAAAACATTGATTACTAGTGGCAAACCTGGCCAGTAGGAAATCAGGTATAAAACCTCCTAATTCTCATCATTATTAACAACCCATTAAACAGATGGTACCTGAGTTGTGAAATTAAAATAACTGTTATAAAAAAGTCTAAGATTATATAATTATTTTAAAGATAAAAGCTCATTTTAATTTCCTGTCTATTTTTTGTTTAAATTTCTTCCTGGCAATCTCAAACCATGATTAATAATTTACTACATAGGAGTCTTATTTCTTAATCTCTACTGAATACTTTTTCCTCATCCCACACTAGCTATTAAGGCCTTTGAGAGCCTCTCTCTCTCTCCCATATATATATATGCACCAACAATGAACCTACAGTGAAAAATGACAAAAAAGACAGAGAATACAATTTTTGGTCTTTGGTATTTCAAATTAAGCGAGGAAGTAAGGTTTTTGTCTTCTGTTTTTCCCCAGATAGTTCACAACTCACTTCCAAGCAACTTCCTCCACCATCACTTATGATTCATAAGCGAATCATAAGAAGTAGAAAGAAATATAAGCCCTGATGAGTTGGCTTCTCTGGGCACTGCCGAAGCAATGGTGTGAAGAGATGTATGGTGGCCCAGGAACATTAGTATCTCCTCCAAGCTGGGAGACTGAGTGTTGCTGGGTATTTTTCTCCATTTGAGTGAGCCTCTTTCTGGCACCCTATTTCTCAGAACATCTTCCCCACTGGTCAGTAGAAAAAGAAACTCACATGAAATTAAATCTCATTCTACAGGAAATATAACTTAGGTCCTCAAGCTGGTCTTGATTTGCAGAGACATAAGTCCCCTGAGCCATTACCCTTGGGGCAGACGCACTAATAATAAAAGGTACCATTTCATAAAGTAAACATTCGCACAGAAAGAAACCATAGAAAATCGGTAGTGAAATTAGTCACTGTTCTTATATTGTCTTTCTGAGAAATGAGAGCATTTAAAATAGCACCCTACACTTTGCGACAGAAACCATGATTAATGACGACACTTCACCTTATCCAGCAAAAAAAGAATGGTGCATCAAAATAGACACATTATCTTAAAAGTTGTAGGTGGACTGTATAAAGAAACAGGTAAGTAATTGTTGCCTCCTTTCAAAGGGTTAAACGTTTCTGATTAGGTTTGGGTCATGCATCACATTTTGAGCGCCTAAGCTTAAAGACACACTTCATTGAACCCCATCTAGCAAGCTTCATGCTTATGAAGGTGTTCCTCTTGATTGCTTCTCATCTGGGCTACAAAATGATTGGGTTGGAGACTGACATTGATTAAGTGCAAGAGAACCATGTTTTACTGTGACAGCTGCTAGGCCTCTGTCAACAAATCAATGTTGTTGTGTTTTTTTTTTCTTTTCGTCTTAACTCTCCCATTAGCATCCTGCTGTTACCAGAGATGAAAAACATCTCTATAACTGTCTGCTGATTGACCACTTTCTGATTTGCCAATCACATAAAATGTTTTTATGATGGAAAAGGCTAACCCTTCATTCTAAGCAGCTTTTTGCTTTTGCGCAGAAATAGTGCTATTTGCTGGAATCCTCCAGGGCGTGGCTGCTGTTCCTATAATTTAGAATCACAATAAAGAGTAAGTCGTATTTTGCAGAAAAACGTCACTTTAAATGGCACAAGGCTCTGGATTTGATCAGTTAGTTTACAAATGCACCCTGTCCATCCAGTGAATTTGGCAAGTGTTTTAGCAATGGTCCCAGCCACTGATCCACTGTCTTGATAAGATAGTCATCCTTAATAGCTTTTTGTGCACACAATACCCTTGGTTATTTCTAATAGGGTGAGGCTGTTAAAAGCTGGCTCCTAGCATCATGCCATGCACCAGAAACAGAAGGTGTGACTGGGAGACAGCAAATACAGAGCTCCCTAATGCAACATTGGGTCAAAATAGAACTTTTACAGAGGTCGTGCTAAAACAGCAGACTAACCCTCCTGCTTTCTACTTCCAACTGTGTGGTTTGGAATTGAGCCCCAACCCTGCCAGACTATAGAACAAACATGTAGGACAAGCCTATACGGAATGAGTAAATTACTGCCTAGTAATTAGAGTATTCTGGGACTTTGAAATGAAAAGTGTATTTTCACATGCTTTTGTATGTGATTTTTATTTCACAACATAATAAGTAGTCCTAAATCAAGATTTTCACTGTGCTAAGCTTGGACGACATGGTTTATTTTGCTCAACATAGGGGATACACTCAAAAGACACAAAGAATTTCACTGAAAACTTGTTACATCTTCAACAGGCCAAGACAGCAATGGGATTTGAGCATTGGAAGGAGCTCCTTGATGTCCTGAGATGAATAGAGTCATGACTTGCCCTTAACTTTCTGCTAGCTTGATCAGGAGCCATTGGAAATGAGGAAAGAAAACTCATATCTTCTGTATAATGTAGAAAAATAACCACTAGCTCATATCAAGGAAAGTATCACTATTTCAAAGGACACAAAGAAATGGAGCAGTTAATAGGCCAGTTTCCCAAGCAATCCAGTAATGAACATGAATTCTGGCTGTATACTGATGATTCTCTAAACTTTTTCCTTCCGGATGCCCTCAAGCCCCATGCTAAACAAAACACTGCACACACACACACACAAAAAAAAAACGTAGCTATGGCAACAGATTTTCCCTTTTTCACCTGGGAAAGAAGAAATAGAGCTAATACGGACAAGTAGTGGGGCCAAAGGAGAAAAGAGGAGGGGGTAAAATGAGCTAATTTAGTCATAATTAAAACAGAAAGGTGTTGTAAGAGGATACCAGAAGTGTTCCTGCTCTGTGTCCTCTGGCCCCAGACTCCAGGGTTTTTTGTTTGTGTGTTTGGTGTGTGTGTGTGTGTGTGTGTGTGTGTTTTATCACTAAGGAGTTAGCCACTCCTTACATAGAGCATAGAGTAGCTTTATGATTGATGTAGAGGGGTAATTGGAATTTTCAAGTTTTGAAGCTCACAGTAAAATTGGAAAATAGAGTTTAAAATAGTAAGTAGATCTGCTTTTGCTCTAAATGACCAAAATAAAAAAAAAAAATTATTGGAGTGAGGATAATGACCAAAATTGAAATCGGCTGTTTTTGCATTTGATGTCATGGACATCCTAAGAGGCTCTAACAACGCAATTTGTCATGGATCCCGGAATATTTACTCATATTCCATCATATGAGTTAAAATTCTACTCTAATTTCCTCTGGCTTTAAAAACCTAAAGGCTTGAATAACAGATACTGTTGCATCTGTCATGAAATATCCACATAGAAAAATGTTGTATCAAAGCATTTGAAAACTTATTATGTGTTATACATGCTCTCTTTTTTAGGGAGAAAATTTGTTTTTGTTTTTCACTCTTCTCTCTTACATTATGGTTAAGAAAACTTTCCATTCAAAAAGAAGTAAAAGTGAAATTTGAGCAAACAAATGAGTGAAACAGATATGATTATATTTGCTCCCAGACCATTTATGAGGAGAAGGGATTCCTTTCATTACCAGACATTTGAGGTCAGTTGTTTCATTTTGTTAATAAGCTCTGGACATTTTTCTTTCTCTCTGTCCTATATTTTTAATTTATAATTATATTTCCTTTATTTATATTTTTACCTGTCTCCTGTCTCACCTGTGAAAGAAGGCTTCCAGATGCTTGGGTTTTATATACAGTTTCCCATCATCTGTGGGAATTAGAGAGTCTTATGTAAACACACTCTCTCTCAATTATGCTAACATACTGCAGGAGAGGGAAGTACGTCATCATGAAGTCCTCAAGCCCCAGCTTTATCGCATGTCAATGTGACTACATGCTTGGTCTAACAGGAAAGAACATGAACTTTGTTTTCACCAATCCCAGGTTGAAGGCTATCATGTATTATCTCACCTGAGATGGTTCAAGGCTCATATTGAAACTACTGTCTTTAGGGACACAGGGAATGACACTAGGAAGGGTGAAATGAACTGGGGTCACTTATGTCAGGGGGCGTTAAATGGAGCGAGGAGGCCATTAAGGAGATGGACCTTATTATGTGTGTCCTCACCAGCTGGAACCATTAACTTTTCAACTGGGCCAAACTGCACTTATTTCAGAGACTCTACAAGAACATTGCAGCTTGCTACAGTAACAGACTTTTGCTTAGTGATGGCCTTGGCAACCAATTATGTTTGGGCAAAATTAATTTTCTACCACAACACCAATCAAAATTCTGCATAAGCATATATAAGCATTCCTCTTTGCCTTTAGAAACCCTTGACTTTTGTTCCCTAGTGGGAAATTATCTGTGTTGCACCTGAATCTGTGCTCCTAGAATTGTAGTTCTGGGAGCCCAAATAAATGCTTGTGCTTTATTTTAGTTCTGCCTCTCTTCTTCGTGGACAGCACATATACATGGACATTTGAAAATCCAAGAAAGAGCCCTAAATCCATTTGCAGATATATACTGTTGAGGTAAATAAACAGGGACATTTGATGACACTGTTCTCTGGTAATCAGCACTGACATGGAGAATTGCATGCAGAAGGTTAACCAGGGAGGACTCTTGAGAGCTACAACTGTAAGGAAGGAAAGCTAGTAGAGCTGGGCAGTGGGAGAAGCTGACTTGCAATGTATGGAATGGCCCATAAGGATGGAATGGGGCATAAGAATTGTGTCAAATGAGGCAAGGGTTTTGGTCTTGATCCCCCTAACAGCCAGTAGGGAGTCTTGTGCAGTTCCCTATAAGGGGGCATAACCTTCGTTGAATCAGCCAATGGCAATGCCCAGTGAAGGAGGGAGCTATGAGCTTTAGCAGCAGACATTTTGAGCAACTAGGGATAAGTGTATCAACCAGGAAAGGAATTTGGACAAAGCCAGGGAGTATCCGCTGGGAAAAACACATTGTTTATGACACAGACATTTTTGTCTTAAGTGTAAAAATTCAATATTTTATTTATGGTGGCTCATTTTCACAGAGAAACTGTGGTTTCTAGGCTTGATGCTTTGTTTTGTTTTGTTTTGTTGTTTACGTGTGTGTGTGTGTGTGTGTGTGTGTGTGTGTACATCAGGCCCTATTTATATCTAATTTAAAATGAGCTCCTCTTAGAACCATAAAGGAGAACATAGAGGAGACCTGGCCCAATATGCTCATTTTACTAATAAAGGAACTGTTTCCATGTCAAAAAGCTGGTTAGTGATAACCATATCAAGAAAAAGGTTCCAATCTAATTTTCTTTTAGGTCACCATTATGCTTAATTTAAAAATCTGACTTTTCATTATATTCCTGCTTGTACTGGAAACGCTGGGAGTATATTAGAGAGAACCCATGGATCCTACCTCCACGTGGCTTACAATCTTGAGATCATCTATGCAAAAATGTGTTCCACTGTTACTGAAAATGTTATTGTAAGAATAAGCCTTCACAACATTTGTATTAGCTATTTTTATGACAGTCTAATGTGAAACCCCGACCTCTTTTTCCCTTTAGAAATGTGCCAATCTTCCCATATTTTAATTAGAAAGCCAATTTCAGTAATGGTCTCCTTTCTAGCTATCACCTGACTCTATCTCAAATAACCATGCCCCATGAGCAAGAGGTCTGTGCTTCTTCAGAATTAATCATACTCAATTCAGGCTCAAGTACACTGTCCCCATTCTTTGAACCTTCCTCTGTCCCCACTTAATATATTTTCAGGCTGATATTTCATTTCTCCTTGCATTGCCAGATTATTTGTTGTACTGTCACAAATTGCTCTTTTTAGAGATAATTTCTGTCAACATTACATGGGTCCGCCTGTTCTCTCAGCCCCACTGGAGACAACTGAAAGCATGTAATCGCAGGAGGTAAACACCTCAGCTGCCAATTCTAGGGAAAATGACCGAGAGAGCAGAGCATCCTCCCCACCATGCTGGAACATTCTGAGGTAGCACAGGGAGCTTCGGCCACTGAAGCTGTCCCTGTCCATATGGTATTTCCCTGTGTCTACTTCTTTCTCTCAACTGGTTTTCATGATTTATGACAAAGGTGACAAAGACAGTGACAATGTTGATGACCCTATCTATCAAGCACTGACTGAGTCAAATATTTGTACAAATACCATTTTATTTTTATTTTGATCTACAAAAGGGGCATAATGCATTTCTTAGTATTGCAAACATGGCCAACTACATATCATACCATGTTTTCACATGATTCCAGTCTCTGGAAGATAACTGTCTATCCATTCTAGTGCCCTATCTAATGCCTCTGTGGAATCTTCAAAAGATATCACCGTGTTCCTGCTGGAAATGTTATGTAATTACCACATTTATTTTCTTACAATTGTTCCACAGGCTTTTTTGATTTTTTTTCTAATATATAAAATGTGGTAGAATTTTGTCTTCTTCTTTATAGCAAATAAAGATAGTAAAAAACAGCTAAAATCCAGCATAAAACTCTCTTAATACAAATGTGTGTCTGAGTCTCCCTCCAGTTCCCCCTGAAAGCATCCATACAGAACCCCAACGGAAAAGACAATCTTCATGCCATTCTGCCCTGCCCTTCAAGCCTATGTCAGCACGCCCTGGCATTGAAACTATCAGACACAAATCTAACCTCAGAGCATTAATGGGTGACACATATTCTGCTTTCTTTGTTGTTTTCATGAAGAGATGGCAGAAAAAAAAATAATGGCTTCTGTCTAAAAAATCAATCTAAAATTCCTTTTAATCTTCTCTAGCTTATCCTCGTTTCCCTTCCTCTAAGAACTTTTTCCCCTTTTCCCTCATAGTTATTTCTAATAAAGTTGATCCTTTCTCTTCTTTCTCCTTAATCTTTCCACACTGTCTCCTAAATCCTCTCACCTTGTAGAACACTTCATAAAATAAAACAAACAAACCTAGTAGTTTCATGAAGAAAATGAAAATTGGGGCACCTGAGTGGCTCAGTTGGTTAAGCATCCAATTCTTGATTTGGGCTCTGCTCATGATCTCATGATTTGTGAGTTCAAGCCCCTGGATCGGGCTCCAGGCTAACAGTGTGGAGTCTGCTTGGGATTCTCTCTCTCTTCCTGTTTTTCTGCCCTTCTGTGTTGTCTCCCTCTCTCAAAATAAATAAACTTAAAAAATATATTGCCTTGGGGCACCTAGGTGCCTCAGTGGGTTAGGCTTCCGACTTTGGTTCAGGTCATAATCTCTTGGTTAGAGAGTTATAGCTCCTCCCCACCGTCAGGGGCTCTGTGCTGACAGTTCAGAGCCTGGAGCCTGTTTTGGATTCTGTGTCTCCATCTCTCGCTGCGCACCACCCCCCACTCGCACTCTGTCTCTCTCAAAAATAAGTAAACATTAAAAAATTTTTTAAATGTATTTAAAAAATTATTGCCTTAATCCTTCAGCATCTCTTATCTGTATTTCTACAACAGCTGCTTAAATAATTTCAGCTTCTTGCCATCAAAAACCACTTCCTCTTCCTTCCTTTCTCTATGATTGGGAAGTTTCTTTTTTCTTTTTACTTTTATTATGTAAGTTTTCAAACCTATAGAAAGGTAATGAAAATAATAAAATAATCTCATGTGTCCATTAGCCAGTTACAACTCATGACCAACTTATTTTCATCTATTTCCTATCCCTGATTATATTGAAGCAAATCACCAAAATTATAGCATTTCCACTCTAAAGGATACAAGAAAGGAACTCTTTAAACAAAACAAAACAAAAACTAGGGTGCCTGGCTGCCTCCATCAGTTGAGTGTCCTACTTCAGCTCAGGTCATGATCTTTTGGTTCCTGGGTTCTAGCCAAGCGTCTGGCTCTGTGCTGGAGCCTGCTTCGGATTCTGTGTCGCTTTCTCTCTCTCACCCTCTCCCCTGCTCACACTCTGTCCGTCTGTCTCTCTCTCTCAAAAATAAGTAAACATTAAAAATATTTTTTAAAAAACTAATTTTGAAGCATTATCTCACTTCGAAATTAACTATAATTTCATAGCAACATATCAAACATTATTCATAATTCCCTGATTGTCATGTACATTTTTATTTGAGAATTTGAACCAGGGTCTAAATTGGGACTAGAAATTACTATTGTTTCCAGGTCTTCTAAGCCTCTTTTACTCTATGGATGTCCACTCATCCTTTCCTTTTTTCATTGTTATTATAGTAGTTGTTGAAGAAAACAGGGTGTCCATTCTGTCTAGGCTTTTCTGACTACATTTTCATGATATTATTTCACATGTTTGTTTGTTTGCTATGCATTTCCTATAAATTGGTGGTCAGATCTAGTGGTTTGATCTGTTTTGGATTCTATATTTTAGACAAGAAAATCTCAAAGTTTGCCTCAGATACTTGGGTCAAGAGGTACCTAAGAATGACTCCTCTCTTTTTTATGTTACCAGCCTTTGCCAAGATCAATGAGGTATTACAAGCAAGATGGTGATATTTTATCATTTCTGCTTGATTTAGTAGCTAGAAATTGTCTATAAAGGAGAAATCTTCCTCATTAATTACTTGGTTACCCTAAACTGTGATTTTACGCTCTGTACTGAAAGTCCTTCACAATCCAGCTCTGACCTACCTTGTCACTTCAACCTCTCCTCCCCACCACACATGTAGTTTCCCCAACAGCATGATGGTTTACAAGAAATGTGTTTCAAGATCACTTTTTTACATCCCCCACATTTAATAACTGGTGGCATATATTAGGCAATTAAGAAATGCTTCCTGAATGAGAGAGTGAATGAGAATTTCCTGTGTAAGTAACTGATCATGTAATACTTGTATTTATGCATGATTTCAAACACATTCAGACTTTCAGATGCTCATACTTAATGTCAGAAAGAATTCTTTTCAATGTGAATACAATAATGCACTGACAAGTCATATTAACTTCTAATACAACATTAGCAGTGAATTAAATGAAGACATCCTAAATTATACCATTCAAGAGATAAATGTTATTCTAGAATAGATTTGGCACCATGCACTCTTAGCAATATAAAGTCATCAGTTCTCAAGGATTTTATTTCCTATCACCTGCAGTAAGTAGACCATCACTCTAAGCAGAGTCAGGTAACATTAGCATTTCAAAGAGAACACTAAGCAAACCTTCTTCAAATATATAATGAGAAGGTTTCATTCTGAGGAATAGCATTTATCACTCTGTAATCTCAAAACACTCTTCCCTTGCCTTAGAAGACACCATAGCCATAGGTTCTCACCTACAAATGTCACTTTCATTCTGTGTCTCCCTGCTCAGCTTCTCTGTGTGGTCTTTGAGTAAAAGAGTTCCTTGAAATTCAAGACCAAACTTACTCTAGTTCTGTATTTATGCCCTCAGCAATGCCACTATCCAACAACTTCTTATTTCTTGTCTACGTCTTTCCTCTGAATTTTAGATGATGTATGAACTGACTACAAGGCAGAGAAGTCTCTCCAGAGAAGTCTCAAGGCAGCTCACATTGAATGTTGTCATCTTCCTCCTGCGGTCTGCTGTCCTTCCCCTGTTCAGAATCTCAAAGAAGAATACCACCACTATGCAGTTAGAGAAACCTTAGATCAGCCACGACTTCTCCATCCCCACTCCTCATAGCCAGTCAAGAACCAGATTTTGTTTTTGCTTTTGTTTCTGTTCTACATAGTAAATGCTCCTTGAATGAAGCTAGGTTTCTCTATTTCCACATTGACCACACTGGTCCAGGGCATTAGGGAGTTTCTCCTGCTCCATAGACAGTGTGTCCCAATGGCCTCCCTGAAATTACTTCTCCCCTGAGTCAATCTAGAATAACATTTTAAGAATTCTTTCACTCCCTTGTTGAAATTCCTTTGGAGGCTTTCTATTCTTTGGGGATAAAGATGAAAAATGGTTGACTTTTCCTAAAAGCTTTGCATGATCTGAATACAGTTCATTCTACTCCACCACTTCACTCTGCTAACACTTGGTTTCATCTAAGAAGTACAACTGTATTTGTTAAGGAAGGGATATGTCTTTTGGCACAAAGGTTGTTTTCTCAATCTGGGATGCATGGCCACACCCTTCTACTTAATCTAAGTTATTATCAGAGAGTGGTTCAGACATACTGTCTTCAAGAAACACTCTGTGATACATACTCCACACTCCCTACCACCACCACCAATACTAGGTTGTGATCTGTATTTATAATATACTATACAACCCTATACTCCTTGATATCCCTTATTACAGTCACAATTA
This sequence comes from Hyaena hyaena, assembly GCF_003009895.1. Classification (NCBI taxonomy): domain Eukaryota; kingdom Metazoa; phylum Chordata; class Mammalia; order Carnivora; family Hyaenidae; genus Hyaena; species Hyaena hyaena. The sequence continues at coordinate 436,279 of NW_024081593.1, forward strand.
AATAATTAATTTTGTTTTAAGTTGAGAGAGCTTTTTTCTTTCTTTCTTTCTCTCTTTCTTTCTCTCTTTCTTTCTTTCTTTCTTTCTTTCTTTCTTTCTTTCTTTCTTCCTTTTCTTTTCTTTTCTTTTCTTTTCTTTTCTTTTCTTTTACTATTTGCCTCCCAAACTAATATGTAAACTTTATGAAAGCTAGAGGGCTAAAATGTTATCAGTCTTAGTCATTGATACATTAGTCCTTGATACATAATACACAATAAATAAATATTTGTTGAATACAGAAAAGGATAAATCAGGCACAATGGCACAGGGACTTTGACCATGTCTGGGCCATAGTAAGATCTTCTGCTAAGGCGTGCACAGGCATCTTTGTAAACAATAAATATAGTGCCTTCATTCTTTATTTCATCCAATACAATTTTATTCAACTACATTTATAAAGTATCCTTTAATGAGCAGGAGTGTATTCAATCAATATACTTTTACTGAGAGTCAATTATGAATACTCTGCTAAAAGCTGTACACTCCTTTAAAATCCTGAATGGCAATTAGAGATTATTTATCTCTCTGGTGCTCACTGGCATAGTATCTGCCACACAGAGGTTGCTACTACATTTTTAATCTTCTTATTATATTTATAAGTAATGAAGCTACTTTGGGAAATACGGGTAGGTAAGACGGGGCAGATTATAACGGGCTTTGTGCCTAAGCCAACATGGAAAAGGAGCCTTGACTCACAGCATGGGAAAGAAGCCTCCATTATATAAGTTAGTTGCCATAATACCAGCAGTTTGTATTGCACTGAAATTCTATTGATGGAAAATTACCATCAAGATACTTGACTGTGGATGGCAAAAGACTAAAAATATGGCTGAAAATGAAGTCTAATATTGTCCTTTGCAGAAGACTCCTGTGAAATATTCAATAGATCTCTTTGAGAGCATATTAGCATAGTTATTTGTAAATCTAAGGTCATTGATAAAGAAATTGCATAAACAAGGGAATCTCACAAACAATTGGAGAAAATGCTGATTCTCAGTAGCACATCTTAGCTTTCTTGATAGAGCTACTATTAAACATTCTTAGCTCAGGTACTTATATTAGCTCATGTATTTATATAGGACTTTATATATATAGGACTTTATTTATATAGGACTTAAAGGTTGCTAGTACTCCTAAATTCAAATCTTTTGTCTCGAATGATTTTGTTTTTGTTTGCATGTCCTCTCAGTTATTGAGAGTTGTGTTAGAAATCTATTGTGGATTTATCTATTTCTCCTCTTACTTTTGTCAGATTTTGCTTTGTATATTGATATTGACATTAGATGCATATAATTTATGCTTATTTCTTCCTGACAAATTCACTCAATATTATGACATACATGCCTGTTTGTTTTTTCTGTTATCTCTTCATTAAGGTTTACTTTGACTAATATTATAGCTTCATTGACTCTTTTTGGTTAGTGTATACATGGTATATATTTTTAATAATCTGCTTTCAAATTTTATGTATCTTGGTTATTTAAGGTGAATCTCTTACAAGCAACATATAGTTGGATTTTGCTGTTCAACCAATCTAACAATATTTGTCTTTTAATTGTAGTATCTGATCTTTTACATTTACCATAGTTACTAATATATATATGAACTTATATCTACAATTATAGTATTTGTTTTTTCTCTCTCATCTGCATCTCTTCCCCCTTGTTTTTATGTTTCTGTTTCCCCTTTCTTACCTTTTTTTTCTTAAGCAATCAGTCTTTGTATTATCTTGTTTTCCCTTCTATTTTTTTACACATTCTTTAATTCACGTTTTATCACTTACCTTGGCAATCCGAACCTATATTCCAGATTGGTGTCATCTTAAATTTAAACTTCTCACATTTCCAGACAGTGCAAGAATTTAAACCTTTAACTCCATTTATCTCTCTTCTTCCTTCTATACTCTTATCAAAAATTATAATTCTCCATACACTAGAAAACCCATAACACATTATTATTGTTTTAAGAAGTTTCTACTAAGGTAGCAGATATATCCACAAACATATCCTCATTGGTTCTTTTCAGTTATTCTTGAATTAAATCAATTCAATCTGAGATAATATTCCAACAATTTACTATAAAAGTATGCAAATATAGAGAGCAAAGTGAACAAATTTTACACCTACTGCCTAGATCCTACAGTTAACATCTTACCAAACTTGTTTCATAACATTTCATTATTTGATATATGTCTAAGTAAGTTGAAATCCTCACCATGCTGCTTGCTAAAACCTCAGGATGCACACCATTAACTAGAGTTCAGTATTTAGTCACAGTTATTTTATTTTGAGGTTCCTCTTACCTACAAAGGAATGTATAAATCTTGAGAGTATCATTCAGTGAGGTCTGCTGGATGCCCAATGGTATCTCACTGTGATGAACACTTTTCCACATGCTAATTTGTGTACCTTCTTTTGTAAGGCATCTGCTAAAATATTTTGCCAGCATTTAATTGGATTGTTTACCTTGCATTTAATTGGATTGTTTACCTTTTTATTTGAGTTGTAGAAGTTCTTTTTATATCCTGAGTACCAGTAATTTGTCACATATCTGTGTTGGACATATTTTTTTCCCAGTCTGTAGACTTCTGATTTGTTATCTTAATGATATCTTTTGAAAAGTACTTTAGATTTTGATGGAGTCTAATTTATCATTTTTTCCCTTATGTTACTGCTTTCTCTATCCTATCCAAGAAAACTTTCTATTTCCCAAAGATATTCACCTATGTTTTCTGTTTTCTATTAGAAGTTTTATATTTTAAGCTTTTCTATTTAGATCTCTGAGCTATCTCAAATTAATTTTCGGTGTGATCTAAGGCACTGTTTTAGGTTCATTTTTTCCCAAATGGACTTCCTGTTGTGACAACATCATTTATTCAAAACATATCCATTTCTGCATTTAATGTCTTTGAATCTTTGTTTGAAAATCGAATGTCAGTCTATTTCTAGGTTCCTTATTCTTTTCCACTGTTCTATTTGTTAATACTAATTCAAATTACACACTGTCTTGATTACTGTAGATTTATTGGAAGACTTGAAATCAAATAGTGTGGGATTTTCAACTTCATTTTTCAATATTCCTTTCGATATTCTAGGATCTGTATCACCTTTAGAATCAGCTTGTCAGTTCCTAAAAGAAGAAGCCTAGTGACATTATAAGGTTTTGTTCCCTCACTTGGTGTCCATCATCAGTTCTCCTTGTTAAAGTTCTCTATCATACCCAACTTCAAATTCCTCTGTGCTCTGTTTTCAGAGCAATGTTCAGCACTAGTCCAATTCCTAAAATCCAGTGTGGTTATACAAAGTCCTAGCAAAAAATCTTCAAGCACTCCATAGCCTTAACAGACAATTTAGTACAAATCTTTGAGTTACTTGTCCAAATGGTTAATAGTTCATCCCTCCTTCACACTATCACCCATCCTGTAATTTGGTTGTTAATATCTTTATGCAAACCATACTGATTTACCCATGTGGAATTTAGCAATTTATTTCTAAAAGATCATGTCATCATGCAAATAAACAGTTCAACTTCTTCTTTTCCAACTTGGCTACGTACATTTCTTTTTCTTGCCTAATTGTGCTTGCTAGGATTTCTAGTATATATTGATTAGAAATGTTAAGAATGGGCATCACTGTCTTATATTCCTACTTTAGTAGAAAGGCTTTCAGCTTTTTATCACTGAGTTGGCTGTCAGCTTGTCATATATAGCCTTTAGTATGTTGAATTACATTCCTTCTGTACCTAATTTGTCAGAGCTTTTATTATAAAAGGATACTGAAATGCTGTCAAATGCTTTTTCTGTATCTATTTTTATCCTTCATTGTTCATGTGGTGTATCACATTTATTGATTTGCATGTTAATTTATCCCTACATCTGAGGGATAAATCCTATTTGATTATGATTGTATAATCCTTTTAAGTTATTGTTTAATGTGTTATTTTAATGTATTGTGGAATTATTTTTTCTAGCATTTTTGTTGAGGATTTTTGCATCTGTGTTCATCAGGGGTATTGACGTATACTTTTCTTTTCTTGTAATGTCCTTGTCTGGCATTGCTATGAGTGTAATGATGATCTCAGAAAGTGAAATTGGAAGTACCCCCTTCCTTTTCAATTTTTTGGAAGAGTTTGAGAAGGACTGGTGTTAGTTCTGTAAATGTTTGGTAGAATTCATCAATGGAGCCATCTACTCCTGGGCTTTTTTTTCTCAACAGACATTTTGATTATTGTTTCAATCTTTTTACTTGTTATTGGTTTGTTCCGATTTCCTATTCTTCATAACTCAGTCTTGGTAGGTTGCATGTTTCTAGGAGTTTATCCATTTCTTCTAGGTTATTTAATTTGTTGTCATATAATTGTTGATATTAGTCACCTGTAATCCTTTGTATTTCTGTGGTATCAGCTGTAATGTGTCCTCTTTTATTTATAATTTTATTTGAGTCCTATCTTTTTTTTCTGAGTTAGTGTAGCTAAGGATTTGTCAATTTTGTTTATCCTTCCAAAAATGAATTCTTTGTTTCATTGATCTTTTCTATTGTTTCTAGGCTCTATTTCATCTATTTCTGCTCTAAATTTTATGATTTCTTTCCTTCTACTAATTACAAGCTTATTTTTTTCTTCTTTTTCTAGATCCATGAGATGCAAAGCTAGTAGATTTGTTTACTTGATCTTTCTTTTTCTTATGTAGGTTTTTATTGCTATAAACTTCCTTCTAGAGCTGCTTTTCCCATACCCTTTGAGTTTTGATATCTTGCATTTCTATCTTTGTTGGTTTCAAGATACTTTTTTATTTCCCTTTTAAATTCTTCTTTTACCCATTGGTTGTTTACAAGAGTGTTGTTTAATTTATACATATTTGTACTTTCCAATTTTCCCCTGCTTTTGATATTTTTATACCTCTGTGGCCAAAAAAATATTTGATATGATTTCGATCTTCTTAATTTAATTAAGACCTGTTTTGTGGTCCAACATGATGTATTCTGAAGAATATTTCATATGTGCTTGAAAAGAATGTGTATTCAGTTGCTCTTGGAATGATGTGCATATGTTTGTTAGGTCCATTTGGACTACAGTGTTCTTAAAATCCAATATTACCATACTGATTTTCTGTCTGGATGATCTATCCATTGCTGAGTAGGGGTATTGAAGTTAGCTACTATTACTGTATTGCTGTCTATTTCTCCCTTCAGTTTTGTTAATATGTGCTTTTTATGTTTAGGTGCTTCAATGTCTGAGGCATATATATTTCCAATTATTTCTGTTCCAGCTTTATTGAGATGTAATTAACATAGAATATTAAGTAAGTTTGATGTGTATGACATGATGACTTGATATATGTATATTTTGCAAAATGATGTCCACAATAAGATTAGTTAATATATTCAACACCTCACATATTTACAACTGTTTGTGAGTATGTGTAAACAAATTTTAAGTTTTATTCTCTTATATCAACTTTCAAATATACAATATAGTGTTGTCAAGTATAGTCACCATGCTTTTCCACGTAGATCTATGAGTCATCTCAACTACAGTCACACATCTACATAATGTTTAAATTTTATAAAAGAAATTTGTACCCTCTTACCACCTTCACCCATTTCCCCCACACTACTTCTCTCTGGCCAACAAACAGTCTACTCTCTGTTTCTACGAGTTTTCTTTTCTTAGAATCCTACTATCATTATATTTTCTTGGTGAGTTGACCTCTTTATCATTAAACAGTGATCTTCTTTGTCGCTTGTAACTAATTTTGACTGAAAGTCTATTTTGTTCATATAAGTATAGTCATCCTTGCTCTATTTTGGCTACCATTTGCATGGAATATCTTCTATTTATTCACTTTCATCCTATATGTAAAGCTGAAGTGAGTCTTTTGTAGGCAGTCTAGCTTATCTTTTTGTTTTTGTTTTTTAATCCATTTATCCACTCTGTGTCATTTGATTATAGAATTTAATCTATTCACATTTAAAGTAATTACTTACAGGTAAAAACTTATTATTGCCATTACATTCACTCTTTTCTGCCTGTTTTGTAGTCCCTTTGTTTGTTTTGGAGTCCCAATAAAGGAAGAAACCTCTATTAGTATGTTATTTGTCATTTGCTTATTTTTTGGAGTAGAATGCTTCGTTTCCTTTTCCTTTATCTTTTGTGTAGCCACTAGAGGTTTATTCTTTGAGGTTATAACATGAAGTTTATATAAAACTTGTCATTGTTAAAATAGTCCATTTTAAGGTTATAACAACTTAATTTCAATCACATACAAATATTCTGTACTCTTGGTCTCCTCTGTCATATTTTCTGCTATAATGTCACATTTTTATATATTTTTATCCTGTGTATTCCTTAAGTTATTATAGCTGTGGTTATTTACATCATTATAATATCTGAGTATTCTGAATTTAACTATCTATTTACTTTTGGCAGTGTGTTTAATACTTTCATGTTTTCATGTTGAACTTAGAATTCTTTAGTTTTAACTTGAAGAATTCTTTTTAGCATTTCTCGTAAGTCCAGTCTTGTGGTGATGAACTCCCTCAGCTTTTGTTTGTCTGGGAATGTCTTTATTTCTCCTTTATTTCTGAAGCACAGTTGTAATGGGTATAGTATTTTGGTTGGCTGTTTGTTCTTTGAGCACTTTAAATATAACTTCCTACTTCCTCCTGCTTTCTCCTATTAATATTTGTATGATATAAAATTTTCTACTCCTGTACTTTCAACATGTCAGCATTGTTTTATTTGAAGTGACTTTCTTGCACACAACACTCTGATAGCTGAGTCACATTTTTTAATCCCTCTGAGAATCTCTGTCTTTTAATTGGTGTATTTAAACCACTTATATATAATGAATTTATTAGCATATTAAAGTTTAAGTCTGCCATTTGATTTTGTTTTGTTTTGTTAGATGTTTCTATTTTTCATCTCGTGCTCCTGCCTTCCTGTGGATTACATGAATTTTTTTTTAGAATTACATTTTTATTTATCTGTAGTGTCTTTAAGTGTACTTTTTTGTATGGTTTTTTCTCAGTAGTTCTATATTTTGTTACATATACATAATGTATCACAGTCTAATGAAATATTCATTTTACCAGTTCATTGATCTTTCCTCTTTCCCTTCAATTCTACTATTATTGAGAACATATACTCATTTTAAAAATCTTAGTTATTGCACTTGTCAGTTCTAAAATCTCCATGACTTTTTTTTTATTTCTTCTATTTCTTTACTATAGCTTTTATTTCTTTCTTGATCCAATTTTTTCATTTGTTTAAAGTGTGTTTGTAATTACTCATTGAAGCATTTTTATGATAGGTGTTTTCAACTTTTTGTCAGATAATTTTTTTTTTTTTTTTTTTTTTTACAAATAGTTTATTGTCAAATTAGTTTCCACATAACACTCAGTGCTCATTTTTGTCAGATAATTCTAATATGTCTGTCATCCCATTGTTGGCATCTCTTGATTATCTTTTATTCATTAAATTTGAGTTCTTCCTGTTTCTGCATATGGCATGTGGATTGTGACTAAAATATGAACATTCTGATTATAATGTTTCAGACTTTGGATCTTATTTAAAACTTCTTGGTTTTTTCATTTTTGTTTTTAATTATTTAATTATTTAATTAATTAATTATTTATTTAGAGACAGAGAGAGTACAAGCAAGGGAGGGTTAAGGGGGGCGCAGAGAAAGAGGGAGAATTTTAAGCAACCTCTGCACTGTCAATGCAGAGCCAATGCAAGGCTTGAACTCATGAAACTGAGATCATGACCTGATCTGAAATCGAGAGTCAAATGTTTAACCAAGTGAAGCACCCAGGCGCCCTAAACCTTCTGGTTTAATTAGCTTTCTCTGGCATTGCTCCATCAAGGAGATCGTAGGGAGCCCCTTAAGACTTCCAGCTGGATGTAGAGGTCCTCGCTCTGCACTAGGCCTCTATTGACAATAAGGTGGGATGGCTCGTCATTTCTGCTGGGTGAGAACTAAAGTCCCACCTATTGTTTAGGTCTCTCCTGATACTTACCTAGCTAGATAGTCCTCATTACTACTTCCCACGTGTCCTCAACTAACACAACATAGAGAAGGTACAGCCTGATTACCACTGAGTGGTAGTAAAAGTCTTGAGTTTCCACTAGATCTCCTCTGTCACCAAGGAGGGAAAAGAAGGATATCTTAGTACAACCTAGTAGGGTGGAAGTCCAGGCTTCCCATATGTTCCCACTGACACTGCAAGGGAGATGGATCTCATTACTGCCTGATGGAAATGAAAGTCCTTGGCCTTTGATTCCTTGGAAAGATGGTTGAAGTATTTCACTACCACCTGTGTTGGGAGCCATTCTGAGCCCACTAGTCAAGAAAACTCCTGGTGAGGTTAAAGCAAGTCTGCACGGTCTCTTGCCAATCAGATGATGACCGATATCCACCCCCACTCAATTATTTCTGCTTGTGCACTGACCCCCTAGGGTACCTTGTTGATCAATATCGGGAGTGACTTGTCCTCTTATTCTGGCCCTGGTATGATGATTGCACCTTGTAAAGGAACTTATTGTGGGAACTTCTTTTGATTATGGGAACAGACATCGTGTCTCCAGAAGGTCCTGTTTCCCTCCATACTTTCCCTTGAGCTATGAACAGGCTAATGACCCTTACTCATAAAAAATTGACCTTTACATGTATAATTCTGTTTCTACTGTTGCGTTAGTCCAGGATGTTCATACAGCTCAACATGTAAATCAACTAACCAAAAATGTCTTTCATGCCCTAGCTAGTCAAGAAATCATAAAAGCAGACACAAAGGTAAATGCACTCGTAGAGGCTATTCTACGTATTGGCAGATAAGCTAAACTCTTTAAAGGTATGGTTGGCTCTCTGGTGCAACAAAGCATATAACTGGAAAATCAAGTCTTGCCTGGAAATAAAGAGCCTAACCTAGAGAGAAGGACAGAAGACAAGTTAGTACATACACCTTTGCTAACTGATGGTGTATAGCAGCCCCTTCCTTAAGGCCTACATTGCACAAACACCTTCCCTTACCCTGGCAGCTGTGATGAGGATGGATAAGAGTACCTACAAACCTATGACGTAATCTTAACTTTATTAAAATGTGAACACCTTGTTATTTTCTTAGTTACTCAACCTCACTATAATTGGGGCAGTTCTGCAAGAAGACTTCTGTAAAACCTGTTTCTGTACATTTTCCAAAAATATCTTATCACAAGGAGCTATCCATTGTAAAAATTCCATTTCCTGATATCATGTTAACATTTGACCTATAAATAAAGACACCAAAACCGACAGGAAAGAGATGCCTGCCTGGTGATCAGAAAGGATCCTGGGGCTCTCTCACTCTCTCTCTCGCCGACACCGTCCATTCTTCAGGGACCCCTGGACCTGCTGGAGCCGGCTCGGCCTCCGACACACCTGGAAAACAGAGAAATCTAGGCTCCCTACTTGGCACTCTTTCTGGCATAGGTCAGGGAGAGGACCAAAACTTTTTCTGTTGTATTTGACTGTTTTAGAGTACTTATTGCTTAGTTTTCTGTCTTGCTTGGCTGCCACTTTCCTGGACCTTTGGCTAGAGAAAGTGTGTTCTTATTGGGTTTTTTTTCATCTGTACCTGTGGCATTTGAAGTCTCCAAATTATTCAGCACCAAATTTAAGAAACAAAGAAAACCTAAGGAACTCACCTCCATGTTGTTCCGTGGGTCCCAAGGCATCTAGCTTATCTTCTTTTCTCCACCTTCCAGAGTCTTCTTATGATGATCTTACATAAATTTCCAGGGCTTTTAGTTCAACTTAGTGGGAGAAAAAGGAAAAAATATGTCTACTCCCTCTTCCTAGAAGAAGATTCAGTTCTATAAATTTATATTTCATTTTATTATTTTTAAAGTTTATTTATTTGTTTATTTACTTATTTAGAGAAAACATGAGTTGGGGAGAGGCAGAGAGAGAGGGAGATAGAGTGTATTCCAAGCAGGCTCCACACTGTCAATGTAGAGCCTGACACGAGGCTCAAACCCATGAACTGTGAAATCATGACCTGAGCTGAAGTCAGATGCCCAACCCACTGATCCACCCAGGCACCCCAATTCTACAGGCTTTTACATAAAAATACTCTTCTTCTAAACTTTATTTCTTAATTTTTACATATTTTTGTTTATATAGGTAACAGAAATTTAATATTTAAGTCAATTTTTTCTTAGGCAATTGATAACATATAGGAAAGACATGTTAAAAATTTTATTTCCCTGAAGATTTGTTTCTCTTGATGTTCTGGTCTAGTCTGAAACATTTAGTCTGAAATAATTTTATTGTACATAGACATATTACCTGATTATCACACATCCATGAGGTATCCTCTGTATGTGAGATTCCTTTTGGTGGTTTATATGTCACTTTGTGATAATACATGTCATATCTATTGAATAATCACACAGGCATACATACCACAATATAGAAAAATATGTAAAGGAAGAGGGTCTCAAATAAAATATATTATATATATAAACATATGAAGAAAAGTCAAATAAACAATCTCAATTTCCATCTTAAGAAACAAAAAACAAGAACAATTTAAACCCTAGCAGAAGAAAGGCTATTAATAAAATTTAAAGAGCAGTCCATATGGCTTTAATAGTTAATCATACTAAAGTTTTAAGGAAAAATAGTATCAATTTTTTTAAAAAAGACTCCAAAATCAAAAATAAAAACACAAAACTTCTTTCACAATATTGAAGAGAAGGGAATATATCAACTCATTCTGTGAGACAAATACTACCTTATACTCAAACTCTTACATCCTCAGGCTAGTCAACAATTTCTTAGACACAACAACAAAAGCATGATCCATGTAAGAGAAAAAAATTGGACTATATCAAAATTACAAACTCCTACCCTTCCGAAGACAATGTAAAGATAATGAAAGAATAAGCCACAGACTGAGAAAAAATATTTGCAAATTATATATATAGTAAAGAACATATATTTAGAATATATAATGAACTATCAAAACTTAATAATAAGAAAACATATCCCAATAAAAATGGGCAAAATATTTAAATGAACACATCACCAATAAGACATAAATGCTGAATATCAGTAGTCATTAGGGAAATTCAAATTAAAACCACATACCACTATATACCTATCAGAATAGATACAATTTAAAAGACTAACCATACCATAGGAAATTTTGGTGGGAAATTAAGGTCTAGAACTTTCATAGAACTGTTAGTGGAAATTTAAAATGGTACAACCATTTGGAAATGCAGTTTGCTAGTTTCTTTAAAAATTAATCATATACATCCCATAGGATTCAATCATTCCACTCCTAGGTATTTACCTTAGAGAAATGACGGTATATACCCATACAAAGATTTATATATGAATGTTCACAGCCTCTCCAAAAACTGAAAATAATCCAATACCCATCAAGAGATGAATGGATAAACAAACTATGTATGTCCATTCTACAGGGTTCTATTCAGTAATAAAATAGAATGAATTATTGATACATGTTACAACTTGAACATGGTAAAATATGCCACACAAAACAAGTGTACATACTATGATTCTGTTTATGTAACATGTTTTTAACTAAAAAAACTTTTTTTTAAGTCAGTGCTTGTCTTGAGAAGGGACATGATTTACCAGGAAGTAGAGTTTACAAAGGAGCAGAATAAAGATGCTCATTATCTTGATTATTTCACAAGTGTACACATATGTCAAAATTTAGCAATTTGGATGCTTTAAATTGTAAAGTTTATTGTATTTAAATTATGTCTCAATAAGTTGCTAAAAATAAAAACAAAACCAGAAAATAATAAATTTTCTGAGTAGATTTGGTCATATTGAGAAGTTTTGAAAGCTTGAGCTGAATTGATAGACCATTAAGTAAGAAAAATATGAAGCAATGACTAACTGCAGGTAAAACATTTGATCAAGAAAGGAAACGTAATCCTGGTATCTGCTACCTCACTCTGTTATGAATAATATTTATGTAATCATAAGAATATTTTAACAATAAATATTGATTTATCAAATTATCAGATCACTGTATTGAGAATGGGGAAATAGGAGTCTATGAGAATGGTGGTATAAATGAGATAAATTATACTCTTGCACAATAAATATAAGCTTCATAAATAAAAAAATAACAGTATAGCCATGCTATTTAAATAGATGGAGATAAATGCCAGAAAAGAAAGCCCAAATATTTGTAGGTAGTTATGTCTGGGTTTCGAGATAGGAGTCTACTCTTTATTATAAATTTTGAGATGCTATTTGAATTTTTTAACCTAGGTACTAGCATTATTTTTATCAAAATAAAACTGACTTATTTAACCCCTGGGGAAAACTAGTACTTCATTATAGAAAAAAAATTTCAACCAACACTATTGAAATTAAAATGTTTGGTGCCTAAAGAGAGAAAGCTTTCAGAAAAGAGCTACTTTGAATCCTTCAATCCCTACATGTTCTGGATAACTGAAATTTTATGACATTGTTTTAATTTTGCTCTTAATAGATTTTAACACTTCAAAAGACTTCTGAAATTTCTAATTCATTACAGACGGCTTATAGAGTATTGAAGACCTTCAAAGCACTAAAGAAATACAAAATAATGTCTTTCTATTTATGCTACCGTACAAACATTCTCTAGTGATGGTAAGGGAAATAGGATATTTGAAAACTGATGAGTTGGTATAGCACTATCTACTGAAATGTACATCTAAGTTCAACTTTTTAGATCTCCAATTGATCACAGACATGATCCCTATACTTTTTATGTTAAACATGTATTTCATATCAATATCAATTTTTCTAAACTTTAATAAAGATTATTTTTTTCTAACTGTATCACACAAGGGAAATAGGAGAAAGAATGGAATTGATAATACCTAGGAAAGAAACCAGAACCAATGCAACTCAATACATAATATGGAATTGAGAAATAAATCTGACACTTAAAAGCAAGTACATTTTTAAAATACAACAAATTTATTGGTCTATTCGCAATACAATAGCACAGCTAAAGGCTTGGATATTTATTATAAGAGCATTTTGCAGAAAGAACAGTTTAACTTAGCAAAGGTATACAATGTAATCAAGTAGAAATCATAATAAATTAAACATAAAAATTAGCTCATGTAATGACACAACATATGATTCTTCTAAATTAATCCTCTGTGCTAAATTTTTTTTTAAGAAATTTTTAAAAATATTTTTATTTATTTCTAGGAGAGAGAGAGAGAGACAGCGTGAGCAGGGGAGGGTCAGAGAGAGAGGGAGTCACAGACTGAAACAGGCTCCAGGCTCCGAGCTGGCAGTCAGCACAGAGCCCGACGCAGGGCTCGAACCCACGAACCGTGAGATCATGACCTAAGCGAAAGTCGGACGCTTAACCGACTAAGCCACCCAGGCGCCCCCTCTGTGCTAAATTTTTATTTGTGGATACTATCTACTTCTTTTTCCCATTGCCCATGGCATCTCAGTTTCAGTTCAGTCTTATTTACACAATATTAGTTATAATTTGCCTAATACAATGTTTTTTCCAACTCTTGTCAAAAGTCAGCAAACATTAATTACTCAGTAAATAAAATAATTTAGCAGCATTCCAAGTGTTCCCAAAGTAAATATATTAGTTTTGTTATGGATTTTAGGCTTAAACTTTAGTTTTGGAACTTGCATTGAATGGCATGAGAGAAGAAAACAGTGACTATAGATAAATATTTAGCCTCAAATTGCCCATTTCCTAGAGCTACATGTTGCTCTAGCTATTGACCATCCAGATATATCCTGAGAATATTTGTTTGAGTCTAATTTATTGATTTTTTAGGCTGAGCTCTTCACTGAGATGACTGCACACAACTCAAACAATTTCATAGAATTTAAGGGCTTGAAGGGAAGGGAACTTGAAGGTCATGAGTACAGCTGCTGTCAAAATAATATCACATAGCCTCAGAATATTAATACATAAGAATAAATCCCTCTCTTTGTTCTAAACTCAACATATACTTTTCAGTATTTGACTTAATACTCAGTATTAAATACTCAGTACAGCTGGTCTTTTTTGCCCTTCCCACTCCTCTTCCTTCTCCTGCTTCTCCTTCCATTTTCTGACCTGTTTTCTTCCCATGGCTTCCTACATTGTACCTACAACATTTTACCACTTACACATCCTACCTCTCTGAAAGCCCTTTTCTGCAAATTATTCCAATCTTCTCAAGGTTTGTCCTATACCCTCTCTTCCTATCTCTACTTATTCTCCCATCTGTTACCCCAGCCTTACCATTTTATGATGATAACATTGAAATACATAATTGACCTAGAGCTCTCTCCTATATTATAGTTTGCATATCCAACAACTTTTTGCACATCTTCATTTGGGTGTCCCAAACTCACCATAGCTAAACTAAACTCATTGCTTTTCTCCCACAAATCTGATGTTTCTTCTGTGTTCTCCATAACTGTGACTAGAATATTATCTATGCAGCCACTGTTCAAGCAAGGAAACAGAACATCACCCAATTCTATCTTTTAAGTAACTCAAGTCCATCAACTGCTCCCCCTCCTCAATATCAATTATCTAGCTCAGGCAGTGGATTTCTCCTTTCTCTTATGTAATATTACGAAAATCTCCTAACTACAACAGCTGTGTCTGATCTTACTTTATTTCCACTATGCTTTCAGTCATTTTTCTAAAATATGAGCCCTTTCCCTCATTTAAAACATTTCAATTGCTACCTATTATACTTAGCATAGAGCCAAAGTATGAAAATGGCCTTCAAGGCCTTTGGCTACTTATCTAATTTCATCTTTTCCTACTAAGTCACCTTTTCGACTCTAGAAGAAAAATGAGTGCATCTTGCTCAAGCATGACTTCAAAGTGTTCCCTCTTGCTTGAATTCCAGCTGTTGTAGATGGGTTTCCCTGATTCTAAGATAAAGGTTAGTGTGCATAAAGTTGACTAAAGAGTGCTCTCAGGATGAACACCTGGGGAATGGAAAGGTGAAGGAGGATAGGGAAGGGAAGAAAAGGTAAGGGAAAGGAAGGAAGAAGAGGGAAAGGAAAGGAAAGGAAAGGGTGGGGAGGGAAGGGGAGAGGAGGAAAGGGGAGGGGAGAGAAGGGACAAAATTAGGCAGCAGAAGCCAAGTTCCTATATAGTCTCTAGAAAGGTTTCAGCTAACCCATGGGAATTCTAAAACTAGGGTGGCCCTTTCAAGTTGTCCCTCACTGTAAAGAGGAGGACAGGCCTTTATACTCTCACATAGTTCAGTCACAGAGTGAATGCTATACCAGGGAAAGGAACATGATGTTGGGCATAGCATCTCTCTCTAAATGAGAGAAGTTTCTTGAAAGGAATAATGGCTAAGGGCTGTCAACTTAAAAACTCCCAGGCAATCCATAAATCTGGTAGGTAGCATCTACTGATTCACCCAAGTTTCTACTGCTGTCTACCTCTTTTCTTCTTCAGATACATTTCTTTACATAAAATCCTTATAGGACTCTTTTACTAGAGAAAACTTAAAATGTCAGTATGAAGTACCAGGCTCTGCAGCCACGGCCCTTAGGCCACAACTGATACTTGTTCCCCTTCTCTACTATCTGTTCTAGGTTTCCTTCATCCTCCTCCAGTACTCCTGCTAGCTTTGGTGGCTTTCCTGGTAGGAATCTCAGATTCCTGAGGAACTGAGCCCCTGGTTGCCATAGACTTCTGTTTCCATGATTACTTTGCTTTTGCATTTATCATCAAAACTGGACAAGAGAATGTCAAGAAGCTCCCAAATGGATCACCTCACTGATAGACATATTTGTCTCTGCTCCCATTGTTTAATAGCAGTATTACTTCTTCCTAATGGTCATAATCAATTACTGCTGTTAGGGTAATAACTCTTCTTCTTGCCTATTTTCCTTTGACACAAGGAACAGGAACAACCTGGTAGCTTATGGCTTAATGGGAGCCCTTACAATCTTCTCAAAGTTCATGCCTCAGATTGGCCTTACATCAGTTTTATCATGTACCAGTCCCAAAACTTTCATGTGCTGTTCCTTCCGAGGTTAAAGGGGTCTATACAGTGAGCTTGCCACAAAGCAGCTGACTAGTCTCCTCAGGAGATGGGGCCATGCTGAAAACTCATCACTGATCTCACGTGCTGGCAAATTAGATACTTGAGATTTACAATAGTTTAATCAGCACTGGTGATAAGAGTGTTTGCTCTTGTCACAGGTATATCCTATGTCTCTACCACCATGGCTATTGATTTCACATGTTCATTGTGTCAACATGGGGGTGGCTGATGACCAAGGCTGGCAGATGCTACATGGTTGAACTATATTACTCTCTCAGTTGTTTAGTATTTATTCTATGATAGATGCTCTCTGGTGAGTATTAAAATATGATTAAAATCTCTTCATACAAAGCATGCTTACCCTTACAAGTCCATCCACAAGCCTTTCCTTCATGTCTCCTGGTCCTCACTTTCTCAATTTTTCCTTGCAAGTCAATCAGCCAAACAATTGCCAGTACCCATGGGTTTGTATATACTGTAACTATGAGCCACTTCTCTTTTCACTCTGCTTAAAGCTCTGCCCTTTGTGACAATTTATCCAAATTGCTTTCTTTCAATGCTATTGCTGATTGGGGATGTTTAGGGGCAGCTGTAATTTTTTTTTTTTTTTTTGGCTTACCCGCTACCTACCAAGCCAAATCATCCATGAACCAAATTTTGGCTTTTTTTTTCTTTCTCAGTCAGCTGGGAACAACGGACCTCTTATGGGGTTACACATAGGTGTGATCTAAGGGAGAGATGTAGGTACAAGAGGGGGATAATATGAGAGTCTGAATCATGAGCTTGTTCAGCTTACTTGTGCTCCCTAACCTTTTTCATGTCCAGTCATGAACACACAGCTTCCATTTTACAATGAGTTGTTGCTGGGCTTGCCAGACCTTATCACTTGATGAGTATGACAGAACCCATTTAATGATGGGCACTTGTGGTTCATGATCACCCAATGATCCATAGTCAGGTCCTCCATATTTACCAGAACACTTTATCAATGTGGGAACTAGTTTTCAAAGTATTTATGATTCTCCACTGCCAATGGCAAAGTCTTGCACCAAAATCCTAAAGTGTGCATGGTGGTTCTCCCATTAGGGCTTGCCATAACTCCATACAGCATCTTTTCTCAGCACAAATACTACGAATGTTACATTTTCTTGATCATATGGCCCAAATATCAAGCCTCTTGAACTGCAACCTGAAATGCTACAGAATACTTTTCTGCTCTTGTCCCTAGGCAAAGATGGCAACTTTTCAGGTCACTCAGTATATGGGAGGTATTCTAAACCTCCAAGTTGGATCATCTGCCTTGTGACCCAAAGAGGCCCACTGCACATTGGACTTCCTTCTGCATAGAAGGAGTTGTGACATGAAATGATTTGTCTTTATATTGGATAGGATGTCACGAAATATCTCAGACTGATGGATAACTATATATTTAACTAATGTGTTGTGCTACTTAAACTTCATAGAGTTTACTTCCCACCTTCTAGAACATATGTATTTTTTAAAAAATGTTTAATGTTTTGTTTATTTCTAGGAGAGAGAGAGAGAGAGACAGCGTGAGCAGGGTAGGGTCAGAGAGAGAGGGAGTCACAGACTGAAACAGGCTCCAGGCTCTGAGATGGCAGTCAGCACAGAGCCAGACGCGGGGCTCGAACCCACGAACCGCGAGATCATGACCTAAGCGAAAGTCGGACGCTTAACCTACTGAGCCACCCAGGCTCCCCCAGAACATATGTATTTTAACAATGCCCCCAACATACTAGCTTCTTCTTGATAACTCTGTTCCAGTTAGCATGTTATCAATATAGGCACCAGTGTCATGTCTTCTGACAGTTCTGGTCTCTTCAGACTACATTATGACAGTAGGTGAGTGAGTTAATATATGATCAAAGGCCATACTATGTTCCTGAGGCCATGCTAATCTGCTCTAGTAAAGGTATCATAACTAGTTAAAGTTGAGTTTATAGTAGTCAAAATTGAGTTTACATTCCAGTATTATTTTCCAGAGTTTATCTGGGTTTTAAATGGGCCCATGTATCCTTTAGTCAGTATACCTTTTCATCCTTAGGATAAACTACTGTATGATTTTTCTTTCCTCTGGTTGGAATGAAAGCCTTTTTACATATTACAAAGCAGGCCCTATGACTTTCATATTCATACTAATATTACTAATCAAATACTCCCTGCTTTTTATGTCTTTTTCCAAAATATCAATCATGCTTAGCAAGTCACCTAATTAAACTGTACTTGTAGTTATAATTATCCTTCCCTTTACACACACACACACACACACACGCCCCTACACACACAAAGATTTCTCAAATAATTGCTATATTGCCCTTGGTATGGTAGATAGACCCCAGAGATGCTCCCTCCTCCCATTGAAACATGTCTCCCAGTATTCACATCTTTGCACTGTCCACTCTACTTGAATCTGGATTAGTCCCATGACTTGCCTTTGACTAATAGAGTATAGTAGAAGTAATGCTACATAGCTTCTCAACTTAGGCTATAAGAAGCTTTCTACCTTCTCCCAGGGTCTTTGGAACATTTGCTCTTAGTCTGCATCCTCTCTGACCCTAGACTATGTACAGTGAGAAACCCAAACCACACACAGAGACCACATATCAGTACACTTCTCCATAGCCCAACCTGGGCTCCCAGCTAACAGACAGCATCAACTGCAAGCCAGATGAGCAAACCATCTCAGACATCTAGCCCAAGTGAATTTTCAGATGCTTGCAGCTCTGGCCAACACCACAGAACAAAAGCACGGTAGCCCCTCTTTATCCAGGTAAGCATAGGAAACCCACAAAATTCTGCTTTAGTACACTTAATTTTGGAGTCATTTATTATATACTTAATTTTGGAGTCATTTATTATATATCAGTAGGTAACTGAAACAACGGGTATACTCTTTCCAATTCACTACTGATAAAAAATTTTAACTATTAAAAATTTACCTTGTGCCAAGGGTATCCATATTCATATATGAATGGAATATATTCATATTCCACTCAATGGTGGAGTCTTCACTACCAACTAACTGATATGTGGTATACCTTCTGCATCTCATCTTAGTGTTTGTGTTCCCACAATATTCCTGGTACCAACTGATAAAGTTTGGGTTCCCCAGGAAGCAGATTTGTGAGGCTTAGAGTACAGAGACTTTCTTAGGGATTTCTCTTAGGATCAAGAGCTGTGGCATGGGAGGGAAGGGAAGGAAAGGAAACAGAAATAAGTTGATTAGAAAGTAGGTTGTGATATAGTCTCATCAAAGGCCACAGGGAGCACTGAAGCTAGGAAATCTCCTCAGAGTTGTCACCTACTTGTGAGAGTGGACCAGGCCTTGCAGAGGCCAGTCAATGGAAGCAGGTTGCCCTTGGGAATATGACATGACCTTAGGCAAGGACAGACTTCCAAGGGAAAAGTCCAGAAAGGCCTGACAGCTGAAAACTATCAGTCAGCAGTAGGAAAGTAAGTCCCAAAAGGAAAATCTGGGCACTGCTCATAGCATCCTCCAACACCAATCATCCCTCTTTTTGGCCTGTCAACTCTTAACCAATGCAGACGTTACCTCAGATATATGTTCCATCAGGACACAGTTTCTTCACTCTCTTTATAACCCAAGTAGATATCCCCTCGCATATTCTCAAAGCATATACTTCTTGTTTTACTAAGCCTCTTATAAAATTCTATTATAGTTGCTTATTTCCTTGTCTTTCTCTTCTCTCACTAGACTGTGAGGCCTAAGAGAGAAGATGATGTATATATGTATATATATATATATGTAAATATATATTTAATACAGGGTGATAATTATACTGCTGGTTATATAGTAGTCCTTAAAAATATGAATAAGTAAAATAGTCAAGCATATTATAAGCACATAATAATATGGTGAAACCACTGTCAAACCACAGATAGTCTCCTCCTTGCCACTCTCTCTCTTGTTGTTACTGGTTTGATCTATTAGAGGTTAGCTGAGAGGGAGGTAGATTTACAGATTCAGAGTTCTTACTTTAGGGATAATCCCAGGAGTATGCTCACACCTCTTCCCTGTGTTTGAGCTCCCTATGGCAAATACTAAATATTTCCTGAGTCAGGCACTTTATGAAAGTGGAATGTAAAGTATGAAATACAGCTCTGAAAAAGACCCAGTCTGAAAAACTAATGGCTAATCAATGCAGCAAGCAGGATAAGGTAAGGCTTTGAGGAATAAAAATGATTATATGCCTATTATTATGCTTATTTGCATAATTGAGAGATGACATGAACTTCTGTGATTTAATATATATGTAAACTCTGTAAGTAATAAATATTTTCATAAATATATATATAAGTAAATGACAATTTAAAACATGCCCACACAACTACCCACACATGCTAAATAGATATCAATATGTAAACAGATATGTAGATAGATATTATTTTACATTAAAAATATATTTAATTCCTTAAATGGCATTTAATTTTTAATGTTTATTCATTTTTGAGAGAGAGAGAGAATATGAGCGGGGAAGGGCAAAGAGAGAGGGAGACACAGAATCTTTTTTTTGTTTTTGTTTTTTACATATAGTTTATTGTCAAATTAGTTTCCACATAACACCCAGTGCTCATCCCCACAAGTGCCCTCCTCCATGCCCATCCCTCCTCCCCCCCACATCCATCAGTCCTCAGTTTTTGTCAGCATTCAAGAGTCTCTCATGGTTTGCCTCTCTCCCTTTCCCCTACCGTTTCCCCCCTTCTTCTCCCCTTTGTTCCTCTGTCAAGTTCCTCCTAATCCTCCTATACATGCAAACATATGATATTTGTCCTTCTCTGCCTGACTTACTTCGCTCAGCATAACACCCTCAAAGTCCATCCATGTTGCTACACATGGCCAGATTTCATTGTTTCTCATTGCCATGTAGTATTCCATGGCATAGATAAACCACATCTTCTTGATCCATTCATCTGTTGATGGACACTTAGGCTCTTTCCATGTTTTAGCTATTGTGGAGAGTGCTGCTATGAACATTGGGGTACATGTGCTCCTATGCCTCAGCATTTCTGTATCCCTTGGGTAAATTCCAAGCAGTGCTATTGCTGGGTCATAGGGGAGTTCTATTGTTAGTTTCCTGAGGAACCTCCACACTGTTTTCCAGAGGGGCTGTACCAGTTTACATCCCACCAACAGTGTAGGAGGGTGCCCGTTTCTCCACTTCCTCGCCAGCATCTCGAGTTCTCTGATTTGCTCATTTTAGCCACTCTGACTGGCATGAGGTGGTATCTCAGTGTGGTTTTGATTTGTATTTCCCTGATGAAGAGGGATGCTGAGCATCATTTCATGAGGGAGACACAGAATCTGAAGCATGATCTAGGCTCTGAGCTGTCAGAACAGAGCCTCTCCAGAGCCTGATGTGGGGCTTGAACTCATGAACTGTGAGATAATAACCTGAACTGAAGTTGGATGCTTAACAGACTGAGACACCCAAGTGTCACCTGAGACAGCATTTTTAAAATTAAGAAGCAAATATGATATGCATAGGAGTTTGGGCTCCAATCTCAAGGAAACAGGGATCTAGTGAAAAATATTAAGCTAGAGAATGGTTTCATCAGATTTTCTTTTTAAAAAGATTAGAACTTTGGAGGAAGTCTGGTGGCTCAATTGGTTGAGCATCTGGCTCTTCATTTTGGCTTAGGTCATGATCCCAGGGTCGTGGGATTGAGCGCTGTATTGAGCTCCACGTTGAATGTGGAGCCTGCTTCAGATTCTCTCTCTCTCTCCTACTCTTCCTTGCTTGTGCTCTCTCTCTCTCTAAAAATAAAATAAAATAAAATAAAATAAAATAAAATAAAATAAAATAAAATAAATTAAAATAAAATAAAATAAAATATAAAAATATAAAATAAATTAAAATGAAAAGAGTAGGACTTTCGATGAAGTCTACTTTATATCTTTTTTTGTGTTTTTGTTGCTGCTGCTTGTGATTTTGGTGTCATACATAAGAACTCACTGACAAATCCAAGATCTTGATGATTTACCCTTATTTTCTTCAATGTTCTATAATTTTATCTCTTACATTCAGATCTTTGTCTCATTAATTTTTGTGTATGGTATAAAAGAAGTGTCCAATTTCATTCTTTTACATGTGACCAACCAGTTATTGCAGCACCACTGCTGAAAAAGTTATTTGTGGGGCACCTGGGTGGCTCAGTAGGTTAAGCATATGACTCTTGATTTTGGCTCAGGTCATGATATCATGGTTGTGGGATCAAGCCCTCTGTAGGGCTCTGCACTGAGCATGGAGCCTACTCGAAACTGTCTCTCCCTCCCTCTCTGCCCCTCCCCTGCTTGTGTTCTCTCTTTCTTTCTCTCAAAATAAATAAACATTAAAGAAAAGGTTATCCCCCCCATTTAACGGTATTGACACCTTTGCCAATAATCAGTTGACCACAAACACATGGGATTTTCTTTAGACTCTTAATTTTGTTTCACTGATCTATATGCGTATCATAACACTAGTACCACAATGCATTGACTACTGTTTCATTACATTAAGTTTTAAAATCATGAAGTATGAGTCCTCCAATTTTGTTGTTGTTGCTGTTGTTATTTTTCAAGATTGTTTTTGCTATTCTAGGTCTTTTGGAATTCTAGATGAATTTTAGACTCAGCTGTCAGTTTCAACAATGAGCCAGTTGAGATTCTGATAGAGATTGTGTAGAATCTATAAATCAGTTTGGAGGGTTACTATCTTAACAATATCAAGAAGTCCAACCCATAAATATGTGATGCTTTTCCATTTAATTTTCAAACACAGTCATCAGAGTATACATTTTACACTCCTTTTGCTAAATTTACTACTAAGTATTTTATTTTTCTTGATGCTATTGTAACGGAACTATAAAGAACATTATCAAAATAATTAAAAGACAGAAAAGGTAAAAATATTTATAGATTATATATTTTATATAGAACTTTTATCTAAACTATATAGATTATATTACAATTTAAGAAAAAGAAAAATAACACAATTAAAAATGGGCAGAGAATCTAACTACACATTTCTTCAAAGAAAATATACAAAAAGCCTACACATGTATGAAAATGCTCAACAGTATTAGCAATGGGGAAAATACAATTGAAAACCACAGTGAGATGTCATTTCATACAGAGGAGGATGACTATAATAAAAAAAGTCATATAATAACAAGTGTTAGTAGTGAATATGCTGAGAAATCAGAACTTTCATAGACTACTAGTAGGAATGGAAAATGGTATATCCATTTAGGATAACACTGGTACTTTCTCAAAAGCTTACATACAGAGTTATATCATGACCCAGAAATTTCATTCGTAGGTATATTCTTAAGAGAAATGAAAACATATGACCACACAAAAATTTGTACACAAATATTTATAGAAGTGTTATTCATAATAAACAAAAGATGGTGACAATTCAAATGCCCATCAACTGACGAATAGATAAACAAAATGTGGCATAGCATACAGTGGAATATAATTTGATATTTTTGCATATTATTATTTTACTATCCATAAAAAGAATGAAGCATTATACATGTTACAATATGGGTGAATCTTGAAAATATTAAGTGAAAGAAGACAGTCACAAAGACCACATATATAATTCCATTTAAATGAACTGTCCAGAGTAGGCAAATACACAAAGATGAAAAGTTCATTGGTAGCTGTTTAGGTTTGGGTGAGAGTGATAGTGAGTGACAGCTAAAGGGTATGAGTTTTCTTTGTGAGGTGATGAAAATGTTCTAAAATTTATTGCAGTGAAGATATGTGTAAGCATATATGAAAAACCATTAAATTGTATACTACAAATGGGTAAATTGCATGGTATGTGAATTATATATCAATAAAGCTACTATTAAAAAATTATTTGACTAAAAAAAAGCTAGAACTTTCAGCTCCATCTAAAGAGTTTGGAACTCATCACTCCCAACCCACAACAACAACAACAAAAAGCTGAAAAAATGGAAAATCAATGACTTTTCTCAGATCCAATAGAGAAGTGATGTCATAGGGCAAACCACTACTCCAAAAGTTGGGGAGACAGGAGAATACAGAGAACCACAGCCAAATCAACAAACCAGGGACAAAGCCCCTGCAGATAGTAACTGATGGGCGCACTTAAATGGTGATTTTGATAAATTGCGGAAGGTTGAGTACAGCTTTGCTTGAGAATTAGAACTTTCAGGAGTATCTTTTAGAATGTTTAATTCCCAAGCCAGTCCATACTCAGGCTGCATCAATTCATCAAAGTTACCATGTAAGTGTTCCTATCACTTACTGCCTCTGGGGGAGGGGAAAATGAGGTGTTGCTAATCAGTGGATATAAAGTTACAGTAATGTAAGGTGAATAGATTCTAGAGATTTGCTGTGCACTATCTATGTGCCTGTAGTTAACAGTACAGTTTACACAATGAAAAATCCATCAAGAGAATAAAGCTCATGTTAAGCATTCTTACCACAATATAAAAAAAAAAAAAAGCGTTGGCAAGAGTTAACTTTTGAGATATATTTAGAGATACATCTTTTTGGTGAATTCCTTATTCACATATTTTGTCTCAATTTTCATTAAAAGTGTCACGTTATTAGTTTTGTTTCTGTATCAATTCCTGTGTTATAAACATTGCAAATATGTTTCCTACTTGATAAGATGCTTTTAAAATTAAAAAATAAATCTGTTGGTTCAGTTTTTGTTGGGACCTCTGTGCCTATGTGGGTTTTATCTCTACGAATACTCCTGCAGGTATTCAAAGTGAAGGTCTGAGCAAAACCCCTCCTGGCAGGGAGAGTGGGGGCAAAAGTTACCATTTTGAAATATAGTCTGAGTTTTTCCTATGACAAAAGCCTGTCTTCGGGGAAAACTACTATACCACAGCCTTATCTGACCTGGGGGAAGCACAATTACTCAACTGCAGCTCACTGTCCTTCCTATCTGGAGACACAGAGGAAAGAAGAAGAAAAATAAAGACTAAGAAATGCTTCTGAAGGTCACAGCCCTGGAACTGAGTCCCACTAAAATCTGAGATACAACCAATAATGACAATGGGTTACATTCAAGAGACCTGCAAACACAGGCCCCATTTAAGTTCTTAGAGAAATATAAACACACAGGGAAGGAAGCAAACAAGGAAACTAGAGGAAACTGATTCCTCTATCACATTCGTCTGTGGAAATACTAAACACAGCTAGCTTCTGGTCCGATTAACATCAAGCGTCACACTAAAGGCCTACTTGCTTTCGTTCCTGTTAAGTGATGCATCATGCTCAGCTTTCAACAAAAAATTACAAAGTGTGTTAAAAGGCAAGAAAAACACAGTCTGAGGAGACAAAGCATCAGAACCAGTCTCAGGTACAACACAGAGTTTGGAACTATCAGAGAATCTTTTAAAACTATGATAAATATGTAAAGGACGCTAAAAGAAAGAGTAGACAACACGGAAGAACAGATGAGTAATGTAAGTAAAAAAAATGAAACTCTAAGAAAGAAGCAAAATAAAAATCCAAGAAATTAAAAACTTTATAACAGAAAGGAAGAATGTGTGTTTCAATATACTAGACATGGCTAAGGAAAGAATCAGTGATGCTGAGATATAACACTAACTTTCCAAACTGAAATTCAAAATAAAAAAAAAAAATTTTTAAAAAGGAATGCAGGGGCACCCAGGTGGCCCAGTCGGTTAAGCGTCCGACTTCGGCTCAGGTCATGATCTCACGGTTCGTGGGTTGGAGCCCTGCATCGGGCTCTGTGCTGACAGCTCAGAGCCTGGAGCCTGCTTCGGATTCTGTGTCTCCCTCTCTCTCTGACCCTCCCTGCTCATGCTGCCTCTCTCTCTCTTTCTCTCAGAAATAAATAAAATATTTTAAAAATTTAAATAAAAAATAAAGGAATGCAATATCCAAGAACTGTAGGGCAATTATAAAAGGTGTAACATATGTGTAAGGAGAATAAGATAAGGCGAGGCATCTGGGTGGCTCAGTTGGTTAAGCATCTGACTCTGAATTTTGGATCAGGTCATGATCTCATGGTTTGTGAGTTTGAGCCTCCCCCCACCCCAATCTGGCTCCATGTGAAGCCTGCTTCTGATTCTTTCTCTCTCCTTCTCTCTCTGCCCCTCCCTTGTTCTCTCTCTCTCAAAATAAATTAATAAACTTTTTTTTTTAAAGGAGAATAGGAGTAGATGAGAGAAGGGAACAAAAGAACTATGTGAAGTAATGATGGCTGAGAATTTTCTAAAATGAATGACATATACCAAACCACAGATTCCAGAAGCTCAGAAGATGCCAGGCAGAATAAATAACAAAGATCCACACCTAGACATGTCATATCCAAACTGTAGAAAATGAAAGACACAGAGTATATGTTGAAAGAAGCAATAAGAATGGAAAAAAAACTTGAAAAAACTTTTACCTATGAAGGAACAAGGAAAAGAATTACGCTGAACTCCTTGTCAGAAACCACAAGAGCAAAAAGAGAACAGAGCAAGATATTTACAATGTTGAAAGAAAAAAAAAAAAACATGAGAAATCTGTATCCAATAAAACTATCCTTCAAAAATGAAAGAGAAATACTTTCCCAGAGAAAGGCTAGGAGAATTTGTCACCAGTAGACCCACTCTATAAGAAAATGTTAAAATCCTCAGAAAGAAGGAAAATGACGTAGGTCTGAAACTTGGATCCACATCAAACAAGGAAAAGTGTAAGGGAATGAATAAATGAGGGTAAAGCAAAATCTGTAAGTTTTTTTCTTATTATTAATACAATAGATAAGTATAAAGGAAAACCATCAACAATAAATACATTAGGTGGTTGGAGTACATGGATAAGCAAAATTAACCTGATAAGGCTTAGGAAAGGGGAATTGGGGATACTCCATTAGAAGGTAACTACACTACCTTTGACGTGGAACAGTGAGTTATTTGCTAGTGGACTTAGCTGTGAATGCTTATTGAAAATTCTAGGACAGCCAGCAAAAAAAATTAAAACAAAGTAGAATTAACGTACAAAGAAAGGGGCTCCTGGAAGGCTCAGTCAGTTAAGCATCCTACTTTGCTCAGGTCATGATATTGTTTGTGAGTTCCAGCCCCATATGGGGCTCTGTGTTGATAGCTCAGAGCCTGAGCCTGCTTCAGATTCTGTGTCTCCCTTTCTCTCTGTCCTTCCCCTGCTCATTCTGTCTCTCAAAAAATGATTAAATGTAACACATTTTTTTAAACATGCAAAGAGAGAAAGATAAAATACAATCATATTACAATTTCATTGAAATCAGAGAAGGCAGACAAAGTGGAAACATAAAAAAAAAAAAGAAAAGAACACATGCAATGAACAGAAAATGGTATCAAACATGGTAAAAATTAATGCAACTATATCAATAATCCCTTTGTTTCATAGTGGTCTGAATACACTAATTAAAAGATAAGAGACTGTCGGAGTGGGTTAAAAAAAAAACTCAAGTACATGTTGTCTAGAAGAAACCCATCTTAAATATGAAGACATAGAGAGATTAAAAGTAAAGGGGATAGAGAAAAATATACCATACAAACACTAATTAAAAGAAAGCAAGAGTAGCTATATTAATGTCAGCCAAAGCAGATCTTAGAGGGAGGAAAGTCAAAGGGATAAAAAGGGGCATTATGTAATGACAAAGGGGTCAATTCTTTAACACATAAGAGTTCATAATGTGCATCTTTTAACAATACAGCATCTAAAAACATGTGTCAAAAACTAATAGTACCACAAGGAGAAACAGATGAATCAACAGCCCTCTATCAATAACTGATATATGTAGCAGTTAGAAAAGGAGTATGGATAGGGTTGAACTATCAACAGCACCATCTATCAAATTGATCTATTCAATATTTACAAAATACTTCATCCAACAACAGTAGAATACACATTCTTCCCAAGTTTGCATGGAATGTTTACTGAGATAGACCACATTCTGGGCTAAGAAATAAACCTTAACAAATTTAGAAGAATAGGAATCATACAATGCACGGTCTCAGCCCAGAATGGAATTAAACTAGAAACCAGTAACAAAGATAGCAGCAAAATCCCTAATGAGTTGAATATTACATAACAATATTCTAAACAACATATGAGTCACAGAGTAAGTCTTAAGAGAAATTTTAATATATTTTAATTAAACAAAAGCTGGAAGCAACCAAGATACCCTCAGCAGGTGAGTGGATAAACAAACTGTCTAACATCCAGATGAGGATATATTATTCAGCGATAAAGAAATGAGCTATCAAGCCACTAAGAGACATGGAGGCATGCATATTGCTAAATGAAGGAAGACAGTCTGAAAAGACAACATACTATCTGAGTCCAAATATACAATATTCTAGAAAAGGCAAAATAGAGAAATAATAAAGAGATTGGTAGTTGCCAGGAGTTCAAGGTAGGGAAGGGGGATGAGTAGGTGACATACTGGAAACCATTCTGTATGACAATATACTGGAGAAATCATCATATTATGCATTTGTGAAAACCCACAGAACTGTGTAACAGAAAGAGTGAACCTTAAATGTAACCATTGACTTCAGTTAATAATAATGTTCCAATATTGTTTCATTAATTATAACAATTGTACAACACTAATTAATGCCAGATGTTCACAACTGTGGAAATGATTAGGGGTTGATAGATGGGGGGAATGTACCGGAATTCTACACACACTCATCTGTTCTGTAAACTTAAAGCTGTTCTAAAACACAGTCTATTAATTGAAAACAATGTTTGCATGTGTTGAGTGTGAAAAAAATTGGAGAACCACCAAGAACAAAGGCAAGGAGATCAATTAGAAAGCTATTAATTAAGGTGAAATTAAAGAATGATGGTAGTGGTTTGAAATAAGGTAAGAATGAGAAGGATGGAGTGACATTGAAAAATTTAAAATACTGTGAGGAGGGGACAGAGAGAGAATTTGTAAAAGAGTAGGTGAGAACAGGTGACAGGTAAGAGGAGACATGTAGATCCCTCAAGATTCCAGTTTAGCAAAACAAATCTTCAGCAACTATCAACACACCACTATTGTACTAGAAAGAAATACCCATGGATATTATAGATATTCATCTTGCTTAGAATCAACAAATATTGCTAGTAATCTCTCTAAAATTAATAGATTCTAACTATTTTAAAGTTTTCTATAGAATTCCAAAGGCTTGGGGTGCCTGGGTGGCTCAGTCAGTTAAGCGTCTGACTTTGGCTCAGGTAATGATCTCACAGTTCATGGGTTCGAGCCCCATGTCGGGCTCTGTGCTGACAGCTAGCTCAGAGCCTGAAGCCTGTTTCAGATTCTGTGTCTCCCTCTCTCTCTGACCCTCCCTTGCTCATGCTCTCTCTCTCTCTCTCTCCCTCTCAGAAATAAATAAAACATTACAATTTTTTTTTAAAAAAAAGTCTTACAGGGACTTAATATTTTCTCATCGATGATGGAAGATCCTTAATGCAGTCAGACCTTATGAAAGATGGGTTTGGATCAGTTATACTCATTCTTGGTACAGTAGAATTAACTGATATTGATCCCATTGGCAATTTAAAAAATAGTATTTATATTTAGCAATGTTAAGATGGATAGTTACCTGTGATTCCAACATGGTATGTACATTGTGGGACGGCAGCAACATCTCCTTCAGCTTCATGTCTCTTTTGTCTTTGCTCACACTCCTGTTGTCAAACCTGTGATGAACAGAAGAGAGAAGATTTATTGGTAGGTTTTCCTGTCATATAAGACAAGATATACAGAAATGGATGCTCGAAACACTCATTAATAAGTCATGGGTTGTCAGCATTGTATAGCAGTGCAGGCTAAATCCATTATGATTAAGGGACCTCATCTTAAAAGGTAATTTGCACTAAAATGTAGGCAAACAGCCAAAAGATCCTACTTACATTTGAGGGATCTGGAAGAGAGAAGAGATAACATTTTGTTTCAGGTATTCATGTGTAGGAAATGACTGATATATTTCTGTGTGTGTGTGTGTGTGCGCATGTACACTTCTGCCTGTGTGCAAAGTTAAAAGAAAATAACCCAGTAGAGGTTTATTTGAGCCCCTATTTTTCAATCAATATGAACTATGATATTTGGTAAGAAGAGAGTTAAATTTAACCACTATTTTTGGCCTACTGTGAGTAATCCATAGAAGCAAAAATAGGGTATATTTTCCTTGATGACATTTATTTGAAAGATTGGTTCAAATGATCAAATAGGCCATCTTAGACATGTGCTTGGCTCAGTTTAATCCAACATTGCTGACTTCATAAAAGAGATTTCCTGTGAAGAATCAAGTAAAATTTATTCATCTTTGTGGTCAGATTTCTCAACCAGTTAGGACTGCATTCTTCTACATGTAAAGAAAACCCTAATAAAATCTGGTTTAATTTTGTTCACAGAACACAGAGTCCAGAGATAGCAGCCCCAGGCTGTCCAGCAGTTTCTTTGGCGCTGTCACGCCCACATGATCTCTTCATCTGTCCCACCATCCTTGTTACGTGGCTTTCCTCTTCCTGTTTGTTGATTCATGGTTACAAGAAGGTGCTTCAGTCTCAAATGCACATTCTTGGAGCCAAAAGGCAAAAGCACAAAAAGAATGAATGCCAGCTCAAAATGTCTTTTTAAAGATTTGAAAATAGGACAGCAATAGCACTTCCAATTGACTTCTATTTACATCTCACTGACCAAGGTTGGGTCACACGACTACCCATTGCCACAAGGCCTCTGCAAAGCTTATCTTTTCCTCATATGGGCACACTGCTGTCTCAAGCAATCTTGTGGTCAGGGCAGTTAAGTATCAAGAGGAGAGCATCTACAGGGTAGACACCCAGCCAAATCTACAACCTTCTTTCCATTTACATTCCGCTGGCCTCCTTATTCTCATTTTCAAATTTTGAAAGCATTCATCTCGTCTTCACCTTTCTGAAGACAATGACTCTTCGGGAATAGTTGTTTTCTTGTCTTGATACTTTGGCAAAAACAAAGAACTATTCTTTCAGATGGGAACCAGACATTCCCCAAAGAAACCAAAATGTTCTATGATTCCATTATAACCAAATATAATAGAAAACAAATTCTAATAGAGCCCAGTGCAGTATTCTGCATGCTATAATTGAGCACAAATGTATCCCTAGTCTCTGGCAGTATCACTGCATCCCAAAGACTTGCAGAAAATCTGGGTCTCTTGTAGTCACGATCACTGTAACCTCTTAGACTCTGCCACATTTTTGCTATAGTAAGCTTTAATACTAATTTTT
Source organism: Hyaena hyaena (assembly GCF_003009895.1). Lineage (NCBI taxonomy): Eukaryota > Metazoa > Chordata > Mammalia > Carnivora > Hyaenidae > Hyaena > Hyaena hyaena. The sequence continues at coordinate 467,657 of NW_024081593.1, forward strand.
AAGAAGCCATGACTCATGTGTATTATAATTATTGTGAGATATTTTTCAACCACACTCATTTACCCTAATTTTTAGATGTATTCTAATGCAAATATAACTTTTGCACTATAGATAGGAAATACCTCTCATAGGCTTCTCTGTTGATTTCAAACCTATTCCTCAGCTCCAGGCTCTACCAATGTTGCCATAAACCCTAGTTAACAAGAGGACTGGTTATGCATTTCACTACCGAGTCAAGGGGATTCTTTCCCTCCCCTCCCCCTCAGTCTTTCCTTCCTTACTTCTCTTCCTGTCACTATTCCTTCCTTCCTTCCTTCCTTCCTTCCTTCCTTCCTTCCTTCCTTCCTTCCGAGTATCTGATATGGAAAAGCATGAAAGAATTTTGAGGAATTCTACGAAACTGAAATTCATGTGTCCTTAGTGCCAGAATGCTAATTTCTAAAGTTCACTTGGATATTTCATAATTATGTACATCTGATTTTTAAGTGTGGCAATTTCTGAAACGCAATCCATACATACCCAGACGCTGTCAAACAAATAATCTGGATAAAAATACTTGATAATACCAACAAGACAATCTTTAAAACTGAAAAAAAATACAAACTTCTCTACTCTGATTCAAGAACTCCATTCCATAAGAATGAAAGGTAAAATGAAAGCATTCTGGTTTCACCATATCCCAGATTAACTAAGCACTGGTTCAGCAAAAATCAAGAGCATAATAGAGTCTCCTTCTTAAAAAAATTAAAAATTATCTAGCACCCAAATCAGTGGATAGGCTCCCTTTATTTACATCGGTTAGATCGCATTTGGAATGCAAAGTAAAGTATTTAATTCTGGGATCTGAACAAATAAATAGGACAAGTCCTGGGGATGGTCAAGATAATAGGGGCTTGGGAACCATGGCATGCAAGAACGCCAACACTGTAAAAAAAACAAAACAAAAAAAAAAAAAACCTGAGAATTTTGGGGGCACTCTGGTGGCTCTGTCAGTCAAGCACCCAAATCTTGATCTGGGCTCAGGTCATGATCTTGTGGTTCGTGAGAATGAGTCTCACTATGCACTGCTATGCATACGTGTCATAGGTGCTATGCACCCCCAGCATGATGCCTGCTTGGGATTCTCTCTCCCTCTCTCTCTGCCCCTCTCCTGCCCATGCTCTCTCTCTGCCTCAAAACAAATAAATAACCACTTTAAAAAGCTCCGAATTTTTATTATGGAAAGGGATAACATGGGGGTGGAGAAGGAAGAGTTGGGGTATGGTACAGGGTAGATAACTAGGAACAAAATATTCGTGGAAAAAAAGACTTTTTTCCCAAAGCAAATGATGGGACTCCCTTCTTAAAACCCTCATTATACTATCCTATATACTCATATACTATCCCTACAACCACTGCACCCTCATATTGTACCACTGGCATTCATGCCTACCTTTGACCAGATACATGGGCTTCCACTGGGTCTCTGACATGCCAAACCATTTCTGATAATGTTTTTTCAGAGAGGACTTTGTTTTTTTTTATTTTTTTTAATGTTTTTTATTTATTTCTAGGAGAGAGAGAGACAGCGTGAGCAGGGGAGAGTCAGAGAGAGAGGGAGTGACAGACTCTGAAACACGCTCCAGGCTCTGAGCTGGCTGTCAGCACAGAGCCCGACGGGGGGCTCGAACCCATGAACCGCGAGATCATGACCTAAGCGAAAGTCGGCCGCTTAACCGACTAAGCCACCCAGGTGCCCCGCAGAGAGGACTTTGATGACCATTTCCTCTAAAGAAGTATTCTACCTCCCTCAGGCACTTGCTATGCACCACCAGGTTTATTTCCTTCCCTCTCAGTATCCGTCTAATACCTTCTTTACTTCTTTGCTGACTTATTTCTTCTTTGCCTCTGCATTAGAGTGTGTATGTTCAGTGAAGGCAGAGAATCCTTATTTTTATTTCTAAGTGCAGCCCTAGGATCGACAACAATGTTTGATGCATAGAAGTTGCGTTAATAAAAATTTGCTAGATTAACTAACTACATCAGAAGGTAGAATTTTTTTTCAATAAAAGAAATCACAAGGCCAAAGGTCTTATTTCAAATGAGGAAGAACAGGATAATCTGTGAAGCCCAAAACTGCACTTGTCTCTCATGGAAGTGTTGGAGGCCAGAATAAAAGGGGACTTCCCATTGATGTTTGACAAGCAAGCTGGAGAACTAGAAAACTGATCTTAAACTTTCTTTCCACAGCATGATTCTATAAATCAACTATACTCTAAGCTTCTTGAGAGAGCGGACTTGGTCTCACTCATTTTTATACTCCCAGTGAAATAACTGGCTTAATTTATTAAACAGTATTTTTTTAATCTATGTTTTATTTATTTTAATGTTTTCTTATTTTTTAAAGAAAGAGTAAGAGTGGGGGAGGAGCAGAGAGAGAGGAAGACACAGAATCTGAAGCAGGCTCCCAGCTGCCAGGATAGAGCCTGACATGGGGCTCAAACTCATAAACTGTGAGATCATGAGCTGAGCTGAAGTCGGACGCTTAACTGGCTGAGCCACCCAGGTGTCCCTCAAATTTATTAAATAAAAGTAATTTTGAACTTAATCAATACTGTCCATCATACTTACTCTCTGTGTATCCATCAGGGCCTGGTCAGGACAGGGAAGCCATACCAGTAATTTGCAGAGATAAAAAAGAACTGTTAAACTATGCTGGTTCATCATGATAAAATGTGGTTAACAACGAATGGAATAGAAGAGAATTGTTAAGGTGAACATAAGTAGCAATGCAGGGAACTTCCCTCTGTGTTTGCCATCGACAGAACTTAACACTGAGCCACAGGCAAAGAATAAATGTTGTTGAGTCCAGCTCCAGTAGCACAATGTAGGACAAAGAACTTTGGGTTTGGTGCTGAGAGGCAATAAATTTATAACTATCACACTCCCACTCTTCCCAAAAGTATTTAAGGCAGCTTTCAAAGGAGCATGTCCGTGAGCAGTATAAAAAACAAACAAATACATAGACTAGGAGTCACAGATACATAAGGGTAGGAAAACTAAGGTGCAGCCAGAGGTTTTATTAATACACAAGACACATGCTTTAATGGCTGATACTGGTTTTGTACACATTATTGAATGTAATTCTCGCAAAATCCTTGCAAGATAGATATTATCTTCAATTTTACAGATGGAGAATCTTCCTGCAAATCATGTCGCTTTGAAATTGCAGGGCCCCAAATGGTCGCACACCAAAGTTTATCATTTCCATTCTATCAAACTACCTCCTTGGGATGTGTGAGGAGTTGAGATAGGATTAAAAAGAAACACATTCAGAATGGAAAGTGCTGCCTTTGCTCTTTATTTTTCCTTTTTATTGCTCTACTATCTTTCATGGGGAAATTTCCTCACCAATATCCCTACCACAACGATGCACTAAAACAAGACATGGAGACTCAGCAAGTGTAGTAACAACATATTACATACAGGTGGAACTAGTATGCGAACCCCAACACTCTCGGGGGAGTAGTGGAATCTAGTTTTCTCTTTCAAATAAAAAAACAAATCAGAAATTCATAGCAATGGACCTCTCTGTGCTCAAAGCTAAGCTTTCAAACCAGCAAATCAACAATTAATATTTAAAGAAAAAATAAAAGCCAGGTCAGCAGGAAGCATCCTTTAGAAGTCATCACAGACTATTTTTATTGACACTTTGATTTTTTGACCATTTTTATGTACTTTTATTATGGGATACCTTTAGTCGTGCACTCAAGAGCATCATTTCCAAACTCCTTTAAGAAAAAGATAAAAATTTCAGGCACCCTGAATATTTTATCAGTGTTCATTAGAAACTAAACAATAATGATGAGTCAATCTTGAATGTAAGGAGAAAGCAATTGCTCCTATGTGCAAAGAAAATGCCACACAGGGTTCATCTGAGTAAGAGAGACATTTGTTATGATTGTTGAGACTTGCCCAATTTTTTCATTGCTATGAAAAGCTTACATCCAAAGCATTCTTATCATTGGATTTTTTTGTGTGATGTAAAGATTTTCTAATACAATCTTTTTAAATGGCTTCTGCTATTGTTATTGCAATATACAATGGGCAGGTAATACACAGAGGAAGGTGCACAATTTGACATAAGAAACTATTAAGTAGAGTCTCAGGTGTCCCCAAGATGAAAATGGTGACGAAGAACACAGCAATGGACTTTATCCAAAAGCAAAGATCTATTAGAAGGAGCAATTAGGCAGATTAAAGGAGATTGTGTATGTAAAGGAGCATGTAAGGGAGTGGTAAATTGTTAAGTATAAACTTTCAATCAGTTGAGTCACAAATTTGGTACATGGAGACTTCCTGAAACTGTACACAGTTTAGTTTCTTAGAGGAATCTTTTTTTTTCTTATTTTATTTTGGTTTTTATGTTTATTTTGTTTATTTGTTTGTTTGTTTGTTTATTTATTTATTTTGAAAGGGAGAGAGCAAGTGTGAGCAGGCAAGGGGCAGAGAAGGAGGGAGACACAGAATCCAAAGCAGACTTCAGGCTCTGAGCTGTCAGCACAGAGCTGACCAGGGACTCAATCCCACGAACTATGAGATCATAACCTGAGGCCAAGCCAGGCTCAACCAACTGACCCACCCAGGTGCCCCAATTTTTTTCTTTATTTTAAATGTAAGAGAAGATACAGCAAGAATAAATGAAAAACTGTTACCAGTGACACATAATTTAGTCTGCCTAACTACAATTTCATTTTTTGCATGTTGTGTGTTTTTTACATCATTGCAATTACACTGCCCTTAATAATTCTATTTTCTCTTGGCATCAGATAATACTTTTCCATATTTCTTATAAGTGTTCACAGTTTAAAAAAACAACATTCCATCTTACTGATGTATCATCTAACCATTATACCATTTGATTGCTGTTCGTTCACTTCTGTATCTCTATAACTATGAGGCAATTGTATTTTCAAAGAACTTCTAAGATCCAGTGATATTTAAACATTTGCGAAAAGAAGAAGGAAACAGCTGGCAGGTGTAACCTTCTTCTTTCATCATCTTTGCCATGTTCTCCAACAACACTGGATGAATGGATGCCTTCTAAAGACTCTCCTACTCCCAATTTTTTATTGTGGTAAAATACACATAACAGGAAATAATACACATAACATGAAATTTACTACCCCAACCATATTTAAGTGTGCGATTCAATGGTATTAAATACAGTCATATTGTTGTACAACTATCACCATTTCCATAACTCTTTTCATCCTGTAAAGCTGAAACATTCCTCCCTCCTCTCAACCCCTAGCCCATTCTACTTACTATCTTTATGATTTTTTTAAATGTTTATTTATTTTTGAAAGTGATAGAGAGACAGAGAGTGAGGGAGGGAGGAGCAGAGAGAGAGGAAGACACACACAGAATCTGAAGCAGGCTCCAGGTTCTGAGCTGTTAGCACAGAGCCCGACACAGGGCTTGAATTCATGAACCATGCATGACCTGAGCCAAAGTTGATGCTCAACCAACTGAGCCACCCAGGTACCTCAACTATCTTTATGGTTTTTTGACTACTCAAAATACCTCATACAAGTGGAATTATATAGCACTTGTCTTTTTTATGATTGGCTTGTTAAAGTGTCTTTTTTTTTTTTTAAGTTTATTTTGAGAGAGAGAGACCAGGGGAGGAGCAGAGAGAGAGGGAGAGAGAGAATCCCAAGCAGGCTCCACAATGCCAGAACAGCGCCTGATGCAGGACTTGATCCCATGAACTGTGAGATCATGATCCGAGCTGAAACCAACAGTTAGATGCTTAACCAACTGAGCCATCTATGTGCCCCTAGAAATGTCTAATTAAGTACTTGGCCCATTGTTGAAATCAGGTTTTTTTTAGTTGTCTATATATTAGATATATATTAATTTTAGATATTAATCCTTTATCAGATATGTGATTTGAAAATACCTTCCCCATTTTGTGGATTGCCTTTTTACTGTATTAATACTGTCTTTCAATGTATAAATTTTTAAAAATTTCCTTAAGTCCAATTTTTCCAATTTTTTCTTTTTGTAACCTGTGGTTTTTTTGGTGTAATATGCAGGAAGAAAATCACTGCCAAATCCAATGTTGTGAAGCACTGCTCTATATTTTCTTTTAAGAGCTTTATAGTTGTAGGTGTTTGATCTATTGTGAGTTAATTTTTGTATATAATGTAGATAAGGATCCAACTTTATTCTTTTGTTGGTGGTATTCAGTTTTCCAGCACCATCTGTCTTGGCATCTTTGTCAAAAATCATTTGACCATATATACAAGGATTTATTCTGGGCTGTCTTCTATCCAGCTGGTTTATGTGTCTGTCTTTATGCCAGTCCCACACTGTTTTGACTACTCTTGCTTTGTATATGTTTTGATATCAGGTAGTATGAGTCTTCCACCTTGTTCTTTTTCAATACTGTTTCGGCTTGTGGCTCTCTTGAGATTCCATGTGTTTTTAGGATGAGTTTCTCTATTATTGCTGAAAAGAAAATCATTGGGATTTTAATAGTGACTACACTGAATCCTGGCATCACTTAGGGTATCACGGCCATTTTAACAATACTGTCTTTCAATCCATGAACATGAGATGTGTTTCCATTTATTTATGGCTTCTTTTATTTCTTTCAGCAACATTTTATAGTTTTCATTGTATAAGTCTTTCACCTCCTTGGTTAGGTTTATTTCTAAGTATTTTATTCTTTTCGACACTATTATAAATGGAATTGTTTCTTTCGTAGACTCTTAATTACTGGTGAATCATTATTGTGTGCTGGCTGTATCCTGCTACGTTGCCAAATTCATTTATTAGTTGTACAGTTTTTTGGTGAAATCTTTAGATTTTTCTACATACAAGATCGTGTCATCTGCAAACAAAGATAATTTTACTTCATTTCCAATTTGGATGCCTTTTATTTCATTATCTTGTCCGATTGCTCCAGCTAGAACTTCCAGTACTATGTTAATAGAAATCACACACACACACAAAAAAAAGCCATCCTTGTCTTGTCCCTTAGAGGAAAAGCTTTCAGTGTTTCACCATTGAATGTTATGTTTGCTGTGGGTTTTTCATATATGGCTTTTATTATGTTGAGGTAGTTTTCTGCTATTTCTAATTTGTTGACTGTTTTATCATAAAATGATGTTGAATTTTTTCTGTCTCAATTGAGATGATCATGTGAATTTTTATTCCTTTATTTTGTTAATGTGGCATATGTATTACATTGACTGTATTTTATTTCAGATGTTGAATAATCCTTGCATTAAAGAATAAATCTCACTTGGTCAGGGTATATAATCCTCTTAATATGCTCCTGAATTCATTTCACTGGTTGTGTTGTGGATTTTTCCATCAGTGTTCATAAGGGAATACTGGTCTATCATTTTCTTGTGGTCTTTGTCTGGCTTTGGTTTCAAGGTAATGATGGCTTCATACAATGAGTTAGAAAGTATTGGCTCCTCTTCAATTTTTTTGAAAAGTTTGAGAAGTGCTGGTGTTAGTTTTTATTTATTTATTTTTTTAATGTTTATTTATTTTTGAGAGAGAGAGAATGAGCAGGGGAGGGGCAGAGAGAGAGGGAGACACAGAATCCAAAACAGGCTTTAGGCTATGAGCTGTCAGCCCAAAGCCAGATGCGGGGCTTGACCTGAGCCAAAGTTGGACGCTTAACAAACCGAGCCACCCAGGTGCCCCTGGTGTCAATTTTTTAGATGTTAGGTAGAATTCCCCCTTAAAGGTATCAGATCCAAAGCTTTTCTTTGTTGGATGATTTTTGACTACTGATTCGATCAACTTACTATTATAGATCTATAGAGACTTTCTATTTCTTCATAAGTTATTTTGGTAGGTTTTTGAGAATTTGTCTATTTCATCTAAATTATCCAATTTGTTGGCATACATTTGTTCACAGTACTTATAATCATTCCTATAATGTAGAATTTTAGTAATTTGAACATTGTCAGTTTTTTTCTTAGTTCCTCTAGCTAAAGATTTGTCAATTTTGTTGATCTTTTTCAAGAATCATCTTTTGGTTTCATTGAATTTATATCATGTTTTCTATTATCAATTTTCTATTGATAATTGAATAGAAACAATCAATTTCTATTGATAATTCTAGTAACAATTATCTCTGTTCTAATCTTTATTCTATCCTTCCTTCTGTTATCCTTGGGCTTAGTTTGCAAAGTTAGATTGTTGGTTTGAGGGCTTTCTTATTTGTTAATGTAAGCACTTATAACTATAAATTTCCCCTATAGCACTGCTTTTCCTTGTTCCTTAAGTTTTGGGTATGATGCACTGTCATTTTCATTACTCTCTAAGTATTTTCCAATTTCTCTTGTGATTTCTTATTTAATCCACTGGTTGTTCAAAGTTATTTGATTTCCACAAATTTGTGAATTTTTTAGTTTTATTCCTATTATTATTCTTATTATTAATTCAGCCTATTGTGGTTGGAGAAGGTATTTTGTAGGATATCTACCTTTTAAAATCTACTTCAAGTTAGAAGTAGACAAGGAGGTTCAGTCAGTTAAGTGTTTGACTTCAATTCAGGTCATGATCTCACAGTTCATGAGTTCAAGCCCCACGTTGGTTCTGTGCTGACAGCTCAGAGCTTGGAGCCTGCTTCAGATTCTGTGGTTTCCTCTCTCTTGGCCCCTCCCCCACTCACACTCTGTCTCTCTCTCAAAAATAAACATTAATTGTTTTTAAATCTACTGATAGTTAACTTGTAGTCTAACCTATGGTTTATCCTCAAAAATTTCCTGTGTGCACTTGAGAAGATATGTATGCTATTGTTGCTGGATATCATGTTCTATGTACATATGTTAGATCCAGTCAATTTATTATGTTGCTTAAGTTCTCTATTTCTTTACTTATCTTTTTTTTCCTGGTTGTTCTATCCATTATTGAGAGTAGAGTATTAAAGTCCAACTATTATTCCTCCCTTCAATTCTGTCAGTTTTGCTTCATATATTTTGATGGTCTATCATTAGGTGTATAAATGTTTATAATGCCATAAAGCCTTGCTGTACTGGAACTTTTATTAGTATGTACTGTCCTTCTCTATCTTTTGCAAAATTGTTTGTATTAAAGTCTATTTATTTACTTATTTTTTAATGTTTTATTTATTTCTGAAAGAGAGAGACACACACAGCATGAGCAGGGGAGGGTCAGAGAGAGAGGGAGATACAGAATCCGAAACAGGCTCCTGGCTCTGAGCTGTCAGCACAGAGCCCGACGTGGGGCTCGAACCCACGAACTGTGAGATCATGACCTGAGCTGAAGTTGGACACTTAACCGACTAAGCCACCCAGGCTCCCCATGTATTAAAGTCTATTTTGTCAGATATTAATACAACCATCCCTGCTCTTTTTTTGCTTACTGTTTGTGTGGAATATCTTTTTCCTTCCTAACACTTTCAGTATTTGTGTCTGTGCATCTAAAGTGAGTTTTTTATACACAACATGTAGTTGGGTCATATATTTTTTTTTTTATCCATTCATCCATTTTGTTTCTTTTTTTACTGAAAACTTTAATTTAGTTCCACTTAAAGTAATCACTGGTAAGAAAGGACTTACTTCTCTCATTTTGCTCTTTGTTTTTTATCTGCCTTATAGCTCTTTTTGTTCCTCACTTCCCACATTACTATCTTCTTTTGGTTTGGTTGATTTTTTTTTTTTTGTAGTGAAATGCTTAAATTCCTTTCTTATTTCCTTTTGTGTACATTCTATAGCTATTTTCTTTGTAGTTACCATTGAGACTATTTCACATTGTAAAGTTATAACACTCAAATTTGAATTTACAGCAGCCTAATTTCAATAACATACAAAAACTCTGTTCCTTTAACAGCTCCATCCCTATCCCTTTCAGTTGTTGTCATAAAATCACATAAATTGTATTCCCCAAGACGTTAAGGAATAATTCTCTTAATTACACTAATCTTGATTTCTAAAGAAAATAAAATATGGAGCTACAAACAAAAGCTACAATAATACTAGTCTTTAGACTAATAATTTGTCCTCTTAAATCATTTGAAAACAAAATTGGAGTTATGACTATTTAACAATAATATTAGCTTTTATAATTGTCCATGTATTTGCCTTTGTTGAGATCTTTATTTCTTTCTATGATTTCAAATTATTATCTAGTATCCTTTTGTTTCACCCTGCTGTACACTTTTGAGCATTTCTTGAAGGGTAAATCTAGTGATAATGAATTCCTTCAGATTTTGTCTACTTGCCTTATGTCTTCCTCACTTTTGAAAAATAGTTTTGCTGCATACAGGATCCGTGGGTGAGTTTTCTTCTTTTAGCACTTGAATATATAGTCTCACTGCCTTCTAACCTCCTATTACCTAATGAAAAATCTGTTGATAATCTTATCGAGGATCCCTTGTATGTGACAAGTCACTTCTCTTTTGCTAATTTCAATATGATCTGTTGTCATTGGCTTTTAATGTATTACAATGTGTCTCACGATTGGTCTCTTTGAGTTCATCTTACATGGACTTTGTTGAGCTTCTTGGAAGTTGGGAAGTTTTCAGCCATTATTTCTTCAAATATTCTCTCTGCTCTTTTCTTTCTCTTCTCACACTCCTATTGATGTTTGATACTGTCCTACAAGTCCCTTAGATTCTGTTCATTTTTTTCAATCTTCTTTATTTCTGTTCCTTTGACTAGATAATTTCAATTGTCCTAGCTGCAAGTTTGCTGAGTCTTTCTTCAGACTGCCCACATTTCATCTCTGTAGTGAATGTTTCATTTCAGTTATAAAATTTAGGCTCCAAAATTTCTTTTTGATTCTTTTAAAATTTCTTTTTAATGTTTCATATCTATTTGTTAACATATCCATTTTGTTCACACATCATTTTCTTGATCTTCACATCTTTAGTTCTTTGGGCATCTTTAAGACCATTGTTTTTAAAGTCTTTGTCTAGTAAATCTACCATCAGGTCTTTTGCAGGGACAGTTTTCTGCTGACTTAATTTCTTACCTTGAATGGGCCATATTTCCCATTTATTTGTATGCTTTATAATTTTCTTTGTTAATAAAAACTGGACATTTGAATTTAATAATGTGGTAACTCTGAAAATTATAATCTCCCCTTTCCCTAGCATTTGCTGAGTTTTTTGTTGTTGTTATTTTGCTTACCTTTTTAAAAATTGTTGTGTGCTGTCTCTGTGCCATGGATCAGCCTTAGGGTTAAACTTAGGTCTTCTTGGGTCCTTTCTGAACCTTCACCTTTCCATGAGCATATGTGGTAACTTTCTAAGTTGTGCCATACATGAACTTGCTTTAGAATGTTTCAGTCTTTACTTTCTGGTTCCCAAATGAGTAAAAAGAGAGAAAACGGAAATATAGAGGAATCAGCCCTTTAAATTTCATGATCAGAAGGAGCACAAAGCAATGAGAATATAGATCCCTGACATTAGGAGGAAAAGGTCCTTGCTACCCACTCTGGCTCTCACAGTCTGCATACATGCTAATGCAGGACACAAGTATTGCTGCCTGCCATAGGCCAGAGAGGAGTGTTATGAGTAGCTTCTGATGAGCTAAGAGCTGAAAATAACAGAAATTAATCTACAATGTACTATCTAAGCTGTCCGTTAACAGGTGCAAGACTTCAATAGACTCTAGATTCCCAAAATAGTTACATCAGACAGATTCTGCTAAATTCAAGTGAAATTGTTGTCTCGGTAGGGAGGCAGATTCCTGATGCTTCTTCCTCTGCCTTCTTCCCCAGAATTCCCTTTAATACAATGTGAATCACATATTAGGATCTATGAGACACTTGGCTATGTACAAATCTAGCCACTCTGACAAAGAGGTAACTCCACAATGAATGTTGAAGCCCTGGGGCAAGAATCTTCCTAAGGTATTTGTTAGTAGATATTGCTTCATTGCAGTATATTCAACAGTGGCTGAAAGTAGCCAGACATCTCAAATGAGCCAATAACTTTTAAAATAGACAAAATTATACACTTAGAATGGACAGAATCAGCATAAGTATCTTTATGATATACTTACTTAACTCCTATAATGTACAAGATACTGTGTTACATGGCTGGAAATATAAAAAAGTAGTATAATTCCTTGCCTCAAAGAGCTGCAGAACAGTTACCATTTTTTTTGGCAATGTGGTAGAACCCAGACAGATGTCCAACAATTCCATTTCCTCCAGGCTTCAAAGAAGGACCACATTTTCCAGGTTCCCTTGCAGTTAGTTGATTTCATGTAACTGGATACTGATAGAGCAATTGAAGTGGAAATAGTGTATGCTACATCTAGGCTAGCCATAAAACGGCTCTCCAAACTTTCTTACTCTATCCGTTGCTAAACATAAGTGTTCTAGCAGAGTGTTCTACTGAAGGTTTAGAAGCTATCAGTACCACAAGATGGAAGGAGACATTACCACATGGAGGCTGCCTACCAGGCACCCAATCAAACTATGGCATAACTGTGAAATATTGAGTTTAACCACTGAGATTTGGGAATTAATTTTCCTGACTAAAGAAGCAACTATTATGAGTCAAACATCGAACATAGGACAAATCAGGGAAGACTTTATAAATGAGGTTAAATTTTAATTGATAACTAAGGAAAAGCAATATTTAAGTAGAAAAGAGGAACCAGGAATTCCATGCAGGAACTACAAGATGAAGTAAGCAAAAGCAGAAATGCTCACAATTTCAAATCAATTAAAAAATCACCTTAGTTGAAGATTTGCATGGAGAGGGTGAGCTCAGGTAAGAAAATTACTAGAGGTCAAATTATATAAGACGTGTGATGAGAGTCCAAGAGGTTGGAACTAATCCTGTAGGCCAGAGACTGGCAAAATTTTACTATGAAGAGACAAATAGTAAATATTCTAGATTTGGGGGGGTCACATCATCTCTGTTGCAACTACTCAACTCTGCCATTGTAGGTGAATGAAGGCTTAGGCAATATACTAATGAATGAACGTGACTGTATTCTAAAAGAAGTATATTTATGGATACTGGAATTTGAATTTCATATAATTTTCACACATAAGGAGAAAGTATTTTTTAAAAAAAGTTTTTTTGCAGCCATTATACATGTAAAAATGATTACTGGCTCACAGGCCATGTAATAACACACAGAGGGACAGATTTGGTGTGCAGGCCATAGCACCATGGCAGTTTTCTGAATAAGGTAGTGACTGGAGACCAGTGGCAATTAGTGTTCTGAATCTTAACTTGGGAAAGTGCCTACAGGCAGATATTTGCAGGATGGCAACTTGAGAAAAGGTGAGCAAGGAACACGGCCATGCCAATGGATAAGGAAGGGTTCAGATTATTTTGTTTCAAGCAGAAAGGAAGGGAAATGTTGATAGAATAAAAGGAGAGTGTCAAGGTTAACTGGAGCACTTTAAGAGCAGTAAATTGAAGAAATAATGGTATCAATAACTAGGTTAGAGCAGCCCAGAAGGTAAAAGTTAGGGCATGTCATCAATTCCTAACCTAACAAAGATAGATTACTCTATTATTAAGATCTCAACTGACACACATAATTCAGTTTTACAATTATATCTGTGTAGATTTTTCTGTGCGGTCTCTCATAGTGTCTCTCAAAAATACCAATATACAGGTAGAAAATAAAACAGAACCAAAAGGTAGAATACTTATTGAGAATATCTGAGGATTTCCATAAACTATACATCTATGGATAATACTGGTGGGGAGAATAGGTATTTTACCCACATGTTGATCTCAGAGCTGAAAGAGAGTAAGAATTTGAACTGACCTTCCCACAAAATATTCCTAATGGCTAAGTGGTGTGGTCAGACGTATAGGTAGACATATAGACATACGGATTAAAAACTGGATTTTTGTCCTTCAGTAGCAGGAGTTGACAAATGTTTTCTGTATAGAGCCAAATAATAAAATGATGTTTCACAGGCCAAAGGTCTTTCTGCAACTATTAACCTCTGCATCATCACATGGAAGCAACAACAGACAAAATATGGCTAATATATGGCCTTTATTTACAAAATCAGAGAGTAACTTATGGTTTGGTGATTCTTACTTTATGGCATTCTTGGATTTTGTTTTATTTTGCTTTTTTCAAGGAGCTTGAGTAATCTCTCTGCCCCTTAGCGTTCCCCAACTATGGCCAATATCACTGATCCTGACTTGTTTAGTAGTGCCCATGCTTAAGTTTCACACTACTTTTTACTTTCTCTGGAAGGCCTTCCTTTACCTCACTGTCAAAATAAGATTCCTCATTTCATGCCTGTTTAGCAGCATATACTTCCTCTCACACTGCATGCTCCCAAATCTAGTGTTTTCATCAATTATACTGTTAAGCTCCACGAGAACAAGTCCTGTGTCTATGTATCCTCAGCATAGATCAGTATACAATCACACTCAGTAGATACTGGTTACAGATAATTTAGCAAAACTGAATGGAAGTGAATTGAAAGAGAACAAAAATCCAGTTTAAAAGTTACTACTTAGGGAAAAAAAAGTAATTTTGACATCAAAGCAAATGAATGATAAAATTACTTTTAGGAAGTAGGTAAAAGCCACTATGAAGATATAAAAGTCGGTAACATTTATGTCCATAAAACAAACCTTTAGGAACTGTAAAAATAAAGGGGAACAAAATACGCCATACAAAGAAGGGTCAAATGACCAAAAAAAAAAAAAATCTATATATAAACATACTCTGGAAAATACTATATAAAGGAAAAATAAAAATATCCCTAAACATATGGAAAGTAAAAAATAATCTAAAAAATTAGAAAAAAATCACAATGTTTTTGCCTCAAGCTTATTTTATAGTCTCAAATATCAGTACACAATATATCAATAATTATCTCCTTCAAGCAAGGTGTTATAAATCCAAACTTCTATTGCTATCTAATTTATTTATGTGTAAAACCAACAAATTTTTTCTATATGTCCCAGTATTCATATATACCCATTCATGGATTTCTTGAAAAAAATTTATATTTTATACAATAATATGCAATCTGAGAATGGAGTGAAAAGTGGAAGTAAAAGTTTAGTAAAGTCTTCATTTTACCTGAGCAGAACTCAGGAGTTACTTCCAAATGTGTATCTTATTTAAATAAGCAGAGATGAGTAAGAAAAAGACTTTATAAATTTTCAATAAAACCATCAGAACTGTTGAAAATAGTATTCATAACCATCAAATCATTCAGGGAAGTTAAAATAACTAAATTTCATATAGTAAAATATTAAAAAAACATAAAATGGTGAAAAGCAAATACTGGTTTAGTCAATGACTGTATATAGCTTGATCTTCTCTTAAAAAGTAATGATGTTCATACTGAATTAAAAACAAAGCCCAATAGATGTTTCTGCCAAAGATGACATACAAACATAAGCCAACAAGCACATGTAAAGATGTTCAAAATCATTAATCTTTAGAAAAATGCAAATCAAAACCACCATGTGGGAACTTCACAGTCATTAGAATGGCTATAATTTAAAAAAAAAGAAAGACAGTAACAAGTGGTGACAAAGACGTGGAGAAATTGAAACCCTAGTACATTGCTGGTGTGCATGTAAGAGGGTTCATCCACCTTAGAAAACAGTCTGGTAATTCCTCCAAAAATTGAACATGGATTTACCATTTGACTCTAGAATCCCACTTCCAGGGAATGTATGTAAGAGAAATGAAAACACATGTTTGCACAAAAACTTATACATGAATGTTCACAGCAGCATTATTCCTAATAGTTAAAAGGCAGAAATAACCCAAATGTCCATCAAGTGATGGATAAATGAAAAAAAAAAAAGTGACACATACATACAGTGAAATATGATTAAAACACAAAAAGGAAAAAAAGAAAACACAAAAAGTGTACTTTTTCCAGTACTACTAAAAGATGCTTTAATGTGTATGAACCTGAAAACGTTATGCTAAATGAAAGCAAGCCAAGATAATGGTCACATATTTTAAGAAGTACAATGATAAGAAATGTCCAGAATAGGCAAACCTACCGAGACAGAAAGTAGATTAGTAATTGCTTAGGGCTAGGGGCGAAGGATGAGGTTATTGGAAGATAACGAGAAACTAGTACAGGATTTGGTTTTCCACTGATGAAATTGTTCTGGAACTATGGTGGTAGTTGCACAACTCTGCAAATATACTAAAAACCACTAAATCTTACACTTTATATGAGTGATTTTATGGTATATGAATTATAATTTTTTTTCAAGTAGGCTTCATGTCCAGTGAGGAGCTCAGTGTGGAGGATGAATTCACAACCCTGAGATCAAGACCTGAGATGAGTTGAGATCAAAGGGTCAAATGGTTAACTGGCTGAGCCACCCAAGTGCCCCAAAGTATATGAATTATATCCCAATGCAGCTGTTACCAAAGAATATCAAAAAGCTATGAACTACTTTGAAAAAGTACAACTAAGCTGAAAAGACAGAAAAAGACTGAGCAAAGTTTAGCAGGAAAATAAAGGGAAAGTGAGCAAATTAACTTCGGGTAAAGATAACTTTAAGTGAAAATGTCATTAAGTGAAATAAGGCCATTTGGTATTAATGAGGTAGGTAAAAACTACTATGAAGACAGAAAAGTAAGTAACATTTAGGTGCATGTAACATAGTATTAAAATAAATGAAGCGAAAATTAACAGAAATATAAGAAAACATGAACAGAACCACAGTTCTCACAGAAAAACGAAGAAAAGCATGGTACATTATAGAAAAGTAAAAATAATAAAGATTTGAATAATGGACTACAGAGTGAAAATTTGAAGTATGTTTTCAATAGAGCAAAAATTTGAAAATCCTAATAAAAACCTTATAAATTGTACAAACTATCTTCTCTAATAACAGTGCGGGAAAAAACAAAATTATCAACAAAATTGTAAAAAGTAACATAGAATTTTAAAAATTGAAAATTACTGTAATAATTATTTCCAAAGGCAGTTCTGTTATAAACCCTAAAAAATATTTCTGTTTATTTCCAAAATTTACTTCTTCAAAAAAATCACTTTTAATGGCTCCAGCCTCTTTCTCCTAGTATCTGTTGTTACTCTCAGTCTAATTCCCATGATTATTAGCTTAAATAATATATGCTTTTGCTTTCTAATTGATTTCAACATGTAAATTCCTCGAGAACAGAGACATTGCAATAAATTTCTTTATTATCATTACCTTAAATATCTTCCTGAATAGAAAGGTCCCCAGTAAATTTTTGTTAATTGATTTCATCATATAGTTGGGAAAGATGGTAGACTAGAAATTAAGGGACAAGACTTCTTGACCACAGTCAGAAAGGTTTAATGAGTCTTGGCATGCCACTTTACCTCACTGGATTTTAATATCCTCCTTCATCAGAAGAGGTAGTTTTAAAATATTTCTAAGATTCCTTCCAGCTCTAAAATTGTATGATTTAACCAATATGGAAGGAAAAGGAATCCCTGGGTGCACTAGAAAATTTCCCTCCATGTGCAGTAACACTGGTTTCTTTGAATGTCAAGGTCTCGAACAGATTGTGCATTGTTGGGAAGAGAGTCACCCTCAATTACTCATCAGTGATGGAATTCTTTGTGGTTTATTCTCAATAACCAAGTGTTTCCTTACTACCACCCACCCAGGTCCAGGGGGGATATGCATGTGTCTGAGTATGTGTGTATATTTACCTCTCTGACAACATTCCAAGACTAATATAAACACCTTCTAAATTACCCATTACTCTGTGTCACTTCTCTCTTCCATTAGAAAGAAGTAGCCTATATTTATGTTTGACGTTCTAACACTCTACCCTTTCCATCAGCCCCTCTCTTTCTTAAAGATTGGTTTCTTCATCTCTTATATGTTGCCCACACGTCAGATATTTCTTTAAATTTAGGTATTGGCATAAGCATTCTATATTTATCATTTATTATAATGTCAGATATTATAAACATATTTAATATCATTGTAATTTGATATAATTAGTTATTGTTTAGTATTTAATATAGTTAACATAGCATAGCTAATAAAATTATATTCAATTAATATTATTGCATGAATGAAAAAAAATGACTCAAAGAATATATCCCAAGAGATGAACAGTGAGGTGAGATTATGTATGATTTTTATGTTTTTCTCTTTATGTTTCTACTTTTCTAGTTGTATGGATTGTAAACATAATAGTTATGTATTCACACACCCACACATGCCCCTCAGTTACCTGGAACCAAAATAAAGGAAACGTGCACACAACTCTATTACTCTGCATTTTACTTTAAGAGAAAAATTCTGGTGATACATGAAAAGGTTCAGATAAATACATTAAAAGTAAATCTCAACATATAAATGACTTCAAGTTGTTGACATTAACCCTAGAGTCAGTAATAACTTTAAACCAGTGACAGCTGGAAATATGTTCATTTTCAGCACCATATACTTATTAAAGCAAGAAAATAGAACAGTATACTTGAGGAAAGCTTTTCAATTATCACAGGCAAAATTTTAAAAATCACAAGTAAATGAAAACTCAATTAGTCAGAACATATTCTCTAAATATCCATTAGTCAGGCCAGTTTCATTTTCCAGAGCCTTGTACAGAAGCTTTTTAAAATATATATAAAAATCCATAAACAAGGCTAATCATTCACATTCATAAATACTAAAGTCTATTCCCAGATTAAAACATAATCTAAATTTATACTCTTACCAAGACTTTATGTGATCATTACACATCCCTTCCCTCTGTTGCTGGACTTAAATGAACCCATCCAATAAAGCCTATTTTACTGGGTGTGCTTCCATAAAACATTCACATTTTATAATATAGTAAAGTTAGAATTTATGCTAAATACTTCACTATTTCCCTAAAGATAAATCCAAGTGAATCAAATATTAAATGACGTAGCAAAGCATTTATTGTAAAACTCAATTCCTCTAAACATGTTAATAATCTCTAATATTGATCAGTAAATGGCTGTGACGGTTTTCTTTTTTTTTTTTTTAATTTTTTTTTAATGTTTTATTTATTTCTAGGAGAGAGAGAGAGAGACAGCGTGAGCAGGGGAGGGTCAGGGAGAGAGGGAGTCACAGATTGAAACAGGCTCCAGGCTCTGAGCCGGCAGTCAGAACAGAGCCCGAAGCGGGGCTCGAACCCACGAACCGCGAGATCATGACCTAAGCGAAAGTCGGACGCTTAACCGCCTAAGCCACCCAGGCGCCCCATTGTGATGGTTTTCTTTGTAACACTTCAGTCCCACTAAAGCCAATGTCCTGATTCTCTCTCATCCCTGTCAGTCCCTATGAGATACAGAGAGATGCCCACTGTGATTATGAGATGGGGTTCCTTTCCTATTCAACATATAAAAGCATCTATTATTCTATCTTAAAAGTTATTGAATTTGCCTTTGAATGTTTGATAAAACAACGATGGACATTCATTAATAAGGCACTATCATAGCTTGCTTATTTTAATTCCTCAACTCTTCAATCAAACTCAAGCGTCTAAAGGAAAAAAAAAGTTCCCAAGTACATTAAAACATTTTGCTCAGACTTACAATTCTTGTTTCTAAGCTCTAATTTATTTCCGCCAAGGCTTGGGTGGCAGTAAGGAAGATAGAGTATGTTCTTGTGTTGCTGTAACAAATTATCACCCACTTAGCAGCTTAAAATAACACCCATTTATTAGCTCACCATTTGGTAGGTCAGAAATCCAGGTGGGTGCAACTGGGTTCTGTCCTCAGAGTCTCACAAGGTCAAAATCAAGGTGTCACCAAGATGGGTTCTTATCCAGAGACTCTGGAAAAATATTTGTTTCCCAGTTCATTAAAGTTACTGGCAGAATTAAATTCCTTGCGGGTGTCAGATTGGGGACCCCTCTCCTAGCTGGCCATCAGCTGTTGGGAGGAGTGGGATGGGAGCACTCTTAGCTCCTAAAGGCTACTTGTATTCACAGCATGTGGCCCTTACATTCTCAGACCCACAAGAGAGCACAGAATCTCTGACTTTTCCTCTACCTACCAGCAGGAAAAAACTCTCTGCCTTTTAAAGCAGTTCTAAAGGATTAGATGAAGTCTACCTGGAGAATCTCCCTATCTCAAGGTCAGCTGTGCTGTATAACAGAACATAATCATGGGAGTGATCTCATCATATTCACAGGTTCTAGGAAATAAAATACAGAATCTGGGGGAACATTTTTAGTCACAGAATTGGAAAAGTTAAGATTAGGAGCATTAGCAGGCACCAGATGTTAGATTCCATGATCCTAGAAGGAGACCAAATATCTCTTATTGGGGGAAGGGCATTCAAGGGCACAGTCTAATTCTACCCCCATATTCGCATTAGGGAAAGAGTGTCAGACCTTAAGAGCTTTTTTGCCAATTTCTATGACCTTAGGGCACTGCTGAGAGTCTCTCTTCATGTAGATGAGTCATAACACTTCTAGCATCTGACAGTTATTCTTCAAAAGTGCCCCTCTTCCAGAAGTGTCCCTATTATTTTATACTGTCTGATTTGTAAAATACATGTATCTAACTAGACATTCTGTTTAATTTGTGTGTGTGATGGGCAAGGGTGGTGGTAAAGTTGCTCTTCGTTTCCTAGACCTCTGTAAAATGACTGTCTACTAAAGAGCACTATTGTGTCCTGCTACAGGGTGAAAAATAGGAACAAATTCTTTTTTCTGAGCATCTCTCCTCGATTTTTGCATCCTTGGGAGAAAAAGCGAAAAGACCCACTTTGAGGTCTGCTCTTGTGGAAGGTAATTGTTTATTTGTTTTGCTCCTAAGCAGTTAGAACAAGTCATGCTTTTCCTGGTTAACCCCAAGCTGTTCCTACCTGAACACAACTTGGCCCATGGTTGTGTTGATAGAGAAGCCAGATGTGGAGATTGAGTTAGGGCGAGCATGTCAGGTGGGGTGTGCAGAAGGGGTGCTTTTTTCCCACTGAGCATAAGAAAGAGACAGACAGAGACATGCAATTTGTTACTAATAGTTAGGTGTAAAGAAAACACTGTGATTGTCATGTTCGGAGCCTCCAGTGTTTTAAGATGAGTGGTGTGCTGCTTCAGGGCATTTATGTTTAAAAAGCTCAGCAGAGCAAGAAAAGTTAAGGAAGCACACAAAGATTAATTCTGAAGTTCTTGTTAAAACCAAATGCTTTAATCCTGAAAAAGAGTGGGGGGAAATCTCCACATCTAGTACATTCAGCCAAGCTCATCTTCAAAATTACCAGGAGGCTGATGTCCATGTGGCAGGCAGGGAGTATGTGTTTAAAATAATTTCTTTTTCTCTGACTCAGGTTTCAGTACATCTACTGTGTCCGTTGTACGTCAACAAACCTTTATTTGGGACTGAATGCTGTAACAATTTTGAGATTAACTTGATGAATCAAAAGAACCACAGAGGGATAAAACTGTTACCAAAAATGTGGGCACGGGGAGAAGAGTGTTTATTTCCTGGCATTCACATTTTTTTTCATGTGATTAGCTGTAAATGCCAAAAGTCCAACACGAAGCAAGAATGTTGACATGTCTTCCTGAAGATATGCTCAATCAAGACCACTTAATAAGGCTTCTTGCACATCATTTTTATTTTTATTTTTTTACAAATAGTTTATTGTCAAATTAGTTTCCACATAACACCCAGTGCTCATCCCCACAAGTGCCCTCCTCCATGACCTTCCCCCCTCCCCCCCACATCCATCAGTCCTGTTTTTGTCAGCATTCAAGAGTCTCTCATGGTTTGCTTCTCTCCCTTTCCCCCACCATTTACCCCCTTCTTCTCCCCATTGTTCCTCCGTTAAGTTCCTCCTAATCCTCCTATACGTGCAAACATATGATATTTGTCCTTCTCTGCCTGACTTATTTCACTCAGCATAACCCCTCAAGGTCCATCCATGTTGCTACACATGGCCAGATTTCATTGTTTCTCATTTGCACATCATTTTAAAATAATAAACATTCATTGCCAGTATTTCATAAATTCATTATGTTTTCCGGTCATTACTTCTTCAACTGGGGAATAAGTTCTTAGAGCGCAGGTGATGTCTATTTTTTATTCACTATTTTAAACTAAATGGTACATATTTACCGTATATTTCTTGATTAACTGGGCTAATTGACTCATGAAGGGAGGGAGGAAAAGAAGAGGGAAGAAGGGAGAGAAGGAAGGGACAAGCAAAAGAAAAGGAAGAATGAAGGAAGGAAAGACAGATGTAGGACATGTTTTGGGATTTACTATAGGTCACACAAGTAAACAAAGTATGCAACGGATCTCTAATTATGTGCGCACACGTTTTATCCCAGGAATCTGATAACACAATGCTTTGGTCCACAATACACCAACCTTTGGGGAGCCAGCCTCCCAAGTGAGTGAGTTTCAGAGCTGTGCCTTGTGTCAGAGTCTCAGTTGTTAAGTTTGGGAGCAAATTCCCGAAAGATTTGCCAGAAGTAACTATACACAATTATTAAACAGAAAGCCTTAGACAGTGGTCACTGTAGAACAGTGAAAGGTAGCAGATATGTGGGGCCTTTGATTTAAATTTTTTAATTTTTTTTTTTTTTTTTTATTTCTGAGAAAGAGAGACAGCGTGAGCAGGAGAGGGTCAGAGACAGAGGGAGATACAGAATCTGAAACAGGCTCCAGGCTCTGAGCTGCCTGTCAGCACAGAGCCCGACGCAGGGCTCGAACCCACGAACCATGAGATCATGACCTGAGCCAAAGTCGGACGCTTAACCGACTGAGCCACCCAGGTGCCCCTGATTTAAACTATAGTTAAGCATGACCTGAGAGAAATATGCTGAAGAAAAAGCTTATTTCTTTATGGGAGCTCAAGGCCAATGATCCCCAAAACAGAAACTCTGATAAATGACCTTATAATGTTTGCATTTGGGCTTTCATTTAGATGCACAACTGCACAAAGAGCTGTATGTTTCACCTTATGTTCACAGAGTCTCTTGAGAGGAATACAGAAACCCAGGTCTGCTCCTACTGGCACAAAGTTCTAGAAGAGACAGCCACTCAAGAACTTGTACCTATAATATGCTCCCCACCTGGTTGACATCTTATAGATATCTGCCCCAGATTTCATGTGAAAAAGGAAGAGAGTTGAGATCGTTATCTGGAAGTTGCAAAAGAGACATCCAGAATACATTTAGGTAAGTTCTAGAATTAACGAAATTGATTCACATTTTTTCCAGGACTAACTTAAGACTTTGCCCAGGTCTGCAGTAGCAAAGTAGTATTAAGCACGCTGTCACTCATCTTACTTGGACTAGACTCCACTGCTTACACTGAGCACTCTTCCCAAGCAAGAGAGAAGCTGCTCTAAAGCCTTTTAAATAAATACTCCTAGGTATTTTCCATTCTGGGTTGATCCACAAATGAAAACCTACCTGCCATCACTTGAGAAAATTATAATTTCAGAATTCTTCATTGGGGGTGCCTGGGTGGCTCAGTCTGGTTAAGCTTCCAACTTTGGCTCAGGTAATAATCTCACGGTTCATGAGTTTGAGCCCTGCATAGGGTTCTGTGCTGGCAGCTTGGAGCCTGGAGCCTGCTTTGGATTCTGTGTCTCACTCTCTCTGCCCCTCCCTTGCTCATGTGCTCTCTCTCAAAAATGAATAAATGTTAAAAAAATAAAATAAAAGAATTCTTCATTGGTCTTCCCTGAGTTGCACACACACCCCATGTTAAACACACGCATTTTCTGACAGCTGACAAGAGTATGTATATCTTTCAAGTAGTTAAGAATCTCTACATGTAGTTTAGATTTTACCCCCATTTTATGCTTCATGTTCTCTAATTTTGAACCACAATACCTTCTCTCGATCTTTTAATGGCTCCATGTTAATTGAGGAGTTGGTGAAATAGATTCATCAAGGAATGTGGTGGTTTTCAAGAATGCCAAGTTATTAAAGTCTAGCTTTGATTATCCACTAGGAAAAAATCAAAAAGGCTGTTCATCACTACTTATGACATTTCATTTGAAAACGTGGGAGATGTTCTCTGGCATGAAAAGTGAGTCATTTAACATCTAAAATTCTCAATGGTTATTCACTGAGGCAGAGTGTATACCAGCTAATGGAAAGGATCTTTCTAGAGATAAGAAACATCAACATGAAAATTATACAACTTCATTTTGACCTCAAATCAGATTAATGAAAGGTCTGCAAACATCATCCCTGTCATAGCCAATGCGCAGAGAGTGTCCAACTCAGTAATTACACCTTAGAAATGTCCAACCATGAGCCAGAAAAATGAACTACCAAAACCTTAAGCTGAACACCACTGCAGTTGGAGTCTTCCTCTAAAGAAGGAATTGCCTCTATGAACACGCTGCAGACTCTACATCCTTCAATGCCTCTTACACATTAAGACCTCATGTTTAATTAGATGCAGAGAGCTAAAAGGAAAGCAACTTTTAGTTAATATTAAATCATATCCAACACATTTGTCGTTTAATATGTTTAAAGTTATGGACCACTAGTGGACCAAAGACCTGCACCATTGGAACATTAGAGTGGAGTGCCCATTAGGCCGGAAGATTACATGTGTCCCATATTGATTGGTAGCTTTCTTGCTGAGGGACCCTAAAGAAATCACTGAACCTCTCTAAGCTCCATTTAAAAACTCCTAACCAAGGATTATTATGTTTCATGGATTCTACTAGGCCCTGGAAAAAAAAAAAAAAAAAAAAAACGAATAAAAAATTATCTCTGGCACAGGTCTAAAGAGGAGTCAGAGATTTAAAAAAAATGCAGTTTTTTGGTACCTGTAGTAGAGATAGGGACTCTTTCCAAGGCATTTGTTTTATATAAGTATGTTTTGCAAATTACTATAAAACATGTATGTGTATGACCCACTGTATTGAGTGCCACTGATGTAGATAGTATCATACAACATATATGCTATCGAATTTTAATGAACTATGACTATGTACTTAAAGATGACTAGATTGGGCTTCAGGGAAGCTAAATAACTTTTCCAAGATGATATCTTCTTCAAAATTACAGAAATAGGATTGGAACCTAGATCTGACAGAGTGCATAGCCTGGTCCATTGCCAATATGCTGTCATGCTTTTTATGTGCTTCTAGTAATAATAGTAGTTTTCTCCAAGGATATGTGCCATGTCTCAAGTCCCTGCAAAGCCCTCATTGCGATGGCTATCTCTGTAGCTAATTCCAACCCTGGCTTCTGTAGCATCTAATTAAGGAAGAGAATGTGGTACTATAACTGAAATTATACCAGTAATTCCCTACTCACCCAGAACAGAGCTTATTTGTGGCCAACTAAAACAGCCTAGCCTAGAGTCACTAAAAAGACCATAATCTAGTGATGTATATAGCACAGAAGTCACTCTGGTCACACCTCCCTTCCTTCATCCTCTGGGTCAGAGGTGATTCTGACTATCAAAGCATTAGTATTTGTGATTTTCGATTTATGTGATAGTTCACTCATGAACATTTGGGACACGGTTTTTAGTGAACCAAGAAACTATTTTTTTATATATAGAGAGAGAGACCACCCAGAGACAAAAGCATCCTGGAATTCAGACCAGAACAAAAAGGAGCCCAAAATTCAGTCTCTGATACAATGTCACTGGCCAAAGCTGGAAGGGGTACAAGTAATGGGGGCTTAAGAACCAAGAAATGATATGTCAAATCCAGAATGACCTGGTAAAACCTTCTTAAAT
Organism: Hyaena hyaena; assembly: GCF_003009895.1. Lineage (NCBI taxonomy): Eukaryota > Metazoa > Chordata > Mammalia > Carnivora > Hyaenidae > Hyaena > Hyaena hyaena. The sequence continues at coordinate 493,325 of NW_024081593.1, forward strand.
AAGAAAGAAATAAATTATTTTTCCTAAAGAATGAATCACTGAGAGAGGAACAGCAAATGATACTGGAAAGAAGTATTTTTTATTTATTTGCTCATTCAACAATTTTTAAAGCACCTTCCATATTCTAGGCTCCATGGTGGATATGAAATTTAAAGATCTAACTTAGTGGAGAAGGAAGGAAAGGAGAGCTCTGGGGTTGGTGGGTGATGGACATTAGCCCGGAGCACCATCAGAATGCACCTGAAATACAGTGCTATTGAAACTGGACATAGAAGGAAAGACTTCCTGGAAGAGGTCTCAGATATTCTAAGGCTTGGAGAACGTGTGGGAGTTATGCCAACAAAGAAAGAGAGGAAGGACATAGAGTCAAAGATGCTAAAGGCATTTCTGGAGTCTGATGGGCAGTTCAATTAAAAACCAAATGTGAGATTGCAGGCCAGTGGTACCCAGCCTGTGACATTTAAGGAGCTGTCAACGTTGCATCACATTGAGGCAAAATATGTGTGTTTCTTCTGCTCAAATTGACTCTCCTTAGGTAGGAACAGCTTCAGAAACAATGGCTATTATAAAGGAGTAAGACAACCACTGATTTCAGAATCACACGGATTCAGATTTAAATCATGATTCTACACCCCTGACCCATGTAGGCTAATAGTTTGGCTTCCTTGAATCTTAACTGAGTCTTTGGCAGCTTCCTCATGGATGTATTGGGAGGATTAAGTAATATGATTAAGTGAATATGATTAAGTGAATATAATGCCTATACAGATTCAGTGCCTAGTAATAAATATTGATATTATAATTATGATTAATGCACATCAATGAACACTAAATTTGGAATTTGGAGACATTTAATGCATGACATTAAGCAAGTGGTTTAGCCACTCTGAAACTCAGATTGTTAATATATTAAAAAAGGAAAACTTTTTCCAGAGTTGAAAGACAGTTTTAGGAATTATATGAGGTAACATCTAAGAAAGCAGCCAGCACAGTGTCTAGCACAACTTTTACTTAAATTCGAATCTGAAATACCACATTTAGAAACACACTATTTCATACAAAAATGTGCTCTGATAAATAATAATAGCAAATAATTACTTTAAGTGTTTCTCTGTGCTGGGCACCTTTTAGGCATTTTACATATATACTTTATCATTTAATCCTAAAGATTACCCTTTTATTTTCTTGAGAAGTACAGCTATTCACTCAATGACTCACAGTACTATATTTTTTTTACATTTTTTAATGTTTTTTATTTATTTCTGAGAGAGAGACAGAGTGAGCAGTGGAAGGGCAGAGATAGAGGGAGATACAGAATCTGAAACAGGCTCCAGGCTCTGAGCTGGCTGTCAGCACAGAGCCTGACACGGGGCTCGAACCCATGAACTGTGAGATCATGATCTGAGCCTAAGTCAGAAGCTTAACCGACTGAGCCACCCAGGCGCCCCATTTTTTTTTTACATTTTTTAATGTTCATTATTTTTTGAGAGAGAGAGACAGATCATGAGTGGGGGAAGAGGGGAGAGAGAGGGAGACACAATAGATTGGGAACACAGGTAGCCACAGTTTGACTTGGAAATATGTATGGGGGAAGGAGTCAAATATAAGAAAAAGTAGACTTTGAGATCACAAAATGGCTATGATTCCTAAATAGCATGATCCCTTATACATATATTCAATGATAAAATGACAGGCTTGAAGGGACATTTATGAGTAGTCATACTTTTCTATCCTTTAATTTTAATGTGTCATGGGAAATCTAGACATCATCTACAGAAAACACGATGAGCGAATAATCACAAATGTTAACATCAATAAAGCCTAAACTTGTCTCAACGAAAATAATTCACTTTAAATGAGATTACATAGTGCAATATCTCACACACACATATATGTGAACACTCACTGTCTCACACATGCACGCACACAACACAACACATAAACACCCTCCCACACACTGATACAGTAAAAAAAGCTAGTCATCCAGTATTAAAGAATTAGTATAAGAAATTGAATATAACCAGCCTTCCTTTTATGTACCTGTATTATTATATTTTTATGGGAAAATTTTGTAAGAAAATTCAGCACAGACTAAATACTAAAAAGTCTATCTGTACTGATGCCCTCTAGTGAAAGGCCGGGCCCCTGTTTGCAGAATCTGTCTTTGTAGATGAAGTTCATTCCTGTATTCCTAGAGTTCTGAATGTAGTTGGCCTCAGTATACGCTGAATTTTGGTTTCAGGGCACTAAGTGGCCAGTTTATAAGTCTATAATATTCTTATTTTAAAGTGTGTGTGTGTGTGTGTGTGTGTGTATAATTACCAAACTTTTTCTTTAGTAGGTCATGCGAAAATCTCATGATACTAACCCCTACTCATTCACCCAAGGATCCATTTTCTCTGCCTCCCTGTTAGCAAAGTAAGTACTGAAATAACAAATAATCATCCTCTTTGATGTCATTTCTCTGGCAGCAGAAAGCTATTTTTGTTATGTCTTGATATATCGGCATTCACAAAGATCTTCTAGGTTGACTATGGCTTTATTTTTATATAAAGCTTAAAAAAACATTAAATGGTAGTATAACATAGTTGTCATTTATACAGCCTTACTCCCAACTCTTAGATGAGAAAGGTTACTTCTTGATGGATCCTTCAATGAAATAATTGACTGTACCGTGTGTGGCTATGGAAATTACCAAAATATCACATATTTAAATCCTGAGTTTCTTCACAGTGTCAATGAAAGAGAGATAAAAGATCACCACCAACAAAAAAAAAGCCCTTTATTTGAAAACAACCAATAAGTAATTTTTAAAAATAATAAGAGAAAACATTTTATTTTTTTTTATTTTTATTTTTTTACAAATAGTTTATTGTCAAATTAGTTTCTACATAACACTCAGTGCTCATCCCCAAAGTGCCCTCCTTCATGCCCATCCCCCCCTCCCCCCCACATCCATCAGTCCTCAGTTTTTGTCAGCATTCAAGAGTCTCTCATGGTTTGCCTCTCTCCCTTTCCCCCACCATTTCCGCCCTTCTTCTCCCCCTTGGTCCTCCGTCAAGTTCCTCCTAATCCTCCTATACGTGCAAACATATGGTATTTGTCCTTCTCTGCCTGACTTATTTCGCTCAGCATAACACCCTCAAGGTCCATCCATGTTGCTACACATGGCCAGATTTCATTATTTCTCATTGCCATGTAGTATTCCATGGTATAGATAAACCACATCTTCTTGATCCATTCATCTGTTGATGGACACTTAGGCTCTTTCCATGTTTTAGCTATTGTGGAGAGTGCTGCTATGAACATTGGGGTACATGTGCTCCTATGCCTCAGCATTTCTGTATCCCTTGGGTAAATTCCTAGCAGTGCTATTGCTGGGTCATAAGGGAGTTCTATTGTTAGTTTCCTGAGGAACCTCCACACTGTTTTCCAGAGGGGCTGTACCAGTTTACATTCCCACCAACAGTGAAGGAGGGTGCCCGTTTCTCCACATCATCGCCAGCATCTAGAGTTCTCTGATTTTGCTCATTTTAGAGTGGCTAAAAAGAGAAAACATTTTAAATTGTACAAGGGAAATGGATTTATATTTGAAAATGGTAACTTTAAAGTATTCTCTACAAAAATCTTTCTTTAAAAACAATGTTTCATCAATTTTTCTTGACATCCATAATAATGACAAAATATTCTCATACATTTTCATATGTATTATTTTCCAAAAGGTATAATAAAAGCTGTCAGTTACCCCTCTGCATACTAACAGGAAAGCACAATCCTTTGTTCTGCGTGTGACTGCATTTGCACATTATAGAAGTACGAAATATTTACAAAGGGAAGGTTAAATCAATACAGCTCTAAAATTTGTACTTCAGTCTTCAGGGATTTATATCATCTTGATTTAATGAAGTACGAGGAGTGAGAATGTTGACACACGGAAAAAAATATTTCGGTTTCCGTTTTATTGTACATACAGAAAGTATTGAAGTAGGATTTGTTGATACCTAAGCAGTAACTAATTATTACACATTTTATGCCTCCACCATCATTTGAGAAATCTCATGGTGAAAAGCAGACACCAACTATCGAAAAGAGAAAAAGTGTAAAGAGATACTATACTTCATTTAATTTAGCTTGTCAAAAAATCTTTTAAAATATTTTATATTTAAAAATACTATCTAACTCTTTTGGTACTAAGATTAGTCCAGACACATAAAAAATAAACTACATAGTTATTTATAATACATTATGAATATTATATACTTCCAATATAATATATTTGTTTTTCATATACTGATTATTTATGCTTATATATCTCAATAATACATATTAGGACTATGGATATAAATTCCCCTACAGCAGTATAAGACTGTGCTCAATAAACAGAACAGAAAGCTCTCCTGTTACTTACAAAACTAGCCAGTCTCACTGTTTGTTCCAATAAGAGCTTTAATAAGGATGTGCAAAATGGGACGAGAGAAGTAAAGAGCTTTGAAACTGTACTTTTTAAAATAAATAAATGAAATTTATTTAGGATAATAACTATTTATAAAAGGGCATAGGATGTATCAAGGTGAAAGTCTAGGTGAAATGCAGCTTGCTTCTTTTATAGAATTGATTAATTTATTTCAAGTTCACATTGCCACATTATTGTATATTTCCTATTCTGTTATATAAACTAGAAAGACTTAAAAAATTTTAATGTGTATTTATTTGAGAGAGAGAGAGAGGAGGAGGAAGAGGAGGAGGAGGAGAGAAAGAGAGAGGGAGACACAGAATCCAAAGCAGGCTCCAGGTTCTGAGCTGTCAGCACAGAGCCCGATGCGGGGCTCAAAATCATGAACTGTGAGATGATGACATGAGCTGAAGACAGATGCTCAACCAACTGAGCCACTCAGGTGCCCCTAAACTAGAGGAACTTTTTAACAATTAACATCAACTGAAAGATCAAACTGTATTACAGAGGTTCCAAAAGATGAATTCAAAATATCCATTTTAACAAGACCCGATGACTGTAAACACCAGATGTAAAAGAGATCAAATTTGTTCACCATTGGTGTACCTAATACTCTGTTTCTGACAGTTATCTCCTCTGTGACCGAAGATAAGTCTCTTTACCTCCCTGAACCCCAATTACATTCCTATATGAGATCAAAAAACCTGCATCCCTGCTTACCTCACGTGACTATTTTAAAGACCCAAAGATATTATAAATTTGTTTGTAGTGTGTTATGCAATTCGGAGGGGATATAAAAATCAGTTTTACCTCCATATTATGTATTGCTTAAGTGTCTATCAAAACAACTCAAGGGTAATTAACAACTATTTACTGAGCACAGATTTCCCAGCACACACCTGTTAAAAAGCTGAAGCCCAGAGTCCCCTGGAGTGTTCAGCAGTAGAAAGAGGAAGTGAAAATTAAATTTGAAAACTGAAGCAAACAAATTTCACTGCAGTAAACTACACATAATTATTTAATATCCATATTAACTGGAAATGCTTATCTCATATTTTATTATATTTCACATGGGCCTCTTAATTAAGTAATAATGTTATTATGTGTCTTGGCCAATGTTCTCCAGAAAATAGAACATTAGACATCGCTTTAAGTGTTAATGTGTGCTTAGGGACTGCAGTACCAGGGAGCAGAAGAGACACAAACAGAGTGAGGCAGGAACGGAGGTGGAGCTGGTAAGAAACTGTTATAAGATTGCTACCAACAAATGCAATTGCTAGTTTGATTTCCTGAGCCCTCCCTCTAAGAAACCATATAAACTACATCTCAGGACTATTCTTTGAGTGCTCAGAGAAAGAGAAGGAAGTAATTTGCAAGTAGCTTGCACCCATCAAAATGTTTGCTACACCAGGCATTAACTCTGGCTGGCATTCAGACCCTCCAGTGCTCCACCTTCAGTAAGCAGGGAAGCCTCGAAGCAGAGGTGAGATACTGTGTGATCCCATGTGTGTGGCATTCATCAGAGCCCAGAGCAGCAGCTGATCCACAGACACGTGGGGCTGAGAGGATCAGAAATGGGCAAAAGAGATGGTCGGCGCCCCACAGACAGAGCAGTTACTACATTCCAGTTTTAGTCTCACAAACACCTTGCTGAATTTGTCCTGCTGAGATTCTCATCTTGCCAGTAAGACACAAAATGACGATGGAGCTGACAATTTCAGCCTATTTCAAGCCTGCCCATGCCCAGCCTCAATCAAATTAAGCACACGTTAGAAAAAGGCACCTTTAACAGACACAGTCCTATTTACTGGACATGGCAGATAAAAGGGAAAACACTATGATAGCTATCCTACCATTATTCCACAAATAATTCCCAATCTCTAGTGACAAGTTAGAAAGTCTCATGCTCTTGGTGTTTTCCTCACGTCCATGATACTGATTGCTTAGCACTTTTAAACTAAGACTTGCACATTGCTGAGTGCCTATTAAATTGCTTTGTTTCTTATTTCAAAAAACGTCAAGAGGAGGCATCTGAAATCATCATCTGAGTAATGAGCAAGGTGTATATCTGAACATCCAAGCTTAAGGCTGTGACTCAGCCACCTTAGAAACATGTGATATGCCCTTCCAAATCTCATCATTTAGTGATGTTGGGGAGAGGAGGAGGCTATCTTCATTAGACAGCTCTTTTATCTCACTTCAGATGAAAGTATTTGTCAATAATCAGGAATCAAAATATTTTTCTGGCTATTTTAGGATAACTAGTTAAGAGTAACTTCTGATGCACTGAATAACTTAAATCAAAGCCAAAAATTATTATATAAACACTGAATACAAATGACCCATGCTGTAAAAAATAAGTAGTAAATAGTGTTTTTAACATATATATACACTTGAGAAAGTAAATGCAAGTACTCTTGAGTTAAATAAAAAGTAGAACTTCTTATCAAAGAAATATAGACCAAATAGAAATGAAAACCAAATAGAAATATTAGGAGTAAAATGGCAATAAACTCAAAAACAAAACAGAACCTCACCAGATGAGCTAAACAGCAGAATGGAGATGGTAGAGGACAGAGTTGATGAAGATGAAGACAAGCAATAGGAATTATGCAACATTATTTGCAGTAGCCAAGATATGGAAGCAACATAAGTATCCATCAATAAATGGTTAAAGAAGATGTGGCATATATGCACAATGAAATATTACTTGGCCATAAACAGAATGAAATCTTGTCATTTGCAACAATGTAGATGGACTTCAAGAGTATATGCTAATTGAAATAAGTCAGACTAAGAAAGACAAATACAATATGATTTCACTCATATGTGGAATCTAAAAAACAAAACAAATGAATAAACTAACAAAAAGCAGAATCAGACCTAAAAATACAAAGAACAAACTGATGATTTCCAGAAAGAATGGGGATGGAAGGATGGGCAAAATGGTGAAGGGGAGTGAAGATACAGGCTCCCAGTTAAGGAATGGATAAGTCATGGGAATAAAAGGTACAACATAAGCAATATAGTCAATGATATTGTAATAGTGTTTTATGGTGACAGAGGGTAGCTACACTTGAGGTGAGCACAACATAACCTTTAGACTTGTTGAATCACTATGTTATACACATGAAACTAATGTAACCTTGTGTACTAACTATACTTCAATCAATAAATAAAAATTTAAAAAATAAAACAAACTTTAACAAATATGAAATAATTAAAATCATGCAAAACATGTTCCCTGGCCACAAGAGATTTAAAAAAATTTAACATTTATTCATTTTTGAAAGACACAGAATGCAAGCAGAGGAGGGACAGAGAGAGGGGGAGATACAGAATCTGAAGGAGGTTCCAGGCTCTGAGCTGTCAGTCCAGGGCCTGATGCAGGGATTGAACCCACAAACTGTGAGATCATGACCTGAGCTCAAGTACCCATAATAGATTTTTAATAGTGAATAATCTCTCACACAATTGGAATTTAAACAACACTAATTCTAAATAATACTTGGATCAAACAAAGGTTCTGAGGGAGATTAGAAAACATTTGAATTAAAAGTGAAAATACAGCATAATAAAATACTGAGAGGGTGGCTTAGTTGATTAGGGGTCCAACTTCAGCTCAGGTCACGCAGTGGCCTTGCAGGTTGTGTACACGTGCCAACAGACATAGCGGCCAAGGGCAGCAGACAGCCTACACACCACAAACGGCGACCTGAAGTCCCAGGCTCTGGAGCCTAAGGGGAGGGGCTCTGGGGCCTTATGATGTGTTCTCCTGCCAAGCTGCGCATGCGCGCCCTTCTTTGTGACGTGTCCCAGGGATGCATCACTAGGGCCAGGCTGGGCCGTGAAGGCTCAGTGCGTGTTTGACCTCGAGAGGAGTCAGAAGCTCCGGACAGGCTCTCCAGCTTTTCAACTCCAACCTCGCGATCCTTTGGCGCACAACCAGCTCACTATGGGCAATCTCCTGAGTAAGTTTCTACGTTTCCCACTCGGCCGCCACCGTCCCCTGCCTGGCCGTGATCGGCCCCTGGTCCGCCCCGCCCGTGATCCCCATCCACCACCTGGCAGGGGCCACCCCGCTGCTCCTTCACCTGCCCTGGACCCTGGGCACGGGCTATTCCACTGGGATCCTAGGCCTTTACCAGACCCGAGGAGGCGGTACCCCACCCCGCAGGCTGCAGGTACCTCTCTGAGCATCCTCCCCTTGGTGAACTGGAGTAACCCTCCGAAAAAAACTGTTCTATCTTCTCGTAATTAATTGATGTTTGGGCACTCCAGAGCCATCAGAATCCCTCCACTGGGGCATAAATTAACTCTCCAGCTTCGCCATCTGAGACTTGAGAGGGGGCTGTGTAGCCGGACCCATCCTGGTACCTCCCACTTTTGTGCCCAAATGGCATGGTGGAGAAGGCCCAAAAAGATGCCAGACAAAAGATGGAGGATCCTGTAGAGACCGAAGGGTGGGAAGGAGGGAACAGAGCCCCCCGTAGCTTCGGGGATGTACCGTTAACATCTAGTCCCCTGGAGACCAGTGGACTTCTCAGCTCCCGCCAGTGTAGCCCTGCACCTTCGGACCTTCATCCTAGTCCTCCAGGAGACAGTTTGAGGAAGGACACCCACAAGTCTCTGATGAACTCCTCCCCTGAAGGCCGTGTAGTCACCACCTCACGTGGCCCTGCCAGCGATGTCGTGCCTCACACAGCTGCAGCCGTGCTCTCCGACCCAGCCCCGTGCTGCCCCTCACTGCGGGAGACATCAACCAAGGAAGTGTCGGGTGAAAACCATCAGGCTGTCGGGGACACACTCCTAGGCAGCGAAGAGAAACGGGCTGAGGAGCCTTCAGGCATGTCATCAGGGAGCTCCTTTCCCCCTGTATCTGCCAGCAGTGGGCCCTGCAAACGGAAAAGATCCATGCCACCTCCTCTGCCGCTGCCACCACCACAGCCACAGTTGTGGGGCCGTGGGGAGTTGCCCCCACCTCCTAAGCATCATTGTGTAGCCATGGACAAAAACCTGGACACCTGGAATAAGATCTTGTAGGACAGAAGAGAGATCAAAGCAGACTGTTCGGACAGTCTGCCTGTCCCTGCTCTCTCCATACTGGCAACAGAGACTGCTAACTGTCTCCCTTCGGGCATTAACACTGGGCAAGTCCCTAGTCCTACATCGGACTTGGCTGACCAGTCTGCCAGGCCCCCAGTCCCATCTGTCCCTCCATCTTTACCACCAAGTGTTGCTGTTTCCACGAGCTTGCCCCTTGGGGGTTCTGGTGTCACCTCCACTCCAGTAGGCAAGCCCCCTGCAAACTGCCACTCAGCTTCGGACAGTGAGGCCATGGACACTCCATCTCCATCTCAGGCTTCCATCATCTATTCCTCCCCTGTGTCCGGGGACAACCAAGTGCCACTTTACATAGTGCTTCCCGGTTCTGAAAACACACCACCCGATAACAGTACTGTTGTGGCCCAGGTAGCATGTGGACATGACGTAAATCCAGGCACTGGGGGCGCACCCATATACCCAGTTAGTGGAGCAGTGGGCCAGAACTCCAGCATTCCCACAGCTGGAGACTCTACAGTATCCATGACCTATAAGTGTCCTGGGGCTCATCCAGGCAAAGAAAACGTCCTGCATGTGAAAGTGTTGCCATCCTGGAGCAGAGGTGTCGGTCAGGAGATCAGGCAGCCGGGTCCCCCTTTAATCCGAGCAGCAGAAGGCCAACCGTCAAAAACCCAGGTGGTGGAGGAGAGGGAGAGGGTCTCGCTGCTCCCAGGAATGGAGACTCAGCTGTTCCTCGAAACCGTAAGCGCTCCCGGGATTCATGGACACAAAAACAAATCACTCCATATAGAAGAGCCCCTATCTTGGCGAAGACACGTGTGTCAAGAGACGTGTGTGTTCACTCAGCACAGAGCCCCTGCAGCTTGCCGGGCCACACTGCCTCAGTCGCAGTTGCAAGTGGCAGCACCAACTCTGTGCTTGGACCCACTTGTACTTCCACATTCCTTCCAAGTAACAGCGGTCCACCTGCCCAGCGGACAGTCAGTAAACTCGGAGGGGGCAAGGTCATTCTCACAATGGTAAGACCTGGTACTCTTGCTTCACAGCAGAATAATTGTGGAGGACCCAAGGCAGATGCAGAAAGTGCTGTAACAGATGTAGACACTATCACATCTGTGATGGCAAGGCCTCTGTGTCACCCCCCCCCCCCAAGAACACTGGGTGCTCACTTACCCCAACACAGGTGGTGCTCTGGGGAAGAGCTCCATGCCTGCTATGACTGGATACACTTAGAGTCCCTCATCCACAGCCAGTGCATGTGTCCCCCCTAAGCACAGTGCAGGTTGTGCGATGGGGGATGGCACCATGACATTTTAAACAGAACTTGGGCTCCCCCTAGTCAGGTGCTCTTCTGGAGGAGCAAGCACTGTGTTTATCCTGGGCAACTGTGCCTGTGCTCTGGGCATGACTACAGCACCTTCATCAGCTGCCTAGGGCTTCATCAGAGCCACCAAACAATTCCTTTCTCTTTTCATGAGTCTCAACAAATAAGAACCAAATATTCCTCTGCAAATTGTATATAACCAGGAATGGGCTTTGTTGCACCAGAAAGGGGTCCAAGCCCATTAAGTGAAACTTAACCTAATCTCTTCATACAGCAAGTGTGTACATTATGTGCACACGTGTATTTTTTTGTTGTTCTGTGCATATGTGTGTATTGGAGGGCGAGGGGCACATGAGCCCCAGTTTAGAACTACTCCAGAACAACACCAGATTCAAGAAGTTCCAATGGTGGAAAATAGAAGACAGCTGCATAAATCATCAACTGAGCCATCCCTGGCGTGACTGTGAACTTGGCTGACCCAAGCTCCTGGCCAGTTTTCTCTGGTCTTGGAACTGGCAGGACACGCCTGTTGTCTGTAGTGGTCTCCCCAACCCATTTGCCTCGATGGGCTTTTATCATTCCCACATTGTGTACTTATACACCTATGTGTATAAAACTTTGTTTATTCATCTTCCTTTACTAATGTGTCTTTTTGACTCAGCAGTAGAGAAAGAATGAACCTGTGTGAATGGTGATGCGTTGAGCCAGACTTAATGATGCAGAATTTTCCATGTCACATTGACTGGGGTGTGGAAGTGGCTGCATGTTCTACCTGCATGCGCTGACGCCTGCACTCTTTATTTTGAATGTAAGGGATGACAGTCCAGGAGGAAGGAAGATAGAAAGGAGGGAGTGATGAGGTGACTCATCCTTGCCTCTTCCCTCTGTGTTTTGCTCTTCTCTCACCCCGCTCTGACCTTAGTAGAGGCTAGAGAACCCCTGATGTGTCAAAGGAAACCACTCGATGATTTTTTAGAGAAATGTTTAGATGTTTTCTTGTATGTCTTCATATTTAATTTAGACTTAAGCCAGTCATTCTTACACATTCCCTTATCACCCAGGAAGGATAGATTTGAGCCTGGATGAACAAAGGGAGAAACAACACATACCTGGTCTGTAATTGATGGAAATTTCAGTTTCTTTGAATTTACTGTGCTGCTTAAATGTAGTGGAAGAGATCCTCTTCAGTAATTGGCTGGCTCTGATCTAAATCACGAAAGTATCAAATCACACAGGTTACAATTGTACCCAGTTCTGGTTGACCCTAGACTTTTTTTGCTGGATCTCCACTAGACTTAAGAAAGGCAAAATTCTTGACTGTGTGGAGCCTCCATTCAAGGTGCAGGGGAGCAGAAATTCAAACATGCAAATGATCTAGTAGGTTAGCCAGTAACTAATGTAATGAAGATTAAAGCAGCATGTGGAGCATTGAGATTATAGGCAGAATCGCAGCATTCAATTTAAATGGTGGACAAGATAAACCTCCCTAGGAAGGTGGGATTTGAACAGAGGGAGGTGAGTGAAACAAATGTCTGAGGGAAGAGCATTCCAAGTAACAGGAGTAATCACTGCAAAAGCTCAGGAAAGGTACCTGACATCCTCAGGGAGCAATTATGAACTAATATGCCTGGAATAGAGTCAGCAAAGGGAGTAAAGGAGAAAAGCAAAGGGAGGACAGAGAAGATGTGGGGTGAATTCCCTGCACCATTTATTGGTCCACAATGTCAAGCAGTAAAGCCATCTTTCAAGTGTCTTGATGAACTCAGTGCTTTTTCCATGGCCTATTTACCTTGCAAGATTTTTGGAAGGCTATAATAAAATAAGGTAAGGAAGTAATTTAAATTATTGTCGATGTTTTCTTCTATAATTAAGGATAGATGCATAGTAGATAGATAGATACATACATACACACATACATACATACATACTTACATACATGGATAGAGAGAGGGGATACATTTATCTACACTTAATGAGTTCATTAGGCAATAGAGCTTTAGTTGCTTTCACCAGGAAATTCGAATAGGAGATCCCATTTAACAGGAGCATAAAGTGCCTACTTTTATGAAGTAAACACGTGGAAAAATACGATAAGTGAGCCTAAAACTGAACGGCATTGCTCCTGCTCTGTGACTGCAGAATATCGCCTGCCCTCTGTAGTCAGAACTGCCTCTCAGAAGCAGGGTTGAAATTCAGTTGGCTTCTAATAGTCCCTCACCCTCTCTCAGCCATGCCTAGTAAAATTACCAGAGACACCATTTAATAATTTGTACCTGATTTTTTAAAAGCTTTCAAAAACTAAAAGTAATATTCTGATAAGACAATCATTTAACAAATATGTGGTGGATGTAAAGAAGATTTAGAATTTCATGTTTGCTTAAATATTTATTTTTGAGAGAGAACACAAGTTGGGAGAGGCTGAGAGACAGGGACACAGAAGATCTGAAGCTGGTTCCAAGCTGACAGCAGAGAGCCTAATGTGGAGCTTGAACTCAAACCATTAGATCATGACCTGAGCTGCAGTAGGACACTCAACAAGTTGAGCCACCCAAGTGTCACTTGAATTTCATGTTTTGATGCACTTACACAGTAGAAGCAATTTCTATTTTTTTAAAATTTGTTTTAATATTTATGGGGGGGGAGAGGTTCATGGAGGAAGGGATACACAGAATTTGAAGAAGGCTCCAGGCTCTGAGCCATCAGCATAGAGCCCCACATGGGTCTTGAACCCACAAACCACAAGATCATGACATTAGCTGAAGTTGGATGCTAAATCTGAGACACCCAGGCGCCCCCTAGAAGCAATTTCTAAATAAACAGAAATATTTTATTGGTATTAAAATAATACATAAGCACAATAGCAACTTGAATCATATTGAAATGTAGCCCTTTTCTCCTGAGTTCCCCTCTCCAGAGACCGTTTTTTGCGACTTTGATGTCATCCCCTTAATTCTAAACATGATGCTTATCTTGGTGCATCATGACATACTCATTTTAAACAATATTTTTACCACTCTACCATGATGGAGAAAGACAAAACACTCCCCGTTTTCCTTCCCTCTTCCTTTCCAATACCTCATATTTAATTAATTTGGCTGCTTCTCTCTTGTAACTTCAAGTAACTTTGCTGACTCTGTAGGTGAGGGAAGTGGTAGCAGAGGATTGAAAGCACTGGTCCTGGAGATGGACTGCTTGAATTAGAATCCTTGTTCTTCAACTTTTATTCACTCTGTACCTCTGAGAAATGTCCACAGCCTACATGTGCCCATTGTTTTCTCATCCATAAACCAGGAATGAGGGTGGGGGGCCCTTAAGTTAAAGGGTTTCAAACAGAAGCTCACGTTTCTAATTATTCACTGGACTAAAACCAGGTTCTGTCGTATAGAAATTTGGAAACACTGAGGTGAAACACCTAAACTAGCCACATAGACAATCAATGAAAACTATTTTCCTGGATAGAAATATCTCTGTGTTTCCCTTGAAAAGACTTATATTGATTTCACCAGGTACACATCTTGAAGTTATGACAGAAGGCTGAGAAAGTTATATGTTTGAACTTTGCGCTTATCGTTGCTGGCAGGCACGTTTGTGGCGCTTGCACTGTGACTAGCACTATTCTAAGGACCTAGAAAATATTAACTCACTTCTCTTCATAAAAGCAGTAGGTATAACAACTAATAGCCACTTCTGGGGGGAAACCAGAGAGGTTAAATAGCTTATCCAAAGTCACACAGTAAGTAGATGGCAAAACCCAAGACTTGAAACCAAGCCATCTAGACTTTGGTCATTTTGCTGTGTGACCTTATGAAAAGCTGTGTTTAGGGAAAGGACTATGTTGTCAAGACTGATCTAAAAGCAGAAGGGAGAAATGAGAAAATGAATGACAGCAGAAACTGAAGAGGAGAGACGTTCAGAAATTTCTGGTAATGAGGCTTAGAAATAATAAGATGCTGGTTGGGATTTTCAGTTAAGAGAGCACCTGAATCCATTGAGAAATGACTTGGTTTTCTTTAAAGTTCAGAGAGACTGGTTGCATGAAGTGTAATGAAAACAAAAAGTAGAAAGGAAAAGAATAACGTGACTTAAGTGAGAAGGAATCTTTCCCCTCTAAGTACTAGGAGAAGCATGGGGTTGTGGGAGAGTAGAGAGATCTTCCTAGCAGGTGTCTAGGCATTTTTATCAGGATGAACACGGACAAAAATGCTGACCATTGGGGGTGAGTGGGTGGCTCAGTTAGTTAAGCTTCCGACTTCAGCTCAGTTCATGGTCTCACAGTTTGTGGGTTTGAGCCCTGCCATAGGCTCTGTGCAGACAGCTCAGAGCCTGGAGTCTCCTTTGGATTCTGTGTCTCCCTCTCTCTCGTCTCTCCCCCACTCTCACTCTCTCTGTCTCTCAAAAATAACTAAAACGGTAAAAAATATATATATTGAAAAAATGGTGACCATTGTACTGGTTTCAATGATCCCTTAAACCAAACTTCAGTTTCAAAACAGGACATCTATTTTACAGCATCCCTGCTATGTGTTAGACGCATTACTAAGTGTATTTCCAGTTACACATTTTCTTTAAGTTTATTTATTTTGAGAGTGGGGTGGGGCAAATAGGGAGACAGAGAATCCCAAGCAGACCCTGTGCTGTCAGCATGGAGCCCAGGGCAGGGCTTGAACTCATGAACCACCAGTCTCACATTTTCTCTGGAGTAACAGTTCTGTGAGGTACGAGTTGCCTATGGCTGCTATAACAAGTCACCACAAACTTGGTGGCTTAAAACACATTTATTCTCTTATAATTCTCTATTTTAGAGGTTTGAATCCATTTTTTATGGGCTGAAATCAGGAGATGGCAGGGCTGTGCTCCCTCTAGAAGCTCCATTTCCTTACCTTTACTAGTTTCTGGTGCTTCTACCATCCTTGCTTCTGACCACATTATCTGATCCCTGTTTCATGAACACATTCTCTTTAATTGTAGTAAAATCTCCTTCTGCCTTTATGATAGAACTCTTGGGATTACTTTTGGGGACCATCAGATAAACCAAAATAATAGCTCCATCTTAAGATCCTTAACAATTTCATCTACAGGATCCCTTTTGTCCTTTAAGGTAACATTCCCAGGTTCTGGGGATTAGGACATGGACATTTTGGGCAAGGGTGTTATTTTTCTAAGATGCAGGAAAAAAGTTTAGGGAAGTAGTTTGTCTCAAGGACTTGTGATGTTTCAGAGGGGCAACTTAAATTCTGGCATGCTCAGGCACCTGGGTGGCTTGGTCCCTTAAGCATCTGACTTCAGCTCAGGTCATGACCTCGCTGTTTATGGGATCAAGGATGGTGTTGGGCCCTGTGCTGACAGCTCAGAGCCTGGTGCCTGCTTTGGATTCTGTGTCTCCCTTGTCTCCCTTTCCCTCTGCCCCTCCTCTGTTCGTGCTTTCTGTCTGTCTCTCTCAAAAATAAGTTAGCACTCTGAGAAGGAGGGCTTAACTTCTACCCTGACTCACTGAATTTCTCTTTATTATGTGGAATCTAGAAACCTGAATGTACTCTCCAAAAAAAGGTTACTCTGGCATAAATTTCAGATAGCAAGAAGAAAACCTCAAGAGGTTCAGAAGTTTTAGTTCAGAGAAGCAACCAGAAATTCAGATGATTACCTGACACTGGAAGGACTTGCTTGATATGAAAACAGAGCTGTAAATCTCACAATATTACATGATCTTATATGAATTTCAAACATTCCTGCTATTGATTGACAATCCCATAAGAATAGCCTCCCTTAAACACACTGATAATATGCTTCACAGCTTAACATTCAGCAGCCTATGTTTTGGTTAAATGAGCTTCAGGGGAAACAAAAAGGAAACTTGAGGTTTAGGTCCATCTACTTTGGAGCCTCTGGTTAAATAACCTGCATCTGCTGTGCTCTGTTTTCTTATTATCTGTACAATGGAGGCAGCTCGAGAACCACAGTCACAGAAACAATGTACAGTTTTATGCACAGTTGTCTTCATTTGTTTAGAGTATCAGTAACATTTAAACTATTACTCAAAGAGTACACATGCTATTTTCGATTATCCAGGATTAAACTCTGTCAACATAAAGAAAAGGAAAGGAGACCAAAATAACTATGATTTTCCCAAGGGGACACAATTACTTTATGGTAGATCTGGGATCAGAACCTGATATCATCAATCCCACTCCATTTTTCTTTAATTGGGTTTGGAATGATACAGAGAAATAAAACTCCTGTGTTATATGTAACCGGTGCAGGACTTGGCAAGATTGGAATTTGAGCACTGCATATTAGGAAGAATTTGGAAAATTATTTTCTTTTTTCAAAAATATTTTTTAAACAGTTATTCATTTTTGAGGGAGACAGAGCACAAGTCGAGGAGGGCAGAGAAGGAGGGAGACAAAGAATCCAAAGCAGGCTCCAGGCTCTGAGGTGTAAAAACAGAGCCTGATGGCAGGGCTTCAGCCCTCAGACCGTGAGATCATGATCTGAGCCAAATACAGACGCTTAACCCACAGAGTCAGCCAGGTGCCCCGAATCTGGAAAATTCTTAAAACTAGGTCAGATATATACTAGATACATAGAAAACAGTGGTACCTGAAGATGATTCTACAGGAAGAGAAAAAGGAGTAGTTGAAAGTGTGGATGGGCTGCAGTTACAAAAAGGAGAGGTGAGTTCCTGTTTCCTGGCACTTTGGAGTTCCTGTTTCCCGGC
Organism: Hyaena hyaena; assembly: GCF_003009895.1. NCBI lineage: Eukaryota > Metazoa > Chordata > Mammalia > Carnivora > Hyaenidae > Hyaena > Hyaena hyaena. Next base: position 510,881 of record NW_024081593.1, read on the forward strand.
ACTATTTCCCGGCACCCCAAGATACAGTGTTAAAATAAACATTTGAGTTAGGTCATATTTAATTCTGCATGTTCATGTAAGCCAACAAAATATCCCAGGTAACGTCCACTTTGTCATTTAGTTTCTATCTTGAGTTTTCATCTCTAAAATCTTTCCAAACATAAAACAGAGGTTGGAGAAAGGTTTTTGGGAGGCAGCAAAGATAAAATAAGCCCATTTCATTTATCATGAAAATTAAGATCCAAACAAATTCTTCACAGCTGAAAATGTCCAAACAATTTTCATGTTATGGCAAGGTTTCTGGAAAAATCATACTGAAGGACTCACAATTACCCAAATGTCCCTTATCTGTTTTGATACATATCACTACATATTGTGGGGCTTCTGAGGGACAGAAACATATCCTGGCTAAATGTCTCCATGCCCATAATGCAGATAAGATGGTCTCCAACCAACCTGATAATGTTAGAGCCCACTTTTTCCATTACTAATATTAATATAGGACAAAATTTCATATGCTTTTGCTTGTACAACCTAAGTCAATTCTTCATTAAAATGGATGGCCCAGAAAAAAGTCTGTAGTGTAGCCATTATCGGATGCTGAAAGTATTTTTGTGGGTTTTATTCATGTCATGGGTTTTTAGGGAGGATCTACTCAAAAACCCTGAGTCTAGTTTGACATTTAAAACGAAATTATCATGTAACCTTGAGCAAAGTGAGCTCATCATTGTAAAGGGAGGATATTAATACTTTCTATCCCTATTTGAGGGGCTCTTATAAAGTAACAGAGGTGTATATGAATGCACATATTTTCATTGATACTTGTACATGCTTGAAAATAATTCTACAAAATGTACTATAAAAATCTTGATGATATGTATCTCGAAACTAGTTCCCAGTTCCCCCATTAAAACTACATCAATTAACAAACACCTGGGGAGGCAAGATGGCAGAGAAGTAGGGAATTCCATACTTTTTGCCTGCTCACATCTCTCAAACAAAGAAGGCCAGAATCCATAGGACACTGAACCACAAGAGTCTGGGAGGAAAAGGGACAGAATACACTAAGAAGACGGCCTCATAAGTGTGAGATTATGAACTGGGGAAGATGAAAACAGGCACGGATTGAGGGAGCCCTTTCCGTGGAGGGTCGCAGAGAGAGGAGGGAAAGAGAAAGAACAGCTGAAACTGCTCATAGAACTGTTCCTGGAGAAGAGAAATGTCTGAGCCCAGGACTGAGAGGGATCCTATTATCCCATCTCTAACCACAGGGCATTGGGAGAGAGATCCTATCTCTAGCTGTGGTGCTTTCTTTGGGCTGGGCTCTCCAGTCCCAAGTGGCACCAGGAGGAACTGCTCCCCACTCCCCCTACTAGATCCCTGGCTAGGAAGTGGCCCAGCCTGTGGGATTACATTTCGGGCAGTATCATTAAAGCTCGAAGACTAAGATCTAGAAACGAAGCAGGGCTTGGGACAGAAAACATGGTCCACCTTGGCTATGCCCACAGCACAGGGAGATCAGTCCCAAAAGAGTGATTTCCAATGCATGGTTTGAGAAGGGACTGGGGAGCCACCAATTTTCTCCCCACAACCACCAAGGTGGGACCTCAGGGAGTGGCCTGCAAGACCACATTGGAGGTGAGACCTGCCTACAACAAACCTCACTCATCCACGCAGGAAAGCTCCTTTTTTTTTTTTTTTTTTTTACCAAAGCCCAGGGCAAGGCCAACATTGATGCATTGCTATGATGAATTCTAAGTCAATTCTTGCTATTCAGATCTATTTTCCCTTATCTCATTCTTCTCTCTCCCCTCCACTGGACTGGGCACTCTGGTCATTAGTTTGCTTAAACTGTCACATGTAATCCATTCTCTTCATGTATATCCTACACCTCTGTCTGTACCTTCCTTCCCCTCTCTCTCTGAAATAATCAGGCTATAGAGTTACTTTGGGTACCATTAACTTCATTTCTTTCCCCTCACCTCCTACCATATTCTCCTATTTCTCTCTCTGAATAAAGCCTTTTAGTCTCTCTACCTGGTCAATGTTAAATTTCACTTTCTCCCACCCCTGTCATTTCTCTCGTTGTATATGCTCTTCCATCAGCACTGCCTCCACGCTGCTCTTTATTTGTAGCTGAGATTTCTGGTTTTATGCTTTTACACTCTCCTTTGTCTTTTGTTGTTGACTTTTTGGTGTTTTTTTTTCCCCCCTCCGTTTGCTAGTTTGTTTGATTTGTCTGTGCGTTTGCATGCTTTTGTTCCCTATGTGTTTGTCTGTCTGTTTTCCTTTTCAGGACTACCTCAAGAAATAAGACAAAGTACATATGATGGAGAGTCCCAAATATCACTACCAGTAGAGATATAAAATAACCAAAGGCACAAGAGAGACGAAGTGACACCATTCAAAGAACACTTCCTGAACAGACAAGCACTGGACAGTCAATGAGCCTTCTTTAATATATCAGAACTCGCCGGTGTAGAGTGCATAAGAATCTTTTAAAACTGACAAGACACAAAGCTAGCCAAAATGATGAAACATAGGAATTCTCCTCTAAAGAAATTACAGGAAGAAATGGCAGCTAAGGAATTGTTCAAACAGATATAAGCAACCTAACTGACCAAGAATTTAGAGCAATAGTCATCAAATTAACCCTGGGCTTGAAAAGACATTAAAGATGCCAGAGAAGCTATTGCTCCAAAGACTATGGACCTTAAATCTGGCCACTGCACAGATTGAAGATGCAGAGGGAAGAATAGGTGAATTAGAGGACACAATGATAGCAAAAGAGGAAGCCGAGAAAAAGATAGATCATAATAGATCCAGGAACATGAAAGGAGAATTTGAGAACTCAGTGATGCAATCAAATGGAACAATATCCCTATCATAGGAATTCAGGAAGAAGAAAAGAGAGAAAAAGGAGCTGAAGGGGTACTTGTACAAATTATAGTTGAGAACTTCCCCAATCTGGGGAAGGAAAGACACGGAAATCCAAGAGACACAGAGAACTGCCTTCAGATGTAAGTTTAATCAATCTTCTGCATGACAATTATAGTGAAACTGGCAAAATATAAGGACAAAGAGAATTCTTAAAGCAGCTAGGGATAAGCTTTACAAAGGGAGACCTAAGAGAGTAGTTGCAGACCTATCTACTGACACTTGGCAGGCCAGAAAAGAATGGCAGGAAATCTTCAATGTGATGAACAGAAAAAATAGGCAGCCAAGAATCCTCTATCCAGCAAGCCTGTCATTAGGAAGAAAAGGAGAGATCAAGGTTTTCTGAAATGAACAAAAATGGAAAGAATTCATCACCACTAAACCAGCCCTACAAGAAATTCTAAGGGGGGCTCTATGAGGGAAATGTTGCAAGGAACACAAGTTAGCAGAGACACCACCACAAGCATGAATCCTACAGAGAACACAATGACTCTAAACCCATATTTTCTAATAATAACACTGAATGTAAATGGATGAAATGCTCCAATCAAAAGACATAGGGTATCAGAATGGATAAAAAACAAAATCCATCTATTTGCTATCTACAAGAGACTCATTTTAGACCTGGGGACACCTTCTGATTGAAAGTAAGGGGATAGAGAAATATCTATCATGCTACTGGAAGTCAAAAGAAAGTTGGAGTAGCCATACTTATATCGGACAAACTGGACTTTAAAGTAAAGGCAGTAATAAGGGATGAAGAAGGACATTCTAAAATAATTACAGGGTCAGGAAGAGCTACCAATTACCAACGTCTACACACTGAATTCAGAAGCACCCAAATACATAAAACAATTAATCACAAACAGAAATAATCTTATGGATAAGAATGCTAATAGCAGGGGACTTTAATACTACACCTTCAGCATGGATAGATCAACTAGACAGAAAATCACTAAAGAAACAATGGACCTGAACGACACATTGGACCAGATGGATTTAACAGATATATTTAGAACTCTACACCCTGAGGCTATGGAATTCATTTTCTTTTCAAGTGTGCATGGCACATTCTCCAAGATAGATCACATACTGGGTCACAAAGCAGCCCCCAATAAATAGAAAAGAATTGAGAGAAATCATACCATGCACACTTTCAGATCACAATGCTATGAATCTTGAAATCAATCACTGGAAAGTCTGGAAAGCCTCCAAAAACATGGAGTTTAAAGAATAAACTACTAAATAACAAATAGACCAATCAGACAATTAGAGAAGAAATTAAAAAATAGATCGAATCAAATGAAAATGAAAATACAACAATCCAAAGTCTTTGGGATGCAGCAAAGGCAGTCTTAAGAAGAAAGTACATTGCCCTCCAGGCTTATTTCAAGAAACTAGAAAAAGGGCAAACACAAAATCTAACAATGCACCTAAAGGAACTAGAAATATAGCAGCAAGAGCACCGCAAAACCAACAGAAGAGGAGAAATAATAAAGATCAGGGCAGAAATAAACAATATAGAATCCAAAAAAAAAGAGTTGAACAGATCAATGAAAACAAGAGTTGGTTTTTTGAAAAAATAAACCAACATTGAGAAGCCTCTAGCCAGGCTTCTCCAAAAGACACAAATCATGAATTAAAAATGAATTTGGTACAACCAATCCCTCAAAAGTACAAGCAATTATTAGGGAGTACTATGGAAAATTATATGCCAACAAACTGCACAACCTAAAAGAAATGGACAAATTCCTAAACACACACTCACTACCAAAATTCAAACATGAAGAGATAGAAAATCTGAACAGACCCATAACTAGTGAAGAAATTGAGTCAGTCATCAAAAATATCCCAACACATAAGAGACCTGGGCCAGATGGCTTCCCTGGGGAATTCTATCAGACATTTAAATCAGAGTTACTACCCATTCTTCTCAAGCTATTCCAAAAAATAGAAATGGAAGGAAAACTTCAAGACTCATTCTATGAAGCCAGCATCACTTTGCTTCCCAAACTAGACAGAGTCCCAGAAAAAAAAGAGAACCTTGGCCAATATCCTTGATGAAAACGGATGCAGAAATCCTCAACAAGATACTTGCAAATCGAATTCAACAGCATCTAAAAAGAATTATCTACCATGATCAAGTGGGATTCATTCCTGGGTTACAGGGCTGGTTCAATATTTGCAAATCAACCAATGTATACATCACATTAACAAAAGAAAAGATAAAATCCATATGATCCTGTTGAGAGATGCAGAAAAAGCATTTGACAAAATACAACATCCTTTCTTACTAAAGACCCTCAAGAAAGTCGGGGTAGAAGGAACTTACTTAAACATCATAAAAGCCATTTATGAGAAGCCCACAGGTAATATCATCTTCAACAGGTAAAAACTGAGTGTTTTCCCCCTAAGATAAGGAACACGATCACTCTCACCACTGTTGTTTAACATAGTGCTGGAAGTCCTAGCATCAGCAATCAGACAACAAAAGGCATGAGAAATGGCAAAGATGAAGTCAAACTTTCACTTTTCACAGATGACATGATAGTCTACATGGAAAACCCATCAGACTCCACTAGACGCCTACTAGAACTGATCCATGAATTCAGCAAAGTCGCAAGGTACAAAATCAACATACAAAAATCAGTTGCATTTTTATACACCAATAATGAAGCGACAGATAAATCAAGAAAATGATCCCATTCACAGTTGCACAAAAAAACCCATAAAATACCTAGGAATAAACCTAACCAAAGATATAAAAAAATCTGTTTAATAAAAACTATAGAAACCATATGAAGGAAATTAAAGAAGACACAAAGAAATGGAAAAACATTCCATGCTCATGGATTGGAAGAATAAATATTGTTAAAAATGTCATTACTACCCAAAGCAATCTACACATTCAATGCAATTCCAATCAAAATTGCACCAGTATTCTTCTCAAAACTAGAACAGACTATCCTAAAATTTGTATGGAACCACAAAAGACGGCGAATATCCAAAGTAATACTGAAGAAGAAAATCAAAACAGGAGGCACCACAATCCCAGACTTTAGCCTCTACTATAAAGCTGTAATCATCAAGACAGCATGGTATTGGCAAAAAAACAGACACATAGACCAATGGAATAGAATACAGAACTCAGAATTGGACCCACAAGTGTATGGCCAATTAATCTTTGACAAAGCAGGAAAGAGTTCCAATGGAAAAAAGACAACTTCTTTGACAGATGGTGCTGGTAGAACTGGACAGCAACGTGCAAAAGAATGAAACTAGATCACTTTCTTACACCATACACAAAAATAAACTCAAAATGGATAAAGGACCTGAAAGATAGGAAACCATCAAAACCCTAAAGGAGAAAGTGGGAAACAACCTCCTTGACCTCAACCACAACAACAATTTCTTACCTGACATATCCCCAAAGGCAAGGGAACCAAGAGCAAAAAATGAGTTATTGCGACCTCATCAAGATAAAAAGCTTCTGCACTGCAAGGGAAGCAATCAATAAAACTAAAAGGCAACTGATGGAATGGGAAAAGATATTTGCAAATGACATACCGGATAAAAGGCTAGTATCCAATATCTATAAGGAACTCACCAAACTCCACACCCAAAAAACAAATAATCCAGTGATGAAACGGGCAGAAACATGAACAGACACTTCTCCAAAGAGGACATCCAGATGACCGGCAGACACATGAAACGTTCGTCAGCATCACTCATCTTCAGGGAAATACATATCAAAACCACACTGAGATACAAACTCACGCCAGTCAGAGTGGCTAAAATGAAAAAATCAGGAGATTATAGATGCTGGCAAGGTTGTGGAGAAAAAGGCACCCTCCTACACTGTTGGTGGGAATGGAAACTGGTGCAGTCCCTCTGGAAAACAGTGTGGAGGTTCTTCAAAAAAATTAACAGTAGAACTCCCCTATGACCCAGCAATAGCACTGCTAGGAATTTACCTAAGGAATACAAGCGTGCTGATGCATAGGGGCACATGTATCCCAATGTTCATAGCAGCACTTTCAACAATAACCAAAACATGGAAAGAGCCTAAGTGTCCATCAACTGACGAATGGATCAAGAAGATGTGGTTTATCTATACAATGGAATACTACATGGCAATGAGAATGAAATTTGGCCTTTTGTAGCAACGTGGATGGAACTTGAGGGTGTTAGCTGAGCAAGATAAGTCAGTAAGAGAAGGACAGATACCGTATGTATTCACTTATAAGTGGATCAGGAGAAACTTAACAGAGGACCATGGGGGAAGAGAAATTGAAAAATAGTGGGGGAGAGGGAGCGAGGCAAACCATGAGAGACTCTTGAATACTGAGAACAAACTGAGAGCTGATGGGAGTCGGGGAGAGGGGAAGGTGGGTGATGGGCACGGAGGAGGGCGCTTATTGGGATGAGCACTGGGTTGGAAAGTTGGAAACCAACTTGACAATAAACTATAACAGAAAATAAAAAAATTTTAAAAAAGTAATCCATAGTTAAAAAACAAAAAGGTTTTAAAAAAACAAAAATAAAAAAATTTTTTCCAATGTTTATTTGAGAGACAGAGACACTGAGCATGAGCAAGGGAGGGGCAGAGAAAGAGAGACACTGAAATCAAAGTAGGGTCCAGGCCTTGAGCTCTTAGCACTTAGCACTTGTTTTCGCAAAGAAAACAATCAATGCTATTATAATTATGATGGGAGTCAAGGATGAATGGAAGAAAGGGAAAGAAATAGGGAATTTGGAACAAAAGGATTCTACAATATTTACTAATATTCAATGGCAGATAAATTCAGCTCTACACTGAAAGATTAGCTAATATACAATCTTTACCATAAACCAAACATAACAATATTCACCCCTTAATGCAAAGCCCTATTTAGTAACTCTTACAGGTAACTTTAGAAAACATTTAAAGAAATTGTCTATCACAGGAGTGAAAAATAACTGCTCCCTTAGGAGTGCAATGGTTATAGATTTGATCTTTTAAGTACATTCTAGGTTTGTTTAAAAGAATTAATAAACAATGTTATTGACAGACATATACTCATTTCATTGTGATAAAATTATAATTGAATTGATAGGTAATAACCCTTTAAATCATAAGAATAAATCTCAAGTGGATGCTTGCATGGACCTCAAGGCAGAATTTCTTTGCATTCATCATATTACTATTGATATGCTGTCATGGATATTAATACTCCTGCATGACGCTATATCAATAAAGTATTAACAAAGTTTTCATATTTTCTGTCCTTATGAGGAATTTTTGAGAAAATATAATAGAAAAGAATAGCTCTGTGGTAGCAATTTAAAATAAATCTATTCCAAATGTATTCGCCCATTCAGTAAATACTTATGGAGTACCAACCCAGGATTTCTGATACAATAATAAGCTTCTTCCTGAAACATATCCATAATAATAAAAACCTAAATCTATATTACATCTATGTGTAATTAATATGTTGTATTTGCATTTACATATTCCACCTATCTGTAAGTCAGGCTTTCTGAGCGTTAGTAAAATATATAATTTAATATAAAACATATTAAAAGATATCTCCCTCAAGATACACACTTGTTAGCTAAAATAAAAATGACTATAGTATATTTTATTTAGACTCATAAAATTACTTTGATCAACAATCTGTTTTTCCTCTCTCTTGATGCTCACAACTACTCTGTGAGATTAAGTAGTTTCTTTTGGATTACTGGTTTTATTATTACTACTGTAGCCACTGTAAAAATTGACAAATGAAATTTGAAAGAGATTAAGTGATTTGGCTAAGAACACCGTACATCTGGTTAGTGAGGGAAAGAAATTAAGACTTTTTTATTCTAAGAATTACTTCCGTCACACTATAATGATGTTTTATTCATTTCCTTTGTAAAATATAAAATTCTTCCTGCATTCCTGTTTAAAGAACTAGATACTCTTAGATCAGTGCTTATTCGATGGGAGTAGAGGTCAAAATCACCTGAGTCCATTCATCTGGGTAATTCACTATCTACTCTTTGAGAAACACTGCCTTTAAGAAATAACACATTCTTAACTTAATATTTAAAAATGAATGAGTGCATGATATTATATTCCCCAGATTCAGAAAAACTCTTCAGAATGGAGATAAATAGAGAAAATGTAGTAGACAGGACTGAAATAAGAGGAAAAATCTGTAAAAAAAAAAAAAAAAAGTGGAAGCAGGTAGTAAAACAAATTCCACTGTTTAAATTTGCCTGCGGGCATCCCTGCCACTGGGACTGTATTTAAGACTGTGTTTATACTCAGTCATCCATTTTGAATTAGAAACTCCATTTCCCTCCAATTGCTTTTATAGTGATGCCAAGCACATAACCAAATTTTGAAAAATTGATTTTCTTAGTACTGACCCAATGTCAGCCTGAACTAAAGTGTGTATCAAAGTCAATTTTAAAAAATGTAGTGTGTCCTCTGTTTCATATCTTAAAAGTTCTTGGCCTACACCACTTGGCAGTCCTGTAAATTTGTTAGTAATTTTTCTTTCCATACAAGATGATATCATACAGTAACAGAAGGCTGAAGTTACAAGCCCACTTAACATTTCATCAGTGGAAAGGAGGAAAAGAAGGGACAAAAGTAGTCATTGTCTAGAAAATAGTAATGACATTTTACATTTATATGGTTCTTTGAAGTGTTCCCAAAGGTACTTTCACATATATCACCTTATCTGATATAAACCTATAAGCCAGGCAGCAGGAGCCATAGCCTCATCTTGTGTAGGAGAAAATAAAAATTCAGCGATATTAAATGCTACAGCCAAGGCCACATGCCTAGAAACAGCACAAGAGCACAGATTATTTGACTTATAAACTAGAAGATCTTTCTACATACTATATATAAAAATACTTAAATACAACTCCCCATACTTTTTCTCTGCTTTCTTTTTATTTTTTATTCTTTATTCTTTATTCTTTATTTTATATTTTATTCATGGCTACACAATGTCTACATTCTCTCAAGGTTCTGCCCTAGGCTCTCTGCTCTTCTTCCTCTACATTCTGTCTCTGAGTTATCTCACCCAAATATTCTTTTCAAGATTAATTTCTTTATTACCAAACTATCCAAGGTTTTTTCTTCAACTCCATCCATGTCCAACTATCTCCTTAAATACCATATAGGTGTATCCAAGTCTATGAGGGTAAAACTGAATTCACCATATATGCCAGATAAACTGCTTCTCCACCTATATTCTCCCTCTTATGAAAAATGATATCACCATGAACTCAGATGCCCAAGAAGAAGGTCTAGAAGTCATCTTGTATTCTTCCTACTTGTTGCTCACTCCTCACGTCCAAACACAAAGGCACAGCTCTGGTGAATTTAACCTCTGTAATATTTTCTAACGCCTTCCCCTCTTCTCAATCTCTACTGTCCCTGCTTTCTTCATCCTTTTATTTTATCTTTCCTCACTTATAATAATATTCTCCTAACTGGTCTATCTTTGGTTTCTCCAAGTTCTGTTACTCATAGCTGACCAAAAAAAATTTTTTTTCCCTGAAAACAAATCTGGTCACATTGACCCCATGCATCCATGAAGAACTTGCCAGTATTTTCAGGATCAAGATCAATCATTTGTTTAGTTCATATGATCTTTCATGATTTTTGCTTCTAGCCCCATCAGCCACCATGTTGACTCATACTTCTACCCACCCATTCCTTGGTCATATGCAAACTTCACTCCAGCCATGCTGAGTTATTAAAAATTCCCTGACCTTATCATGTGGTTTCCGCCTTCCAAACTGCCTGGAATAATTCACTCTTTATGTCCATTACTTTTACATAGTTAATTCTTTTTTTCTTTCCAGAACTCAGCTCATACATCACATTTTCCCAAAAACATTTCTCATCTATATAATCAAAGTCTAACTTATGTGTATCCCCGCTGTATTCCCAGTTACCAAGAGTCATCATATGGTCATATTACTCAATCCATTTATTTATTCTAAAAAGTTTCACAATATGGTAAAAGCGAGAAGCATGAAAAGTCATTGGCATATTCTAGGAAAACATATAATTTTTAATGCTTACAATTCCCATAAGACTTCTATACTCATTTTACAACAACCTCGCATCACTCTCTTACCTCATTTTTTTTTTTTTTTTTTTACATCAGCAAAACAACTAAAGAGTGAACATTTTAAGCTATAGTTTCCCCTTTGGAATATCGACAGTGTTACCATCATTTTTTCTCTTCAGCAATGTTCAGGCAATTATTATGACCTATTATTGAATGTTCTAGTTCATAAATAACATAAAAATTAGTAGAAAAGGTAAAAATTAAATTGGGGATACAAATAAAAAACACTGATTCTACAAATGTAATAAAATTGCAAAAAAGGAAGAGATCAGGAAATTTTTAGCTTCAGTTAGGCACCCACTAGAATTTAAGTAGTTGACAATGTATTACTGCAAATAAAAAAACAACAGCTTTCCGTGAATAATTGTTGAAACAGATTGTCTTAAAGAAGTATAGTTAGGGATTTTATAATTTTATAAGCTATGGGGAATAATTTCCCTCATGACTTGTATGTATATTGTACAAACTTCATACATTTCACTTCCATGGACCTATCTAAGAATGCATTATATTTGACCACCTGACACTATTTGTACTTGTGAATAACTGTAAGCCCTCTAGACACACATCAGTAGATTGGGAACAAATTAACTGATGCCACAATCACTGAGTAGAATATGATGCAGCCTTTATGATGAAAGGTATGACACCACCTGAAAACATAGAAATAATCTAGTAGCAAACTGAATGATAAATTAATTGCATGCCTATTATTAATTCATGATATATAATAATATATCACACTGGAAAATGATCAGAAAGGCATATACCAAATTTACCAAGCTGTGCAGTTTTAATAGTGGGAGTTATGAACAATTTCCCTCTCTAACCAAGCTCTTTATCATTATCATTTAGGAGGAGGTTATTTCTAGAGGCTCAGCATAGGGGAAAGAATAAAAAACAATTATAAATAAAACAAATGTAAATCCCCTATTGTAAATCCTCTGTTGGGAAAAAAAAAAAGTTAGCATATTTTCACTTCTAAAGGAAACAGATGCATATTAGCCAGAAGCATTTTTTTTTTACTGTCTAAATTTGAAACTTAAATATGATGAAATGAGCTGTGGATAGATACTAAGCTGACAAGGAGTGAAATGTGCTGGATTGTTCTTTTGTCAATTTGTTTACATTGGGGCAACAGCTCACAGAATCCCTAACTCCATATGGTTTCAGCTCAGAATTGGCTAAAAGTGAAGTTGCATAAGATTTGAGAGGTGGAAATGAAACAATAGCCAATACACTCTGGATATCAACACTGGTTAGAAGCAAGTTGCCATGGCCCATGTGGTTGGTTCCAGGGTGTTGTCTTTCCTCCTCAGCAGCCAGCTTCTTTCCTATTAGCCATAGTAACAAATAGTGACCCCAAGCCTATCTATCACTACCACTTAGATATGAACTCAGAAAATTAATAGCCACAAAGAGTAAATAACTTCCCATAGACTGCTACAGACAGAGAAAGCAGGTGTAGGTGATCTGATTAAAAGTGTGGTTGATGGGGCACCTGGGTAGCTCAATCGGTTAAGTGTCCAACTTCAGCTCAGGTCATGATCTTGCGGTTCATGAGTTTGAGCCCCACATCAGGCTCTGTGTTGACAGCTCAGAGCCTGGAGCCTGATTCTGTGTCTCCCTCTCTCTCTCTGTCCTTCCCCTGTTTGTGCTCTGTCTCTCTCTCTCTCAAAAATAAACATTAAAAAAAAAAAAGTGTGGTTGAGGTCCAGCCAAAGCCAACATCAACTGTCGACCATGTGAGTGGCCATCCTGAATGTTCAGATGACTGCAGCCTCATGAGAAAACATGAGCAAGAACCACCCCACTCATCCCACAAAGACAGATATTAATAACAAATGTTTTAAGCCTATACATTTGAAGGTGTCTAGCAATAGATAACTCAAGTGTTGACAAAAAGGAAGAAAATGCCTTAAACAGTGCAAAATGGAGGTGACAATGGTCATTCTCTCTTCTCAGAAGAAACAGTATAAATAAATTACCATGGACCCAGAGGCCAAAAATTTAGAATTAAGTTTATTTTTAATTTAGTTTCTTGTAAGTGAGAATGAAAATACAAATCTGAACACTATCCAAAGCACATTTCTTTTTAGATTATGAATCTCTGCCAACCGATATGTAATTCTAAGACACTATTCACAGAGAAGTGTCGAGTGAAAAGGGAATACAAGGGACTTTTCTGCAATAATCCTTAAGGATTAAACTACTATTTAACCAACTTATTTTTCAAAACACCAAAAGCCAGTATGTAATCTTTGGCAATGATTAACATATATTTCTTAAATACAGTGAAAAGTAAAAAGTAAATTATTTTAATTTATGGATTGAGAATTATAAATTCTGAAAAATAATGTGCAGCTTGTCTTTCTTCTTTTTTCCCCAACTTTACTGAGGTATGATATACAAATGCTGAATATAATTAATGTATACTATTTGGTGAGTTTGGTTTCTTATATTTTCTAACAGCAAAACTAATCTACATTACATTTTTCAGAGAAAATGTGAAGGTGACAGAATGGATGTTATACCACTGGTATTCTGTGTGCGAATTTGGAAAAAATTCTTTTTTTTTTTTTGACTGTGGTACAGAAATAGAGAAAGATAGAGACAAAGATAGATGGGGGAGGGAAGCAGGAATAAATACAGCCTTAGAGATATTTATAATGTAAATAAAGGATAGCCTTTGTATTTACATAATCTGGTTAATGATTTGGTTAAATGGAAAAATCATGACCCACACAATGGAGCTATGTGGTTTCAGTTTCAAAGTCTCATTCCAGGATAGAATAGCAGTAGTTTTTGCTCTGCACTCCCATCTTATGGGGAAGACCAGAACCAATAACACCATCAAATCTAAAAAGCATTCTTAAAAGAAAAAAGAAGAGAGAGAGATTTTAAAACTCAGGTTCTTTGCAGTTTTCTGGTCCTTATGAAGTTAGTTATACTATGTAGATTAGAATCTTAAAACAGGTATGATTAAATTCTACAGGCCCTTATAGCCAGACTAAATCCTTTTCTAACACAGAAGTAAGAAAAGGTAATTATACATGCCTTAAGACATTAACCTCAAAATTTTATTGAGCTGGGGAAAGTTCCACCACGACCTCTTCAAAACCTGTCAAAAGAAACACTAGGAGCTTCCATGCTATTTCTTTCTCAATATTTGGGGAAAGTTTTCATCTATCCCTAAGAAATGGGGTTATATCTTTGCTATCGTATGTCCTATAAAGAGACGAGACAGCAGAAAAATGTTTCTTTCCCCCTCACCATCAGGCTAATTGTATATACATTACTACGTTATGGGTCAGGGTGAGCTGACTCAGTATTCTTTCCCTTTGTTTGCTAGCTTATCATTCCCAAATCCAAAGAACACTAAGAATCATAGGTATTCGTGCAATGACATCCTAAAGAAAACAATTCTGTGTAAGTTCTAAAGTTGTATGAAAGATACAATTAGTAAAAATTTGTTTTTTCCCTATTATTTCCTGTGGGAAAAAGGAAGGGCAATTTTTCCTTCAATCTTCAAGTTATTTCAAAACATCAGTATTGAAAAGAGTCTGGGCATTTGAGAAAATTGAAGTACAAGTATATACCTCCCCAAAAGATTTTTCAATGCAAAATAGCCTATCACCTTGAAAGTAATGTGATGCTTTATAGCTGACCCCCAATTACTCCTTGTGTCATTGTTTGTTAGACTTTATTTACCAGGATGCTGTTTGAACTACTACATTCTACAGGAGATACAACGCAAGACCTTTACACACTTACCTTGACAACAGCCCATCTGTTTCTTCTCCCTCACTTCTAGTCTTATAGGTTAATAGTGTATTGCTAGATTTTTTTTACATGAAGTTAAAAGAAAAACTGTTTCCCAAAGGCTTCATCACTTGACCATTTGTAATTAGCATGATTCTGAGAAGCACATGACAGAAAATGGAAAAGTTGTCTAGGAAGTTTGGATGATTAAACAATGGGACATTTTGTTGAGAGTCACTAGGATACTACCAAGGACTTCTAAAGTGTAAACCCTCCTAACAATAGTCTCCATCACAAAATCCATCTCTAGATGGAGAAAAGTTAGCTCTCGTTTGGATTAAAGATTCATTAAGTTGCAATGAAATATTTGAAACTGCACAGTTAAGCCAACTTAATTGGGATTAGAGGTTTAGGGGGCAAACAAAGAGGTCTGAGGAATTTAACTGGGTAAACTATGTCTTTCTCTCAATTATATTATGTGTTATATTCTAGCATATGATAATGTATTGTATCTATTTATCTGTCCACCCATCCATTTATCTATCTATCTATCTATCTATCTATCTATCTATCTATCATCAATCTACCGATTTATCATCTATCATCTAATGAAGCCAAATAAAGTAAAAATAGGCCAGGAAAGCCCTCCTTCATGAGAGGAGACAACTGTATCCACAGAAGGCCATGCAGCCAGCAAGCTGAGGCCCTGGGAAAGAGGGGCAAGAACAAGGCCAATTATACTTCTAGGCCTTGTGCAAAAGAGCCTGCAGGAGTCTTCTAAGCTCATTTGAGTCAGATACCCTGTATATACATACGTTGGGCAAAGCATATATCACAGAGGGGCTGTTTCTGAAATATGCTCACATGCTTGCAGCACCTAACATAACAGTGAGTGACTGGTCAGTCTTCAAGGATTTCAAGATACCTATCCTGAACTAACACACTTAACAAAGGACAGCTTATGCATTTTATTTCCAAATAGCTTAGACAGCTGTGGTCCCATGTCCCAAATAAACTAGATCACCAAACGTCTTAAGTTTGAGAAAAGTTTGTGCCATTTCAATACGTTAAAACAAAGTTTGATACAAAAACAAACAAACACAAACAAACTAAACCTTTTGTCAGCCTGATTTGAGAAGAGTCAAAAGTGGAAGTAAAAGTGAAAAAAAGAAAACATTTTAAAAACTGACAAGCACCTCAACATCATCACTGCCTGTGTTTGAAGACACAGCTTCATCATGCATGCAGGCCCCTGGGTGTCTCCAAGTCAAGTGCCTTTGGCTCCCTGTCCCACCATCTATACTTTTTCTTTATTTTTCACCCACTCTTTTTTTTTTTCTCCTTTCTGTCTTAATGACAGGTCTCAGAACCACAGCGATGCATCCCACCAAACAGCACCTGGTCCCTCCAGAGCATATGAGACGATCTCCATGTTAAAGCGACAGCCCACATCTTTCCACGTTCTGATGCCTCGACGTGGTAATTGTGTAGTTAAAGGTTTTCTTCTCCCACTCTAGGCAATTTGAAGGTGAGAACCACCTTTCCTTCAACTTCATTCCTAACATCTAACCAGAACTACAGTAAGTGGTAACCAAAAGTATGTTGGCTTTTTACATAAAACTCAGGGGGAAAAAATCTTGAGAATAAATAAATCATTCTAGCTCAGTGTATATAATGAAATAAAACTTTACAATTTGCTTTATTATTTAGGTTGCAAACTGGAATAAACATCTAAAGTGCGTGCTGGTTCAATGGTAAGAATAAATAATGTGTGAACATGAGTTTTCTTCTTCCAAATGAACCCAAGATAGCCTTTCATCCTTTACATTTTGAAAAGACTGAGTGCTGATGGGATTGTTTATCATCTCTCCCAATTAAAAATTACTTCAGAAAAAAAATCATATACCCATTTATGTGTGTGTACTTCTGAATACATAAACTTCCACATCTTAGACACCATACGTTAATAAAAGAACTACACAACACATCAATATCAATTCCGTTCGTTTTTAACAACCACTTTGGAAACTGTAGTGATTTTAAAACCGTATTTAATGATCTAAAATGGCATCTAGCTCTTCACTATTTATGGAAATCTTGCCCTTGAATTCTAAAGAGTTAATATCAGCTAAGTATAGTCTCCTGAACAGTTGATGACTCAGGAAAACCATCTATTTTATCTTCAGGATTTCTCATTACTTTGGATCATTTATGTAATCTTATTCCAGAATTACTCATTTCCATCTAAACCATAAAGCACATGCATACGTGCATACACGCACGCACATACACACACACACACACACACACACACACTGCACAGAAATAGGAGCTATTCTAAAATAAGACAGCTGAGATTTCTTCAAAATTCACATGAATTACTTGCCTTTGGTGCAATCCTTCATCTTTAAAACCATGTAAATTATCTCAATAAACCAAAAAAAGGGGCAAAAGTTATGATTTTTCTCTCCAATAAAATGTGAACTACATGTAACTCTTCATTTATAGCCATGCTCATTGTGTGCAACTTTCTTGAGTTAGAGCCTAGAGAAATAGCACAGAGAACACATCAGCTCTCACCGCTGAACCACGACTCCCAAGCCATGCAAACACCCTACTTAGCATAGTGTGCCCTTTGGGAAATTTCTACCAAGCCCATTTCATCACTTCTATAATTAGGTCAAGGAAGGTAAAAAAGCAGCCAGGCCTTTGAACAAATGGTTCAGCTTAGAAACAGATAGTTTTAAAGCCTCAGATTTTGAGTTTTCTTTTTAAAGAAAATTTTGAAGGCCTCATCAAATAAATAATGGCAATTTCTCTTTATTATGCACTTTCAGGCTGACAGAGCATTCTTCAGATACATTTTTTCCCCCTCACTTGATTGACGTTGTGGCCTATGGCCAAGCCCAGCAGGTATTGCAATCTCTTCATTTACAGTGAGGCATCTGAATCTCAGGTATTTTAGTTGATTTGTCAAAATCTACCCTTGAATGGGTGTTCAAATCAGGACTGGAAACTAATGTCTGTGTCCAATCCTGGGCTTGGCAGGACCCGCTCTTTCTATATAAACAAGTATGTGTCTACTTGCTTCACCTATTAAGTGGTATTTGGAAATAAGGCCCTCCCAGAACTAACTATGCCTTCAGTGCCCACAGTTATTCATAATCGTCCCTAAGCACCTAATTTACTTTACAGAGTGGCTTGAGCCCAAGGGAGAGTCTGGGTCACTGATGTTTGGGGTAACTGTGCACTCCCTAGCCGTTGGTTTAATGTTACTATTTTATGACTCCAGGCCCAGTCCCACATCTCTGCTGGATTGCATTGTCCTGAAAAATGTTTATATGTATCCAGGGACTCCAGTAATGGGCCCATAAAAAATTCAATAAAGAAATGTTTTAATCAAAATACGCTGTCTGACATCACAGAGTCACCAGAATTCTCATTTAAAATTGGAGCGCATCGTTGAAAAACGTTGATTGCTGTTGTAACCTCACTGGTTTCTAAATGCATTCTGTTCATGCTCTGCTGTTGATGGAACTGGCTACTGATGTGTATCCTTAGAAGAACCTTTTTGTATAATGAATAAAGAATCTCAAAATATATGAAAAGGGCCTACCATCTCTCCCAGCAATGGTGCCAGAAAAAGAGAGAAAGGGCAGTTGTCCCACTTCCTTTTGTTGGGTATAATGATCATGTGAACACCATAAAAGAACAATATATCTTTAAAAGGAAAGAAATGTCTTCCTTTTTCCCCTGAGCAACTGCATGTGCAAGTTTCTTAAAGCATCGTTTCTGTGCAAGCTGTAGGTCCTTTTTCCAAGGTGAACAAAATCCCCACAAAAAGCCCGCAAGGAGAGATGTTCCTGATGCTTCCCTTGGGCATTTGCTGAGCTAGCCAAAGTATGCACTCGTGCTATAGATCACTTTGGCACTATTAAAGAATTGCAGGGCATCACATGGTCTTGTAGGAATTAATCACTGCTTAACAGTATGTGCTCCTGTGTTTATGAAGTCATTTGGAATATCTGCATGTAACCAGTGGCTCGCTGAATGGAGTATCTGCAGGTAATGAACCATGGCATTGTGTTATGGTCGAGCTGGAGAATGTTCCAATTGGCAATTAATATGCTAACAGTGCAATGTATTTGTTTTAGGGAAACTCGGATCATAATTTGAAACTTTTTAATAATCCACAGAGAGATCTTATTTATATCATGCCAAAATGTCTTCACAAAGGACTTCAAGGTGGGAGAGGACAAAATCAGAAGTAAATACCCTCTACCATTTTATAGCAAGTGACTCTTTAAAGGCACAGCTCAAGGGGCGCCTGGGTGGCTTAGTCGGTTAAGCGTCCGACTTTCGCTTAGGTCATGATCTCGCGGTTCGTGGGTTCGAGCCCCGCGTCGGGCTCTGTGCTGACTGCCAGCTCAGAGCCTGGAGCCTGTTTCAGTCTGTGACTCCCTCTCTCTCTGACCCTCCCCTGCTCACGCTGTCTCTCTCTCTCCTAGAAATAAATTAAAAAAAAAACATTAAAAAAATAAATAAAGGAACAGCTCATATACCCTTATGCCCATATTTTCCTTCAGGGACCCTCAAAAACATTAACTAAAGAGTATATAGTAAATTTCAGTTTCTAAGTATTTGCCATCAATAAAACGGAACTGTGGGTTATGGCCTTAGCAGATTATCTTTAGCAAGATTTAACTGCCCTAAAGAAACTTTGCAAAAGACAAAGGAAATTAAATGAAATGAAGTGAAAAGAAAAGAAAAAAGAGAAGTGGAGATAAACAACTTTATACTTTGCATAAGTATGTAAGAGCTGTTTCCTGGTTAAAGGATACAGTGAGCATGAAGACCAAGTGAGGATGTCTCTTTTTGGATTTCTCAAACATTACACAATTTTTCACTTATAAATATTTATCTTGCTTGTGTGATTCAGATGATATATTCAAGCATCAATTAGCTTCCCAATAAAAGACAAAATGTAGAAATGTGAGGATTTATGTAAGGCTGTCAAGCTGTGTGTTGGTAATTCATTGCTAGTTCAAGTTGTTTACCATTATTGTACCTCATTTTTAAAGTGTTGAAGAAGGTTTTAAATAGATGCTTTTGGAATTTATATGTAACAAGTACCCTAGAATGAGTGTACTCCACATTTACTAGAATTCTGGTAAAGCACTAATCAAATTGTTAAGAATTTTATATAGCTGAGGCAATGATCATTGCTCCTATTTCATATTTTAAATTTGTACCAAGAAAGGTGGGAAATAGAAAAGAAATAATTAATTCATGTTCCTTTCTCCACTCTGAGACTTCCATGAATTATTACATTCCCAAATAATTAGGATACAATCTCATAAGTCCTATTTGATTAGCAATTGAAATCATCACCTTCAAGTTATGCAGGATTCTTTTTTCTCCTTTTCAGCCAAACTTTGATCATGTTACATAAAAGAAATAAATCCAAAATCACCAGTGATGACAATGATATGCTCCAGGTAGCTATCAAATTTTCCTAATTCGGATTTTAGTTTTTAGTTGTTAAACCTCCCAAGCAAGTCTCCCAGTCCCAAAATATTAGAACCCAAAAGTATCCATTCATACTTTTATTTACTGACTATTTTACCATCATCTTAGTATGTGTTGGTCATATCATGATACAAAAGTCTGGGGTTAATGCAGGGAAAGGTAAATAAGAAGGCTATACTGAACACTGACACATTGTTTTGTTAGAAAAATAAATGTCTAGTTGGAGTCAGAATTGTACTCTTCCTTAACCACCTAGAAGGAGGGAGAGAGGGGATGTCTTTTAGGCAGTGAAAGTTCAACCCCATGACAAGTTGAGAAAGGTGTGAGTTGACTTATCCAGGCCTTCTTGTGACCTTTATACCCATAAGATGTAGGATCCTTTAAAAATGACTACATATCCATTAAATCAAAGACAAGAATACCTAGTCTCTATCACTTCCCTTGAATCAAACCATATTTTGCTTCTCATTCCATTTATATCTCCCAATGATGTCTTTGTTATCCAGAGGTGGCCAATCAGTCAACCCTAAAACTCCTTCTTTGGAAACAAATTCAGGTGGGAAATGAATTCCCTGTGCTACGGAGATCTACCTCTTGCCAAGAACTTTCACTGTAAATCAAGGAAGCAACTTCCCATGTGATCATTTCATGCTTCAGCTCTACCAAATTTTCTGTGCTCTTTGAACCCTAATTTGGAATTGAAATTCCACTTTGTCGTATCACGGGTGGAGGTCTGGAAACGCTTTTGTGTTTAAATGTGAGTCTCCCGAGTTGCCCAACATTTCAGTCATGGGCTTGTGAAGAAAATGGAAAAGCAACCTGAATGGCCTGGCTGCCACCACTTTCATCCTCTGCCTTCCAGCCTTAGCTTGCTCTAATGTAATCTTGTCTGCTGAAGCAAGAGGTGTGACCACTGTGTTATTATCTGCATTTCAGCTTTCCACTCCTCTGGCCTAAGAGCACAGGGGTTTTCCCTCTCCAGCGTACCTCTCAATCTGATTATGCTGCACTATGAAAGTGAGCTCTGGGCTCTCTACCTGCCCCTTCTGCCTCATCAGCCTGTATCCTGAATGTTCCAACAACCTCTACTAATGCCACTGTTATGCCACATTTTTCTGCAATGCAAGGGTAAATAAAAGTTACATGCCTATCAGAAAATCAAGAGTTTCAAAGTAAATATAAGTTCTCTCATCATCTCTAATTGTCACTTGCTGTGGATGTCAAACTGACAGAGTAGCAGAATCTAATTTCCTTGTTTGATTCACCATGAAATTAAACTGAACTGACAATTTTTATTTTCACCTGGCAAATTCGTCCGACACTATTTAAATCTAGCTAATCAAGTACAGTTATCTGCTGTGCACATTCATCTCCTCTACCACACCTCTGGTTTGCTGTATCTCACTTCCCGGACTCCCTCCAACAGCCGTGCATTGGATTACATTTACAGTTCTAGAAGGTGTAAAGGAATGCATGAACATAGTTAACCAAGGTGCCAGCAAATGTATCATGTCACAAAATTACTACTGAAAGATACAAAAAAATGAAATAAAAGTAAAAAACAAAACTCCCATACTGCAACACAATTCAGAAACCCAACCAGTCAGAGAATTTTGCAAGGCCTGTGTTCAATGGAATAGAAAACATAATTCTGAAGTTAACTGACTTCAGTAAAAAAACAAAAACAAAAGTAAAACAAAAACCTCTGTAGGAAATAAACATCATCCTAAAAGAGTATTAGGGTAGGAAGTGCAGAGTATATATTTGTCTGATGAAATGAGGCTATCTGAAGCAGGGACCTTTGATAGATACGTTAAATAATTTGAGCTTTGAGAGATAAGAACGACTCCACATCCTGGAGTCATTACACAATGGCCCAGTGCAAGGATTTATGATTATTGTAGGGCACCGAAAAACGTCTAGCCCTGCCACTTATCCACTGGCGATTACCGGCTCTCTAGGGGTAGCTTCGAGGATCGTCAGTGGAGGACAGAATGGACTTGTTCAGTCAACAGAACAATTAAATGGGTTTATTGGTGCACAAGGAGGAGCATGTCAGCTGGACCCAAAGCTAGCCGATATAGCATGTCTTCATGTCTAAACATCTCTTCGGTTCCAGGCTAGTTTCTGCGTTTTTACAGTGATTTATCACAGACAATGTCCGACCTTTCTTTGTGCCGAATTTGAGATGAAGTTCCACGGGATTTATATCAGTCCCAAGGCATTTTCAAAGATGAACCGAGACTCTAGGTTGATTCCACATTTGAGACACATGCTAAAATATCACTACATGTTTAATGATTATGAACTGTGTTAGAATCTGAGTAAATGTGTGGTTCAACCCTTAGAAAAATGCATAAAAATCAGCATGCAATTCCAGAGGGGATTCCTGGACTCCTTGAAGCCCTGACATTAACTGAACATAATCACAGCTACAATTTTTGGGCATTTTCTGTATGCTGGACGTTGTGCTAACACCTTAGAGATATCCTCATACCATCTGGCCTGGCCTCTTCAGCCCTGCTGGGAAAAATCATTGCATTAAAAATCCTAGGCCACTCACTCTTGAGGAAGTCACATGTAATTGCTCTTGTGACAAGTTTCTCAAGTACAAATAAGTACCTGCAAGGTAGGAGTGGCTGCCACTGTAACTTTAATTTAGGGCTTCTATCTTTAATTACCGACTGTTTTCACTGCTTCAGCAACTTAATATACATAACGTATTTCTCTTTATAGAAAGTCAAATAGGCCTGTTCACCGAATCTCACTAACAGCTGCTCTGGAGAAAGACTAGCTGAGTCTGTATTTCCCTGCAAGGTTTCCCAAAATGACTTTGGCATCTACCATATAACTTAGGGTTTTTTTAACCCATGCCCCATATATTTCTTAAGCCATTTTTTTCCTAACAAGAAGTACAGAAACTTCAGTTTATTTGTATAGTTTCAATCCTTAGATCCCTGAAAAAGTCATTATTATCCCCATTTGATATAATGAAAAGACAAGACCCAGAGAAGCTGAATAACTTGTTCTTGTCCACCCTGCTCATGAGTAGGAAAGCAAGACTTAGAACACAATTCAGTCTGATTTTAAAGCCCAGGCTGTGAGTTGCTGTGCTCTATTGCCTTAATCTCCAGGATAAGACCCTCTGCTTAACAACACTGGTGTGTTATAAAATTGATGACACATTATCTATAACTAGAATAGATAAGGAGTAAGGTGACCTTCATCATCATAAAGCAGCCAGGTTATTTAAGCCTGAGAAATAAGCTTAGATGTTTCACTGCACAAATCCCATCCCATTCATTGCTTAGAGTACCTTCCACAAATCTCTACCCAGTCAGCCAGTACCATTTATTGGAAGACTTTGTGATTACCTATGGCCATACCCAACAGAAAGGACAGACCTAAGGAGAATCGGAGGCCTGAAGTCTTAAATCGTTATTTTTGTAAATATCCATGCTATGTTTTTTTTTTTTTTTATAAATATGAACGATGAAAATACTTCCTCCTAGTCAACAGGACATTATGTGCTTCATGGAAACCTAGTGACCTAACCATATATGCATGTTTAGGATAAATTCAAGAATTAGCACAGAATACAAATGGGTTAAGTATGGAAATAGTATAGGAGCAAGTGCTAAAGCAGAAGAGAAGTGCTGGGGTGCATATGATTGAGAACCCAGAGAAAGCTCAGACCTGCAGAAGCAGCAGAAGAGGAGTTATTAGGATGAATCTGAGGAACCAAAGCAAAATAAAGGGATTTGAGAAAGAATAAAGGAAGAGAGAGCAAGTAAGAAAAGAAAAAGCCCAGGGCCTCTTGATGTTCTACTCTCACTGTGCACTGTGGATTATAGTTGGAGAGATGAAGAAGCTAGAGCAGGGCTTTGACAGAACATTCCCCTGAAAAGCGATCACTCCCAGGGAGTAGTTGCTTGATCATTGGTGCAGATGCAGGTAAGGAGCAAGCTCAAGGATGCTCCTTCTCAAATACCTGCTTGCAAAGTCATGAATATGACTTTCTAATCCACATATGGATGCTGGACATGAACTCTAGAAAAGATTCCACAACAAGGATTTAGAAGAAAACAGAAATAACTGTTTTTTTTTTCCATAGCTGATACTAGTACTCAAGCATCTTTTCTATTTTTTTCTATTTTTACAAATTAAAACATTATAAAAAATATATTGTGCAACATACATATATTTAGCACTTTAGTGAAAGCACTTAAATTCAGGCAAGGCCCAGAAAGTAAATTGTGAAATCAAATTGCTGAAGGGGACAGGAATTGGATCATCTACTACTCTGCTCTGTTTTAAGAGCAGATAGGAGCTACATCTGGCAAAAGGCTCAATGCAACATTTCTTCCAGTGCAAACTATAGGGTGACCAAAGACTGTTTCATAGCAGCCTTCAATATACAGAATAGTTCAAGTTGGAAAAGGATTCAAGGGAGTGGAAGAGATGCCTGCAAGGACAAAGTTAAACGAAGAAACTAAGGAAACATGTACTTTTAGGAATTGGGAGAAAAACAGCAGAACAAAAACAATAAGATTGTCCAAGCTCCAAAGGTAAGGCAAGGTCATACAACAAAGGAGGCAAATGGAAGGTGTAAACCAGGGCTGTTCAAAGTACCAGAACCTGATGAGGTAAGTAGCTTGTGCCAGAATGTAAATCAACATACTGTTTCCTTCTTCTAAAAAGTTTTGCTATTACTGCTACTACAACTATTTAATAATAATAATATTAGGCAAAGAGCTAAACTAAACAGTGGGTTTGGTGATATAGTTAATTTACCTTCTGTTGAAAGCTCCTCATCTCCTGTGGACTGGGAATCAAACAAGTAACAAGCAGTTCTGGGGACCAAAAGTTGAATAGGGCCAGTTTAAACTTCAAAAGAAAAGAGATTGTTAACAGAAGTCTGAAAGGGCCAGCAGAGTGCCAGCTTGAGGGCAAACAACATCAACACCCAGGGCAGGAGAGAAGACATGGCTTCCACTGAATATCACAAAGGAAGTACAGGCATTAAGAGAAAGGGTCAGAAGAAGGACACTTCAGGAGAGACAGGGGAGGGACAATAGCTCTCTGCTCGTGGAGGGATCATGCAGATGCAACAGGGACAGAGGATATCAATGCTGAGAGAGAGGGTAGGGTCCCTGGGCCTTTGGATACTGTCACGGGTAGCTGGTACAGACTACAAAGTGGTTTCTCACCTTCAGAGTGAGCTGGCAAAGGAAACTTGAGAACCACTGAAAAGGCTACCAAATATTTTTAGAGTAACCATTATTCTAAATCTCAATTTAAAAATGGTTGGTTAATATAATTTAAACTTAAAAAGCATACTAAAGACTTTTATCATTGATGCAGTATAGCTTTCATTAGTTAAGGAACACCTAACCATCTGAAAATGATTCTTGGTACACATAATGATAACTGATTATATTTATTTGCTAGGGCTGCCATAACAAAGTACTACACTCTGGGTGGGGTGCCTTCACAATGGAAACTTACTGTCTCCCAGTTGTAGAGGCTACATCAACATGTTGAGAGGGTTGGTTTCTTCTGAGACCACTCTCATTGGCTTGTAAATAACTGTCTTTTCCTTGTCTTCATGTGATGCATATCAATGTCTTAATCAGCTGATGAATGGATCAAGACGTGGTTTATCTATACAATGGAATACTACATGGCAATGAGAAAGAATGAAATCTGGCCATGTGTAGCAACATGGATGGAACTTGAGGGTGTTATGCTGAGCGAAATAAGTCAGGCAGAGAAGGACAGATACCATATGTTTGCACGTATAGGAGGATTAGGAGGAACTTAATGGAGGACCATAGGGGAGAAGAAGGGGAAAAATAGTGGGGAAGAGGGAGGGAGGCAAACCATGAGAGACTCTTGAATGCCGAGAACAAACTGAGGACTGATGGGGTGGGGGGAGGGGAAGGGGGCTGATGGGCATAGAGAAGGGCACTAGTGGAGATGAGCACTGGGTGTTATATGGAAACCAACTTGACAATAAACTATTTTAAAAAGTAAAAAATAAATAAATAAAATTTAAAAATTAAAAAAAAAACCCTGGGGGGCACCTGGGGGGCTCGCTTGGTTAAGCATCTGGTCATGATCTCCCAGTTGGTGGGTTTGGGCCCCGCATCAGGCTCTGCACTGACAACCCAAAGCCTGGAGTCTGCTTTGGATTCTGTGACTCCCTCTCTCTCTGCCTCTCTGCCCCTCCCCATGTTTACATTCTGTCTGTCTCCATCTCTCAAAAATACATAAACGTTTAAAAAAATTTGATGACTCAAACCCACCAACTGAGAGATCATGACTTGAGCTGAAGTCAGATGCTTAACCAACTGAGCCACCCAGGGGCCCCAACCTTCTTTTCTTATGAGGAAAACAGTCACATTGGATTAGGGCTATTCTAATAATCTCATTTTAATTTAATGACTTCTGTAAAGACATTTCTCCAAGTATAGTCCTTTTCTGAGTACCAGGTGTTAGGTCTTCAATGTATGAATTTGGGGATCAACAGCCAATAACACGGATAAAGTTCCATCTCATAGTGAAACACTGTGAGCACACCGTGTCATGTATAACCATGCTCCCTACATAGAGACTAACAGCACATTCCAAACAGAGCTGGGGATAGAGAGAGGGGGTTCATATTGATTGGGTGGATGGTTCTGAAACACTTCCCCATTCTCTTAACAAATTCTCCTTGGATCAACTGTCAATTTCACATTTTTAACATTTCATGTTGAACATAAGTTGAGAATAGAGATCCACATATCCAAAGAGAAAAGTGGAATGGGGTGATAAGCAGGGGTCTAGGGTTATAAATGACATTGCTCAGGTCAAAACATCTTTTACAGAATCAGATGTTTCAGGGATTTGGGTTCTTGCTGCCTTTCTTAATCCATGGCAAAGTACTCTTTCAGCACATGGCAATATCCCCTTCAAACAATCAAAGATGTGTTTTAGGAAATTCAGAACTTTCACTCTATAATTTAGGCCTCTAGTCCATCAAAATCCAATGTACTTGGCTTCGCTGAACCAGATATTTGAAGGTTTTAGTGTCTTCCCTGTCTTCCTTTGCACTAGCACACTCATCTTCTGGACTCAGTAGATCATGTTGTGGCTTCCCCCTACCTTTGAGATAATTCCTCCCCATTCAATTAGTTTTCTTCTATGGGCAAAAATCTGGGTATCTAGGTACCCCAACCATTGAAAGGTGCCATTTCATTTGTAATAAGTAGGAGCAAGCACCTAAAGGGATCAGCTTGAATGAGACCCATCAGAATTGGAATACTTCTGCAAGGCTTGTGTGCAGGATTTTATTTTACTCCATTCCCTTTATAGAGCACATCCCAACCTGCTCTGTTCTTTGCTCATTAACAGCATAAATCATGCAAAATGTTAAAAGTCACTGTTGCAATGGTATTTGATAGAGAATTTAAATTAGACCACAGAGAAAAATGATGGTACAGCTCTGAGGCTGTATGATTCATTTCTTTGTACCAAACCAGAAGTTGAAAATGCAATGCAATTTTATAATGAACAGAAGTATTGCCTCTGGCCCTCATACAACTCCAAAAATAGTTAGAACAAGGCTGACCAAAAATCAGAAGGTCTTGTATGTATGTATGTATGTATGTATGTATGTATATTCCCCTCTCTCCTTCCGTCTCTTTTTTCATCTTTGAATATCATCTTTGTTTGCGTCTTCCTTTCTTTCTTTGTGTCTCTATTACTCTGTCTTGTTTCCTCTATTTATCCCTCCTTCTCCATGTTTCTCTTTGTCTCTGTCTCCAACCTATTTATTCTCTTACTCTTTTGTTATCTTTTGGTCTGTATGCCTCTGTCTCTGTCTTTCTTTATTCCTGCATGTCTTGTTTTCCTGGCCAAGTATCTAAGTCTCTTTCACTATGTGAATCTTGCTCTGTTCCCATAAAGGACTCTCTCTCTCTGTCTCTCTCTTATGTTTAGAGCAATTCCATTTTGATATATTCCTTTTTTATAGAGAAGCTATTTCTCATGATGCCTGCAACCCGGCCCCCAACCCCACCCCACCTGTGGAAACAAAGATGAGCTCTTCCCCTCTTGCCAAAGCTGTACATGTATTTCATGGACCATCCAGTGGAGGAAGTGCCAACCAGTGCTTTCTATACCTCTTCACCATGGAAGCTAAATGTATGCCCTTCTTTCAGACTCAGCTTAGCTCAATGTGCAACCTGCCAGGAGAGTCTCAGGTCTTCACCATAGCACGTTTCCTGGGAGCTGTTCTATGGAAGCCATCCCCTGGCTAGGCTATTTTTGCCATTCTAAGTGACTTCTGGATTATTTAACATAAATCCCCACATGGTATTTTTGGTTTTATGCTTCAGTTCTAAACCTCATGATAGAACTCTAAAGGATGAATATCTTGTCGGGCATGAAGAAGAGAGATTATGAAAAGGATGTAGATTTAGACTTTTGAATAGTGTCAGGGGCTTGACACGAGGAGAAGCAAGTAGGGGCTAGAAAAGCAAGGAAGAATCACTTTAGGCAAGTGTGCACATTAGTTCAGAGTAGATATATTTTGTACTTTATGTACAGTTAATTCCATACTTGTTGGTAAAACTAAAACAGCACTGTTATCACGTTACTGTATAATTATTATTGTTTCCTAAGAAGTTACTATGTAGTTACTACATTATTACAGAAAAATAAAACATGTTATTTCATGGTAACTATGCAATTAGCTCATGTCACTACCAATGTACACTTGCTGAACCAACAAAGAAATAAAATGTTCCATTTTTTTCCCTCCGTGCTCATGAGTCATAATATTGTCCCTCTTTTAGAAATGACATAATGAATCAATGTACTAACATCAGAATATGCAGATTATGTTTTTTTCCTCATCATTTTTTCTCTGGTGAGCAAATGAATACCTTGGAAACTGCAGATGTAAAATAGCACACCAGATAGGCAGGCAGGCAAATGTATTCTATCAAGCAAATCTACTGCATTTAATGAGTGAGGAACAATGAGTCCTTGTTGGCTGTGGTTGGAAAGGGGTATCTCGGCAAGCCAAGAGCCTTGGTGGCTAAAAGGAATGAGAGAATTAAATGCATTTCATTCTGCGTCGCTTGCAGGCTGAGAGCCTAGCGAACAAAAACTGGTACCATGTTATGTGTACATTCACAGAAGAATTTAAGTTTCTGCTGCACATACTGAGAAGGAAAAATCCAGCGTTTCCATATGTAAATCAGTTCTATATAAAGCAGACCACTTGGTAAAAGTTTGAATTCACTATCAGAAGTTGGTTCTTGTAGTACAAAAGAGATTTAGTTTTAGGAAAAAAAGGAGTACACAGTATTCTTTGTCAATGCCAGCATGTCTTTCTGCTTAAAGCCCTGTATACAATCATCTTTCTATGAAGCTAATTGCAAGCTGCTTAAAATAATGAGAACTGGTCTGTTTATTGTAACTAATTGATTTCCAATACTTCAAAATTAATTGGGCAGAACAGGTCATCCCAAGCTTTCTTTGAGGCACGTTTTAATAGGCTCTGAATTTAAGGAATGAATGGATAGATTAGTATAATTTATTTTCACATTTGTTATTTTTCTAGAAACAGCTTTAAAATTCTTCTGGGAAGAGACCCTATTCTTGCTTCCTTTCTCAACCCTTTCCCTGTTTCTGGGCAACACTGAACTCACCTCGCCTTTATTTCTAGCAGAAAATGCCTCAGCTCCCTAATTGTTTTGAATTCAAATTCTAATGATGAAAATTAAGAGTCCCAGGGATCATCTGAACTCACTAACGTCTTCGAATTATACCAGACACCCTTTTCGATTAAGAAAAACATACCCAGGGAGAAAAATGTCTTTGTCCTTTTCACATACACGGTACTTATATTTATATGTAGATTCCATAATTCATAGCTCATGCGTCATTTCTGGAGAATGTAGGTTGAATTCAACACCAGTTTCCAGTCTTCCTATTAGCAAATACTTTTAAAGACTATTCAAAAGGAGGAAGGCAAATAAGACTTTCATCAATAATGAGGTTACCTGAATTCCTGGTGATCTGATTCTAGGACTATCAGTCATGAAAATTCGTATGCATCCTTTTATTTTTACTATTTGTTTTCTAGAAATGGGGGTCTCACTATGCTGTCCAGGCTGGAGTGCAGTGGCTGTTCACAGACATGATCCCACTGTGATCCACACAGGAGTTTTGACCTGTTCTGTTTCTGACCTGGGCCAGTTCACCCCTTTTCAGACAACCTACTCCCTGGAGATCACCATACTGATAGAGAACTTAGTGTGGACGCCTGATTGACGAGTGCACTACAGTCCAGAACTCCTGAATAGCTGGGACAAAGGCCCTTGCCATCTTTATGTATCCTTTTACAGCCAAGATAGTCAAGTACCTATGATCTTCTTTATTCCAGAAATGTCAGAGAGATTGAGATTCTTTAAGGTCAGAGGCAGATAGAACTAAACCCAAGTTTACATGTGATGAAAACAGGCTACTGTGCCTTTCTCATCTATTTCTTCCCACACCCTTTGCTGGTCCCAACCTTTCAGGCTTTTACCACAGACAAAACATAACCATTCAGTTGAGCATCACCTCCAAAGTTTTTGTTTGCTGTTAAATATTAAGAAGTGTCATTTTTTCAAAATTAGAAGAATGGTATGGTAAGCAGGATTCTAAAATAGCCTGCAAGAGTTCCCACCTCTCTGGTGTACATACCCTGCATATTCCTAAGACTGTGAGTGGGATGGATTTTGCCCCACAAATGGTTATGTTAAAATAAGGGGAATATCCAGGAGGCCTCACCCAATCACATGGGCCCTTTATAAGAGAAGACTCTTCCCCAGCTGATTACAGGGAAGGAGGTCAGAGAAATGTGCTTGCACTGGGCTAGAAGAAAGCCAACATCCATGTGTAAATGGTACTCATGAGGACCACATGGGAAGGCACTACAAATGGTCTCTAGCATCTGAGAGTGGTCCCCAGCCAACAGCTGGTAGAAAAATGGGTACATAGGGGCGCCTGGGTGGCTTAGTCGGTTAAGCGTCCGACTTTCGCTTAGGTCATGATCTCGCGGTTCGTGGGTTCGAGCCCCGCGTCGGGCTCTGTGCTGACTGCCAGCTCAGAGCCTGGAGCCTGTTTCAGTCTGTGACTCCCTCTCTCTCTCTGACCCTTCCCTGCTCACGCTGTCTCTCTCTCTCTCCTAGAAATAAAAAAAAAAAAAAAAGAAAGAAAGAAAAATGGGTACATAGAGTCCCACAGCTACAGGGAAATGAATTCTGTCTATAAATAGGGAATCTGGAAGAAGACTTTAACTGCAGATGAAAAGTATGACCCGGCTGATAACTTAACTGTAGCCTGGTGAGACACTGAGCAGGAAATCCAGTCATACTGGTACTTGACCTACAAAAAATGTGAGACAACAAATCACTATAGTTTCAAGCCACTAACTGTGTATTAATTTGTATTAATTTGTTACACAGTAATAGAAAAACAATACAACTGGAAAGAGGGTATGTGGGCCTCGAATCTATATGACTTTTTTCACTCTTGTACTTTTCAGCCCAGACATTCTGGAAATACACTGTTGAAGTTTTGGCACAATATTAGGTTTTCTCTGGCAAAGCTTTAGATGCAAGGGTCAACATTAACTGGACATACTAGTATTTAAAGACTCTCTGACAAAGAAAGATTTTTTTTAAGAGAACCAGAGTTTCTCCCAGAGTACTCATATGCTCTGTCCACCTAAGTTCTTCCGCAAAAGGTGACTGTTTCCACTCACACCATCAAGTTTCCTATTTAGAAAGGTCCGATTTCCTATTTAGAAAGGTACTTCATGGATCTTATTGCCAGGATTCCGTTTTGTTGGAAGCATCCACTAGACTGAGGGTGTAAACGATCGTATTCTCTGGAATAGTATAATTCACAGATAATGGGAGGGAGAGAGAAATGCTTTGTATCAGCCCACATCACACTTATGAAAGTCACAAAAAGGATAAGGTTTCAACTCACACAGTTGATGCTGCTTTGTTAAAAGGAATATCCCCATCAGACTCCCACATAGAGACCCCAAGAGGAAGGCTGACATGGTCAAACATGCAAAGGCATGCAACACCATGTTTTCATTTAACGAGAGTTACTGCAGATAAAGGCACAACAGCCATCTTTGTGAAGCTGAATCCATGGATATACTGTCATTTAAAAATACAATTAAATCGCCTTAAAGGTAAGCCATATTACTGAATGTGAAGCATCCCAAATAGAGCTGTGAGCTAAGTGTTTATGTACGTTCAGCCCAGAAGGCTGCCTGTCATTTGTCATCAGGTCATGCTTCATTGAAGAATTTGGGGATGGGGGAAAGCCGGTTGCTTTGCTGTGGTCTATTTGTGTTTCACATGGGAGCTAAATATTTGATCCCTTCATTAATAATAATGTGTGTTTTGTTTTGTTGTCTAGTAAAGCATCTGCTTTTTAATAACACCTTTATTGAATGTAGTTTAAAAATCATAAAATTCACCTCTTTAAAGTGTAAAATTCAGTGGGGTCTAGTATATTCACAGAGCTGTGCAAGCATCACTACTGTCTAATTTTAGAGCATTTTCATCACTCCTAAAGGGTCCCTGTACCTATTAGTAGTAACTCCCATTTCCTCCTCCCTGGCCCTGGCTACCTCTAATCTGCTTTTGTTCCTAGTGAATTTGCTTATTTTGGACATTTCATATAAATAAAACCATAAAGTATGTGGCCTTTTGTGTCTGATATCTTAGTATAATATTTTCAAGGTTCATCTATGCTATAGCATAAATCAATATCTCACTTTCTCTTAAGACCATGTAATGTCCCACCTTTTGTTTATCTGTTCATCAGTTGATGGACATTTAGGTTGTTTCAACTTTTTTGGTTATGATAAGTAATGCTGCTAGAAATATTCATGCACAAGCTTTGGTGTGGACCTGTTTTCATTTCTCTTGGGAATGGAATTGTTGGATCATATGGTAATTCCCATGTTCCACGTTTTGAGGAACTGCAAAACTGCTTTCCAACGTAGTTGCACCATTTAAAAATCTGACCAACAATCTATAAGGTTTCCAATTTCTCCATTTACTCATTAACACTTGTTATTGTTTTCTTTCTAGATTTCCTAGAGGGTATAAAGTATTATCTCATTACGGTTTTAATTTATTTTTCCCTAGTGACTAATGAGGTTGAGCATCTTAGTATGTGCTTTGGGTTTTTTTTTCTTCTTTGGATAAAAGTCTACCCCAATCCTTTGCCTATTTTTAAATTGGGTTATTTGTCTTTCTGTTGTTGAGTTGAGTGAGTTCTTATACATTTTGGATATAAGTCCTTTATCAGATACAACTGTTTGATTCGATTTGATTTACAACTGTTTTCTCTCATTCTGTGGTTGCCTTTTTATTCACTTGATGCACAAGAGTTTTTAATTTTGATGATGTCCAACTTATTTGTTTCTTTTGTTTCTGTGCTTTTGGTGTCACATATAAGAAATCACTGACTATTCCAAGGTCATAAAGATTTCTGCCTATCTTTATTTCTAACAAGTTTATAGTTTTAGTTTTTATATTTAAGTCTATGATCCCCTTTGAGTTAATTTTTACATATGATATGAAGCAGGGGTCCAATTTTGGTCTTTCACATGTGGATATCCACTTTTCCCAGCACCACTTGAAAAGACTATCCTTTATCATTGAATTGTCTTGGCACCCTTATCAAAAATCAGTTGAGCATAAATTTATGGGCTTATTTCTGGACTCTCGATTCCATTCCATTGATGAATATGTATATCCTTATGCCAGTACCACACTGTCTTGATTGTAGTAAGTTTTGAATAGGGAAATGTGAGTCCTCTAAGTTTGTTCTTTTTCAAGACTGTTTTGGCTATTCTAGGTCCCTTGCATTTCCATATGAATTTTAGGATCAACTTGTCAATTTTTGCAAAAACTGCAGCTGAGATTTAGATAAAGTTTGCATTATTTTGGGGAGTATTGTCATCTTAACAATATAAGTTGTCTGATGCATGGATATGAGAAGTCTTTCCATTTATTAGGTCTCATTTCATTTCTTTCAGTGATGTTTTATAGTTTTCAGTGTATAAGTATTGCACTTATTTGTTAAGCTAATTCCTAATATTGTATTATTCTATTATTATTATAATTGGAACTATTTTCTTAATTTTATTTTCTAATTGTTCATTGCTAGTAATAACAGTGTGCTTTTAGGACAATGTAACTGGTTAATTCTAGAACACTACAGCCAGGTCAAAAATATTCACAGCCATGTACGTAGTTGTGTTACACGTGTAAGAAATTTTGTGTATTCTTATCTTTATTTCTCATATAAAATGACACCTGATTATTAACTAATAAGGGCAGTTCCTATACAAAAATATAGTTATAGTATACAAACAATATACTCATTAGACTATCTTATTCACTCAGGCAAAAATACTTAATGAAAAAAATGCTTGAGACACATCAGTGAACAAACCAGGCAAAGCCCATGCCTTCTTGGAATTCACTATTTTTATACCCAGGAGTGGTCCAAAACTTAAAGAAGAAAAATAATCATTAAGGATTTTATTTTATCATGGAGAAAGTTTTAATCTGATTAAGACAATGAACAAAGTAATAGACTGATGTGCTATGAACATAGCTGTGTATACATATGCACTGTCAGGCTCTGTGATGACAGCTAGCTCAGAGTTTGTTTCAGATTCTGTGTCTCCCTCTCTCTCTGACCCTCCCCTTCTCATGCTGTCTCTCTCTCAGAAATACATAAAACATTAAAAAAAAAAAAAGAATTGCAGCACTAGGGTGTCTTGGTGGCTCAGTTGGTTGAGCATCCAACTCTTGATTTTGGCTCAGGTTATGATCCCAGGATCATGGAATCAAGCCCCACATTGGGCTCCACACTGACAGTGGAGCCTGCTTGGGATTCTCTCTCACTCTCTCTCCCTCTGCCCCTCTGCCCACCCCCTCTAAAACTGATTAAAAAAAAGATTTGGAAAAGTATTGCAAAACAGGGATACATTACTAAGGAAAATTTTGAGGATAGGGAATATGTTCATTAGCTTGATTGTGATGACAGTTTTATGAATGTATTAATGTTTTAAAACTTATCAAATTGTATACTTAACATATGTTCAGTTCATAGTATGTCAATTACGCTCTAATGTAGCTATTAAACATAATTAAAATTTGTGTATTCACACAATAAGGCATTAAACAGAAATGAAAGTAAACAACTATAACTCTATGTGGCAACATAGATGATTCTTAAAGCATTAAGCAAAAAGAAGCCAAGCAATAAAAAATACATAGTCTGATTCCATTTAATATGAATCTTAAGAACAGGCAAAACTAACCCATAGCACTAAAAGTTGCAACAGTGGCAAATGCTGGGAAGAAAGGAAGAGGTAGAGATTGGGAAGGATCATTAGGGAGCTTCTCAGAAGATAAAAGTGTTCTTTTTCTTGAAGGCAGTGGTATTTACATAGGCATTTAATATGTAATAATTCATTGAGTTGCATTTTTGTTTGCCTCACATACTTTAAGCATTATACTTTAATTAAAAGTTTTGAAAAATATATAACACAAATATATAACACAAAAATATAACAAAAAGGTATGGGTGAGATTTGTTGAGACTATTTCAATAGAGTGACATGAATGAAGTCATATCACGAAGAGTGAAGCAATATTTATCTATGGTAAATAGCAAATATAAGTAACTTTTTAAAGAAGTAACTGAAAAAACAGTAAAACATGGGATAGGAGTCAAGGATGTAATAGTGCTTTGTAAAAAAACAAAACAAAACAAAACAAAACACTGGAGATAACCAAGACTGCATGATACAGTGGTTAAGAGCATGCATGTAAGAATCAGACATTCTTCACTTCAAATCCTGGCTCTCTGTCTTATTAGCTAAGATTTGGGGAACTTATTTAACTCATTTTTCCTCAAATACAGGATGGGTATAATATCTTAGTTCTCAAAACAATTGAGAGGCTTAAATGAGACAGTATATGGCTCAGCATGAAACACAACATCTACTAAACTCTTTAAAAATATCAGCAATTGATAATGATGAAAATTATTTGTAGTTAGAGAAAAAAAGATTACTGAAAGGGATTATGAGAGCTTTGTAGATTTCAGGTTTGGTCCCCACCAGAAGGCTGATACTGGGGCACAGAAAACAGCAAAGACTATCATTCATGAAAGTCTGGAATGACAAAATAGACTTCAAAGCATTTTACATGTGGCTAGTTTCTCCTCCAAAAATGCTGAGGGACAGGAAGTCAAAGCACTAAACTGAAAATCTCTGGAGGGTAGATCTGAATCTACCTATTCTTCCCCATCCTCTAAGGTCTAGGAGACAAAAACCTATCAGGATCTCAGCTGAAGGCTCTGGATCTATGCACCAGGAATATGTGATAAGCAGAGGTATACTGAGTCTTACCACAGCTACAATTCCTTCCAGATCCAGCTTAATCCATCAGTGAATTAAGGTGATCAGCTTGAAATATATCTGTCTAATGGAAGAAAAAGGAATCTTCTCTGGTGAAAGAAAATTTCATATGATTCTCTATTTCTTTTATAGACAGTGGATAGCATATAACAAAAGTATTATTAGATATACAAAAATACATGACTAGAGGATTAATAAACAAGAAAAAAATGGAATAGAAGCAAACCAAAAGATAATCAATAAGTGATAAACTAGACCAAAAACAATCCAGATTAGCAGATAAGGATTTTCAACTAGCTATAACTAACGTTTTCAAAATACTGGAGAAAAAGATGAAAAAATAAATGCAGAAGTACAAATAATGAAGCTAATGAGAGAAAGCTAAAGATAAAATTTAAATGTTTGAAAAAACAAGCAAAATGGAGGATAAATTGAAAGGTTCAACTCTACAACTAATAGAAATTCTAGCAAGAGAATATAAAGAAGTTTATATTTGAAGCTAAAAACTGAGAATTTTCCAATTTGAAGCAAAACTTTTCCAATTTTAATCTTTCAGGTCAAAAGTGCACTCTGAGAATCAAGAAAAATGAATAAATAAAATTGCACATCTAAATATATTGTATAAATGTAGAGCATCAAAAGACAATCTTAAAAGCTACTCGAAAAAAAGACACATTTCCTATGAAGGATTGATAAACTAAGAGCAATCTAATAGCAGTAATAGATGTCAGGAATCAACAGAGTAATCGCTTCCAAGTGCAGAGGGGAAATAATACAATAGCTTAGAATTTTATACCAAAGTACACTTGCATTCATGAATGGACCACAGTAAAAGGATTTTAAGATACACAAAGACTAAGAACTATCAAGCATAAATACAAATAAAAACATGTTGTTTTCATACGTACTTACAATATTGAAAACAATTACCATTTACTAGGTCACAAAGGAAGTTTGAATAAATTTCATAGAATGTATGTCATCAATCCTAAGGCAATTAAATGAAAATAAATAACACATAGTTGAGAATGCCCTCTATGTTTTAGAAATGAAATGAATTCCTAAATCACATATAATTTTAATGAGGAAATTACAGTGAAAATCTCTAAATGTTTGTAAAGCTTGCAGGATGCATCTGAAGCACATCTAAGATGGAAAAGCCTGACAAATGAAGGCAATTATTTAAAAAATTAGAGTTACAGTGAATGAATTGACTGCTCAACTCAGTAGGTTAGAGATTTGACATAGAAACTCAACCCAAATTAGAAATAATGAAAAAAATTGAAATTAGAGCAGAGATTAATAAAAACAAAAAGTAAAAAACAAAAAATTCATATACCAAAAGCTACTCCTTTGAAAAACATTTTAAACACAAGAAGCACAAACCTTCAGAGACTGGGCTGATAAACTCAACTAAATGAATTTTAAATTTCTCTATTCCATAACAGTACCATAAACAAGGCTTAAGGTTAATTCTTGACAGGAAGAAAATATTTAAATATCATAAAAAGAAAAAGAAATCTTAAATCTAATAAAACCATGAAGTCAGCAATCCTTATTTCTTCCTTGCTGCATCTTCAGCACCAAGAACAGTGCCCTACTCACAGGAGCCATTCAATAAATATTCCTTAAATGATTCAATAAATATTCAATATTGGTAAGCACGGGGAAAACAAGCTTCACTTTACAAAAGTGACCTACAGGGGTGTCTGGTGCCTCAGTCAGTTAAGCATCCGCTCGGGTCATGGTCTTGTAGGTCTGTGAGTTCAAGCCCTTTGTCAGGCTCTGTGCTGACAGCTCAGAGCTTGGAACCTGTTGCAGACTCTGTGTCTCCCTCTCTCTCTGTCCTTCCCCTGCTCTCTTTCTCTCAAAAAATAAATAAACATTAAAAAATAAAAACAAACAAAAAAACAAAAACTAGACTACTAATTGATGCAATTAATTACATCAGAGAATAAAGAGGCTGGAAAGTATGCGTGCCACTCAATCTAGCTCATCCACTTCTAGTTACATACCCTTGAGGTCTTCTTCCACATATGCTGAAGAATAGATTCACTGCAACACTGTTTCTAATGAATATTTGAAATAAAAACTCCTAATTCCCCTGGAGCCTGGCTGCCTCAGTTGGTAGAGCATGTGACTTTTGATCTCAGGGTTGTAAATTTGAGCCTCACGTTGGGTTAGAGATAACCTAAAAAATAAAAAACATTTTTAAAAAAACGCTTCTACTTCCTTTAAAAATTGAATTGGTTAAACATTTAAAGAACATGAGGCATCTGGGTGGCTCAGTTGGTTCAACGTCCAACTCTTGATTTTGGCTCAGGTCATGAACCTGTGGTCGTAAGGTTGAGCCCCACTTCAGGCTCCATGTTAGGTGTAGAGATTGCTTAAGATTCACTCTCCCCTTCTCCCTTTGCCCCATGCCCTCAAAAAATAATTAAAGAAAAAAATAATTAAAGAATAGTCATATTATGTAATACAATGCAATAATAAAGATGAAGTAAAGCTAAATGCAACAAAGTGGATTATCATAGGTATAAATGGTAAAAAAAAAAAAAATTCAAAAATACAAGAGTGTATCCAGTGTGATGCCACTTATATAACATGAAACCAGTCCTACATATTGTCTAATGAAACACATAAACATTTTATATGTAATAAAGCAGGCATGGGAATCTTATTTGCCAGGTTAGGATAGTAATTATTTGGGGAGGTTAAGAAAAGATTGCAGATACATGTTGTGGATATTTTTGTTTGCTTCCATAAAAGATGAGTCAAATATGACAAAATACTAAAATCTGTTGGAGTTACATGGATGGTAAGGATATGAATGATGTTTAAAATATCTCTGTATTTTCTGTATATTTGAAAGATATTTAAGATTTAAAAAGAGGTGGGAAAGATACAAGAAAGGGATTTTAACTTGTCCTCAAGCTTGGTGAGTACAGCATATCTGTAAAGTGAGAAGCAAAGTCTGCCAAGGGAGGAGGAAGCTATAGCAGAAGTGGGCTACATGGATATGGTCATATATAGCCCATAACCCATGAGCACAAGATAAGAACTGTGCTTAACAGTACATGAAACACGCTCAGTTATATAGATCAGCATATAAAAAGCACAACCAGGCAGCAATGAAATTCATAAAGAGGGTGCAGGATCTGGGTAATAGATTGGGATGCCGCATACAACAACACCAGTATCTTCTGGAAAACACTATGTACAATTTCGACACGTACCTACTGACAAATTTTAACAGTTTCCAAAACAAGGCTCGCCTCACCATGGTAGTGCTGTTTTGAAGCTGAAAACGAATAAATATCATTACTACCAGAATACAGTGTAACCAGGACCAAACATGAGGACCTTTGCAGGGCTGTACTGGATGCCAAAGACCAATTCAGTGTGAGCTGAAGTCTCTTCCTCCCCACACAAGGAAATCCGTGCATCTGTGGCCAAATGAAGACTTAAACTCTGGCTGGCCTTGGCTCTGCCCCCATCAAACCAGAGCTCACTGAACTGTTTGATTGTGAATAGGTTCTTTGATTTTTAAACTGGTTAAATATGATGAAAATCTGTGCACAAACTTGCAAATGAACCACAAAAAGACAAAGGCCTTTGAAATGGACATTTCAAATGAGCTAAGTAGGCAGAGGAGCAGGCAAGTAATTGTTCATATTTCATGGGGACTTGGCTTTTCATGAATTCATCTCAGTGTCATCTTTCATACATATTACAGTGTCGGTTCATTAAAATTCTTGACGCAGTGCTGAACCTGGTCAGACTGAAATGGGGCTGACAAACCTCATGTCTGCTGCACAGATAACCAGACCTTATGAAGGTGAAATTAGTTTTCAGGAGCTGTACTGCTCACTTGATTGATTCCGTCTTAGAAGTCATATGACTTAATGTTTCCTGCTTGGGCTGCCTCTGTCATGCAAACATGACCTGATAACACATTGTCAGGAGCGCTCCAGAGAGCTAACAGCAA
Source organism: Hyaena hyaena (assembly GCF_003009895.1). Lineage (NCBI taxonomy): Eukaryota > Metazoa > Chordata > Mammalia > Carnivora > Hyaenidae > Hyaena > Hyaena hyaena. The sequence goes on from NW_024081593.1 coordinate 551,736, forward strand.
TCTAACATCTTTCTACTGAGTGTGAAGTTCCATCTGAAATGTGCATATTTGATAAGCAGCTCGTCTTCTCTCTGTCCTTTTCATTTTCAGGAAGTTAATCTTTTCTGCTCTAGTGAGTGCAGTGGCGGGATGAGGTGAGCAGACATGCCGCAGGTGGCCACAAACTCCAGCACATGGGGAAACTCACTGTCTAGAGGCCATCGTGTCTGGACATCACTTCCAAGAGGCAGCCAAGCAAGGAATGACAATGCAGGTCTGCCGTCATGTTCAGAAGGGATAGCATTTCCGAGGACGCGGGAAGAAAATGAAATCAGAGAGTTCCATTACTGGGTGTTATTTGACTTTGTTGTCACAAATTCACTTAACCATCTCTCCACTACGGCAAAAAGCTGTATTGTATATTCGGTCTAAAATACACAATGCCTTCTTCTGAATTAAAGGTAGCTGACCTCATAGAATTTTAATGCTGGGAGACGGATAGAAGCTCCCTTCTTATCCCTTTACAGACAGCAAATCTGAGCCCAGAGAGGCTTAGTTGCTCACCGAAAGTCACACAGCTATACTAGTGATAGATCCAGGATGAAGACTCAGATCTCTAGATTCAGTTTGGTTCCCCTGGCACGTCACTGTGCTGTATCTCATCCAAAAGTCGGACTTGGGCTCCAAAGAGATTCCAAGCAGAAGGTCACATTTGGATCCAGTATCAGAGCTTCTCACTTCTGATCAAGGCTTCTAATTCTCTCATATACTGTACTATTCAATAAACAAAGTATAACTACAGACATTATTTCATTGCTCTTCACAAAGATATGTTATGAGACAAAGCATGGAAGGCATTGCTCTCACTTCATTGGTAAGGAAACTGAGCATGAGAAAAGGAAGGTGACTTGCTCAAGGTCAACCAGAAAGTACTTGAAGGGATTGGATGAAGATGACCAAAGAAGAGACAGACATAGGAATCCAAGAATCAGAGTATCCAAAATTGGAGAGTGGTGAAGTGTCAGCCATGTAGACCAGCCTGACCAGACAAAAGCAAGAGGGCAGGGGACTCCAGAAAGAAGCCCCAGCTGAAATGATAAGTTATTCTGTATGTTTGATCATTGATAAAAGAATATTCACTGGGTGTCAACAGATCCAAAGAAGAATTCTCAAAAAAGAAAAGGTCCATAGAAAGCTAAGTAAATTTTAAAAAGAGAGACATTTATTATCCCCAGGAAAAATTCAAAAGGAAGCATTGCTTTTGATAGACAGTGATAGACTGTTTAGTTCTAGTGTAAACAATATTTGAAAGTCCTAGGATGATCACTGACTTCGGATTAACCAAGAGATGTGATATAAATACACTGAGAGGATAGTGAGGAGGTGAGGTTGTAGGAGAGATCAAAGCATAAAAGAGCCAAATCCACATTACCATAAAAGGAAGCCAATAAACAATTTCTAAGTTTGATAAATCTGTTCATTTTTACACCATAACAAACAACTATAAATGTCAGTAGCTTAAAACAAGAACCATTTTATTTGCTCAAGATTCTGTAAGGTAACAATTTAGCTTAGATGGAATGATTTATCTCTGTTCCATACAGTGTCAGGTGGGCTCATTCACATGTTTGTGGTCAGCTGGTAATGGGTGGCCTTACACATGTGTTTGGCAATTGACTGGCTATTGGCTGGGTCAGTAAAGGCAAGTGACTCTGTGTCACCCGTCAAATAGCGTGCTACCCTAGGCCTGTTTACATGTTTACGGGGCTCCAAAGAACAGTAAGAAAGCAAACCCCAATTTCAAGCCTCTGTTTCTTACAAATTTGCTAATGACACATTGGGAAAACAAATCATGTAGCAGAGTCTAGACTAAAAGTATAAAAAAGCAAACCCTACGTCTTCAGGAAGGAGCTACAAAATTACATTGAAAAACTGAGTAAATTCAAGGATGGGAAGAATCTGTAGCCATTTTTGCATTTTAGCATACTAGAAATTAACAGAAGAAACATTTTTTAATATGAACTAAAAAACTAGAATCAAGTTATATTGTATATAAGGTTATTTTATATAAATCACAAATATATACCTATAGGATAATTGGGGACAGAATGGCTACTTTAATGTTACTTAAATAGCTATATGTACTTAGGATAAAATTTTCTCTAATCATATCTGACAGAATTTCATCAAGTCCTACATCTAAAACTACTCAGAAAGCAAAATTATGTTACCTAGAAATTGTGTTAGGTAATACAAAAAGTGGATGTAGAAATGAAAATTCCAGTGATAGTTGCTATGGACTAAATGTAACAAAATTTTTATATATTTAAAATTTTTGAAATTTATATTTGAGGGTTTTTTTTCCCTTTTAGATCCCACATGTAAGGGATGTCATACAGTATCTGCTCTTCTTTGTCTAGCTTATTTCACTTAACATAATGCCCTTAAGGTCCATCCAAGTTGTCACAAATGACAAGATTTCCTTCTTTCTCATGGGTCAATAATATTCCATTGTATATACACACACACAAACACACACATGCGCACGTGTGTGCACACACATCTCACACACACACACGCACACAAACACACACACACCACATCTGGCCAAAGGGTACAAACTTCCAGTTACAAGATTAACAAACTTGGGGGTCTAATGTACAGACTAGTGAGTATAGCTAATAATGTTGTATCATATATCTGAATTTTGCTAAAAGAGTAGTTTTTATTTTTCCATCATAAGTGTACTCTTTAATTCCCATCACCTATTTCACACATCCCCCTGCCCAGCTCCCCTCTGGGTAACCATCAGTTTGTTCTCTATAGTTAGTCTGTTTCTTAGTTTCTCTCTCTCTTTTTTTTTCTCCTTTGTTCATTTGTTTTTGTTTCTTAAGTTCCATATATGAGTGAAATCATGTGGTATTTGTCCTCTGGAATGCTAAAAAGATTTACCATTATACTGTCTAGCTCTGTCCATGTTATTGCAAATGGAAAGATTTCATTCTTTTTTATGGCTGAATAATGTGTGTGTGTGTGTAACATGTCACTTCTACTCTATCCATTCATCAATCGATGGACACTTGGGCTGCTTCCACATTTTAGCTATTGTAAATAAAGCTGCTATAAACATAGGGGTGCATGTATCCCTTCAAATTATTGTTCCTGTATTCTTTGGGTAAATATATAGTAGGGACATTCCTGGATCATAGGGTAGTTCTATTTTTAATTTTTGAGGAACCTCCATACTGTTCTCCACAGTGGCTGCACAGTTTATATTCCCACCAACAGTGAACAAGGGTTCCTTTTTCTCCACATCCTCACCAAGACTTGCTGACTCTTGTGTTTTTTTCTTTTAGCCATTCTGATTGGTGTGAGGTGATACCTCATTGTGGTTTAGATTTGTATTTCCCTGAAGATGAGTGATATTGAGCATCTTTTCATGTGTCTGTTGCCCATGTAGATGTCTTCTTCAGGGAAATGTCTGTTCATGTCACCTGCCCTTCTTTTCATTGGATTATTTGTTTTGGGGGGGTGTTGAGTTATATTAGTTCATTATACACTTTGGATACTAACCCTTTATCGGATATGTCATTTGCAAATATCTTTTCCCATTCAATAGGTTGCCTTTTAGTTTTGTTGATTGTTTCCTTCACTGTTCAGAAAAAGAAAGTAGATTTTTTTTTTAAAAGAGTGTAGATCTTAAAGATTCTTACCATAAAAAATAAATGATGACTATGTGACATGGTAAAGGTGGTAGCTTATACCACTGTGGTAATCATTTTCCAATTTATAAATGTACCAGATCAACACAACACACAACTTAAACTTATACAATATTGTGTGTCAATTATATCTCAAAAACATTTGGGGAAATTTTTATATATTAAAATTCTAAGTCTCCAGTGTAATAGTATTTAGAGATGAGGCCTTTAGGAGGTAATTAGGTCAAAAGAGTGGAGTCCTTATAATGGAATTAATGCCTGTATTCTTATAGCTTCCTCTCTTTCTCTCTCTCCCTGCTCTGTGATGATACAAGGAGAAGACCATCTACAAACCAGGAAGAATTGGTTAGCATTTTGATCTTGGACTTCCCAGACTCCAGAACTGCAAGAAAATAAATGTTTCTTGTCTAAACCACCCAGTCTTCACTAATGTGTTATAGCAGCAGCCAAACCTGATTAACAACAGCTTAACTAAACTGTTTTATAAAATATGTGTTTTAAAAAAGTAATTTTCCTTAATTAGTATGTTATTTTACAAAAGTTAAACATGTATATAAACTAAATTATAAATTAAATATCACCATTAGACATTGTCTACATCATATCCCTTAAATAATGAAGTTTGCCAAAAATTTACTTTAATCTGCCACTGAGGAAGTGAGAACTGTTTTATATTTAGTGATATTTAGATATTCAGTCACATGTGATAATATATGAAAAAGAATGGTAGCAACATATTAATAATACTTAGTCCTTGGTAATGAAACTGCCAGAGATTTTAAAGATCTTTTGTTGGAATTGTCTCATTTTCTAAAGCAAATATACATTTGTAATTTGAATGGTGGCATCCACTGTGCTCTGTACAAGCTCCAGGTTCTCACTTCAAACACCATTTTTCCTTGTAAGAGATTTTCCCCAATTCCCTTGGCCTCCAATATCAACAAGAAGATCCCCATTTCACCAGATACTTCTGGTCCCTTTTGACCTGACAGTTGTCCCGTGTTGTTGGGAGGCACTGAGGGTGCTGGAAGGTGATGAGTCATGATTAGTAATCATGATTAGTAATTAGTAATTAATGACCAGTGATTTCTAGGTGTCAGGCTTTGGAGTACTTGGTATAGATGGAAGGAAGAAAGTCCCACTCAGAAGATCAAGCAATCTACTGACCTCCACCCTGGGTGCTGGCAAAGTGAAGTCCCCTCTCACATGAAGACTAAATGTTTGATGAGGTTAGTTACTGAGAAGCAAACAGTACCCCTTGCAAAGATTCTTCAAACAAACCAGAGAAAATTTATTAAGCATGAAGGTGATGAAACAGTTCTGTATCCTGATTGTGGGGGTGGCTAGAATTCATAAAACTGAACACAAGTACACAAAGTCAATTTTCCTTCAGGATAATAATTTAAAAACTAAAATTAAAGCAACATTAAAGTCATGGGAAAAACTAATTCCACATTCCTCCAGGATAAGAAGGTTCACAGTCTTTAAAAACTATGTAAAAAGGAATTGCCCGATTTTCATTCTCTGGAAAAAATGTTTGTATTACATCCTGGATAAGGTGTCCTCTCTTTCAAATAGGGCTAAATACCACAAACAAAAAAGTTATAGGAACATTGAATATCCATATCAAAAGAAATCAGATACCCCTGTCTTGCCACATGTAAAATATTGTCAATAGTAGGCATGCAAGAAATTTTTGTTAAATTAATTAATAAATCATATCTGCACCCAAATTGGTATATTCTGATGTAGTCAACACAAGGCTGAAATTTCTCCTAAATCACTCAACAAATTATTTCTCACTAGTGTCATCCAAGACCAAATGTAAGCAAAACAAATCCACAAATGTGTGCACTCAACAGCTTGTGCCCATTCATCCTCACATAGTTTGGGTGTGGGCTGGGGTCTGGCTCTACTGCCTCAGCCTTTTGGGAGGACAAAAGGGAACATTGTGATATTAGGGACTATATTTAAGAAAACATGTCACAAAGGGAACATTGTGATATTAGGGACTATATTTAAGAAAACATAAAACATAAAGGACCAAATCTACCAATTCTATTTAGCACTATCAGGCTGCCCCATTTGATCAAAGCACCACCCCTACTTCCAGAAAGGAAGACAAGGGAATCCTTCTTCAATGCTGTCACATTCCAGAGTCTGGGAACCTGAAATGAACATAACCTTCATAATCTCAGCCTAACTGCAAGAACTCTAAACTCTATTATATTTCTTGGCCTTTCGGCTTAGGGAAAATCATGCTGCTGACTTAAGGCGAAGAGTGATGAATGAGTGGTTCTGGTTAGTTCAGAACCTCATCAGCCTTTCCCAGGCAAACTGTTGATCTATTTCTTGCTTTTCCAGAACCAAGCCTAGGCTGCAGCCACTGGCAGAGAAGTTTTATTATGGGTAAGCAATCAGTTGAATGGGGCTGAAATCTCCAAACAGTCCTTCCATATGTGACATCAATTCTGTTTGGGAGCAGAGGTGATAGGCCTGCATGTTTGCCTGAGTGTTTGCTCTGCTTCACAGAGTACAGACATGCCCGGTGCATCACCCCACCTATTCACCGCACACTCTAAGCTTGCTGAGGTTCATGTCATAAATGCAACTATAAACCTGGCCACGTTTATTGTGTGTCCCAATTCCCTTCTCTTTTTAACAAGAGGAACTGTCCTTTATTGGTCCCTCTCTCCTAACACGTTTGAGAAATTTTCCTCCAGGTTTGAAGCATTCATTCATTTACCTTTGAAAGCCTCTAGATGCATTTTTCAGATCAGCCACTAGATGCCCAGATGCCAAAATAAAACTCTAGCAGCTTTCCAGAGGAAAACAATGGTTTTGTGATTTAACAAAGATAGATTATTTCAGCTGTGCTATCAAGAGGCCTGGGTAAGGCTTTTGTGTGCTCAAGGAGTTTTCTTTTCTTTTCTTTTCTTTTTTTTTAATATATACTGAGTAATGTAATGATATAAATTTGGGGAGAGGGTTTTCTCAAACCAGGAATTACTAGAAATAAAAAAAACCCAGGGGTGCCTGGGTGGCTCAACCAGTTAAGTGTCAGACTTCAGCTCAGGTCATGATCACACAGCTCTTGAGTTCAAGCCCTGGATTGGGCTCTGTGTTGACAGCTCAAAGCCTGGAGCCCACTTCGGATTCTGTGTCTCCCTCTCTCTCTGCCCCTCATCTGCTCACGCTCTGTTTCTCTCTCCTTCAAAACTAAATAAACATTAAAAAAAAGAAATAAAAAAGCCCAGAAGCTGCCAATACCCCACTGATATAAAGAAGGAAAAAAATGCCTTAGCACACAGTACCTAAGAAGCTTCAGTGTTCATGAGACTTTCTATGAGAAAGTTTTCAGCCAGCTTCACTACCTGGCTTTTCTCCAACAGCACCTAGAACACTAGGGTCTAAATTCCAGCAGAAACGGAGAAGATAAACCAGGACCTTGAAGGATCCCTGATGTAGGTGGAGCTAACATCATAGTTTCATTGTCAGTGCCCTTCTTATTGGCATGTTCTGCATCTGTTCATTTGGAAGATGAATGTGGCCACCACAAGGCCAGAGGAACCTCACCTTTAGTCATGGGAAAGTCTCTTACTTTCTCCATACTTTGGGGTACAGGCCAAACTTCCTCCTTGGCCTGGGAGAGAGGAGGAAGCTGTTCAACCCCTTCATGTTAAGACTCACCTCTATAAGACTTTCTTCCCTGCTCCAGGGAATTCTGGACTGTGGGGCAAGAGCCATTCTTTTGCAGGTGACCTGCACACTCACCTCAGGTGCTCATCTGGCTATATGGCCACAAGCAATCCAAAAATGGGCTGAGATATTTAGATTTTTCCACTGTCACCTTATTGCAGGAAAGAATTTTCTTTTATCTTTTTTGAACTTATTTATTTTTGAGAGAGATAATGAGAGAGAGAGGCAGAGAGACAGGGAGAGAGAGAATCCCAAGCAGGCTCTGCGCTGTCAGCATGGAGCCCAATGTGGGGCTTGAACTCACAAACCATGAGATCATGACTTGAGCCAAAATCAAGAGTCAGATGCTTAACCCACTGAGCCAGCCAGGCATCCCCTACAAGAAAGAATTTTCTAATGGATGAAGGTGAGCAGCAGTAACATGTGTGAACTCCAAAACAGTGAGTATGGGCTCCTTCTAACTGAAAGTGTTTATGATGAGGCACTGTATCTCCCTGCCCAAGCTGTGGAGGAAACAGTTCCTGAATCGTGGGAATGATTAGCCCCAAAGGCCTCACCTACCTTCCAATTCTATGTTTCTATTATTTTTATAGACCACATTCTGAAAAGTGAAAAGGACAGGTCCAGCATTTGGAAACCATACAGAGTAATGACATACCCTCACCTATCACAAGAAAAGAGAGATTTGTTTTCCCTAAGATGGTAAGTGATTCAAAGGGGTTCTTAAGGTTAACGATTTGACCCTAGCAGGCCTCTATATAAACCTAAAAAACATTTGCTTTAAACAAAAAAATCTAGGGAGAATGACACCACGTTTTCTTTAGTAATATTTCCTATCCTGAGCTGCTTCCTATCAAATATTGACACCTACGTCATCCAGACAATTCTAGAAGCACTTATTTTAAGGAGTAAGTAAATCTCCTTAAAATGGAAACTTGAGTCAGGCTTCCTGTTGGCAAATGCTAAACCAGGCATCTGACAATGATGATCCTGTTATTCAAATATTCTGTAACTTATGGCAAACCATAACACCACATTGTGTCAAGGTGAAACTTCTGCTGTGTCAGCAGTGGCAAAAGAATGTGTGGAGTTCCCTGTCAGGTTAAACAGATAGAAGGTGACCAAAAGACAACCACTTTTAGATTCGTCCCTAGAGCAAGAAACCTAGGAAGGATATTTATATTACTTAACCAGTAGTATATGTCAACAAATTTAAAGAACGTCTCCATTCAAAGGAACTATGGAGATCGTCCATTTACCAACCTATAGTGTTACACACCATCAAAATTCAAGGCTATGGAAAAGCCAGCTTCCCTATGTGACATCCAACCACAGGGCCAAAATCTGGTATGAAAGCCATTGTTACCCCAAGATTCATTTGTGTCCAAACTGGCTACAGATTCTTCTCTATCAGATACTAATACTGTTTTTACAGTGGAAAATTACAGCCATCAAACCTGTTTACTCCCTCTCTTCCTTATTTGAATTATACAAAAAGGTAGATGACCTGTGTAAGCAATTTAACCTTAGCTTAATTAAATATCATTAACATCGTCCTGAAAGGTATACTAAGAAGACTTTCGCCATCTTGAAGTTATCATTTCTTCAACAACATATTTTTAGATTACCATGCACTGACATGGAAGAAGCCTTGATGAAAGTGAAACCAGGGTTAACAGGCTATGATTTAATGCGTTCATTCATTTACTCAATTCTTCTTGCACTTGACATTGATTTATCAAGCACTTGCTATGTGCATGGCACATGTTTAAGTATAGGTATGAGCAAAGATCCACAGTCTTCAGTCAGTGTAGGACTTTTGTGTCAACTCAGTATGTCAGTGGCATAATATACTTAAGGACAGAGTGTGATGGAAGTAGGGAGCCTGTTCAGGGAAAGGACTTTATCTCAGCTTGAAGAAGAAATGCAGTTGTCAGCTGAAGAGCAGACTTGGAGATAGACAATCAGAGGCAAAGACATGGGGGCACAAGAAAGCTAGTCATTTGGTTTATGGAGAGTATGGGAGTGGGGAAGAGGGTGATAGAACATGAAGCTAGATAGGCAGGTAGTGATCAGAAAATAAAGAGTCCACATCACTGTGTCCAAAAGTTCTGATGAATCACTGAAGAACTTTAAGAAAAGTGATGGCTGGCCAAACTAGAAAGATCACCCCATCGCAGCAAGAACAATGCAACATAATGCACCCAATGTTCATAGCAGCACTCTCAACAATAGCCAAAACATGGAAAGAGCCTAAGTGTCCATCAACGGATGGATGGATCAAGAAGATGTGGTTTATCTATATGATGGAATACTACATGGCAATGAGAAACAATGAAATCTGGCCATGTGTAGCAACATGGATGGACCTTGAGGGTGTTATGCTGAGCGAAATAAGTCAGGCAGAGAAGGACAAATATCATATGTTTGCAAGTATAGGAGGATTAGGAGGAACTTAATGGAGGACCAAGGGGGAGAAGAAGGGGGGAAATAGTGGGAGAGAGGGAGAGAGGCAAACCATGAGAGACTCTTGAATGCTGAGAACAAACTGAGGACTGATGGGTGTGCGGGGGAGGGGGGAGATGTGCATGGAGGAGGGCACTTGTGGGGATGAGCACTGGGTGTTATATGGAAACCAACTTGACAATAAACTATTTGTAAAAAAAAAAGGGGGGGATATCAGAGGAAAGGAAAACTACTGGAAGGTCACAACAAGGAAAATTCTTAGGCAATCATAAAGACGTTGAAGGAGAATGATTTAGAAGGCAGATTTGTGTTTTAGTTGACCAATTAGATTCTTCCTGACAGGAAGAAGGAGTAATCTAGGCTTATTAACTGGCATTTGGCTTGGTCTAGGACTGTGGTACTCAAATTTAGGTACACATTAGAATTAATTACGGAGCCTTTAAAAATATTCAGCCTTGGCCCTCCCCTCCCCCCCCAGGATTCTTATCAAAGAGGTCTGGGATGGAGCTCAGGGAATACTATTCTTTAAAAGCTCTCTGGGTGACTAAATGTAAGGCCAGGTTTGAGGACTCATGAGGATGGTGGTCCTTTGAGGAGGGAAGCCATCGTTGCATGGAGGATAAAGGCGGATATTCGAGGGTTTCTTTCTGGTCCTGCTGAGGTTGGGAAGGAGGTCAGTCAATTTCTGGGTCAACACAGATTTCAATGCCTGTGCTATTGTCGCAACATTTGCCACAACATCTGTTGAAACTTGTGCTCTGATCTTGGGTTCCAAATGTATAGCTCCTTTTAGTCCTAGAAATGTGGCTACAGTGTGAGAAGAGAAAACAACCACAGGGAAACATTTCTGCAGGAAAAGGGCATTTAAAAAAAAAGGGTCAAGGATAAAAGAGCAGGAACTTGAATCAGATTCCAAAACAATGTGCTATATGTTATATATGGAGGGCGGGGGGGAGGGGGAGAGGGACTTCCCAATCCGTGCAACTTTCCTCTAGCTAAACCCTGGAACTAGAGACCTGTTGGGAGCTGAAACTATTCTAGATGGCCTGGAGGCACCGAAGTAAGGCTTAATGAATGCTTGTGTAGCCAGCCCATCCCCGGATCCAATGAATAATCAATGGTACTTGAGGCTCCTCAGGTAATTGAATTGCAAACCTGGTAATAAGGAGACTTGTATCCATGGTGGAATTATACGCTATATCTACTTCTTAATGTAGATATTGATGAAAGACCACTGCTCATATGGATTATTTACCTTCTATCTCTATTAAAAATTGAGCACAGTAAATTCGCTGTTTGGTAATAATTATTTTCTGCCTATACCTTGTGCTTAATGAAGTAGAACTTACAGGTATAAAGCCCATCACTTCCACCTCCCACCCATAGGAAACAAGTACAAAAATTACTCTACTCTCTTATTTACTTTCAGAATTGGAGTGAGGAACAAATAATGTGATAGCTGGTGTAATGTGGGCTTTAGGAAACCAACAAGGATCTGTTTCAGAACTCTAAAACTGTACAGTGGATTCAGAGAAATTTAGTCCTGGGGGAAAATTATATTTCTCTTTTACTAATTCTTAGTGTGAATTCACAATATAAAAATTAGCATGACATTTATTAGTAACTAAAAGTGTCATTGTCCAAAAATCCCACAAATATTTACAGTAATCCCATTTGAAACTGAGATAGGGACTCCATAAAAATCTGCTTTTTGCTCCTTTTCCTACTTCTATGCTTGCTAGGACCTGCACCCCGCCCTACGTTACACATGCCTTGTAATTCAAATAGCGTATGTCCTCTTAGTAAGGGGTAAGGAGTCAATGATTTCTCTAGAATAGATAACATCTAAGAAAGGCGCAGATGAAGCTACCATATGCATATTCCAGACCATTGGAGCTGGACTTCTCCAGGCCAGGACTCCCTGGCTCCAAGGAGTAACACCGGGGCCCTGTCTTTGCTGTAACTGGTTCCTTGGTGCTTGAGAAGACATGTACTCCAGACCATAATACTCAATAAAACTCCCAGACCCCAAACAAAGACAAAACTCATGCTCCTTTCTTCAGTTTTCCAGACACTCCATCTGTATCTGCTCTCCCTCTATATATGGTCCCTAAACTCTGTTCTCACTTTCTTCTGGGTCAAGTTTGATTTCCATTCTATGTGAAACCAAGGACCCTTTGGCTCGTCCTGCAGGACCCCCTCTGGGTCGCCAGACCAGGCCTGCCAGCATCAAAGTTCCAGAACATGGGACATGCCTCTTTCTAAGGTGTGCATACAACCTTAGACAAGTTTCTTCAATCTCTTTTAACATCAGTTCACTAGTCTCTAAAGTAGGCTAATAATTACTCAAAGTGGGCTACTCATCTTCAAAGGGTCAAGTGAGTTAAATAATCTATGGAAAATACAAGAGTGCATGGAACAGAGAGGCACTCTATTACCTAGTGTTATATATCTAGTGTCAATAATATTTCTTCAAAATTCAGGCCTGAGCTTCAACCTCAAATATGACATGAACCATCTCCATGAATAGCACAAGTCAAATTTATATATCCAGTTGTTATCATCTTTCCGAAACAAATAATTACTGTAGATAATCTCTAAAATCCTTCTAACAACATATAATCCTAAACTTTCTATTGCTTCTTATTCTGTTTCAGTATTGTGAGAAATAAGTCCACTAACCCAATTAAAGAAGGTTTGCAGAGACTCAGAGCACAGTGAAGTGAGGCTTTAATAAATGTTCTTACAAGAGTGGGTGTCTGATAGCCAGGCACACTTGGGACAGTTACAGCAGACAATTTATCTCCTAGCATGCAAGTCCCTCCCTTTATTCTACGGTGCATGCTTATTCCAAAGCCCATGAAACTAAGCCCACAAAACAGAGTGCAGAAGAAGAACCAGGAAGTAAAGTGTCTAAGGGTTTGGAACTCCATTGTGGCAGGGGTGGCGGGAGGGGTAGGGGAGGGGTTGTACATATTTCCAATAGTTAACTAGACATCATTAACTAGACAGCACAGCTTTTATTTGGTATTTCTGAAAATGAATCATCTCCCTTACTTCTCACAGTATTATTTTTGTTACTCTGTGCATTCTTCTGGTTTAAAGAATATATATGATCAATCATTGTTGCTAAAAACTAGAAAAGTATACACAAAACTCTGATACAGGCTTTGATATTTCCTATGCTGCTGTAAGAAATTACTACATGTAATGGCTTAAAACAACAGAAATTTATTCTCCTTAAGTTCTGGAGATCAGAAGTCCAAAATCAGTCTCACTAATCTAAAATCAAGATGGTGGCAGGGCTGATTCCTTCTGGTGACTCTGGGGAAGAATCCACTTCCTTACTTTTTCCAGTTTCTAGAAACACCTGCGTTCCTTCCTGTAGCCATTTACTTC